>NC_135235.1:181078407-181380532 GCF_051348905.1 Ranitomeya variabilis | reverse complement strand
CGGTGAGGTAAGAGGAAATGACAAACACAGAAATGAATCAGGTTTAGCACAGAGAGGCCCGCTTACTGATAGCAGAATAAAGAAAGGTAACTTATATGGTCAACAAAAACCCTATCAAAATCCACACTGGAAATTCAAGAACCCCCGAACCGTCTAACGGTCCGGGGGGAGAACACCAGCCCCCTAGAGCTTCCAGCAAAGGTCAGGATATAGATTTGGAACAAGCTGGACAAAAATACAAAACCAAAACAAATAGCAAAAAGCAAAAGGCAGACTTAGCTGATATAACAGGAACCAGGATCAGTAGACAAGAGCACAGCAGACTAGCTCTGATAACTACGTTGCCAGGCATAGAACTGAAGGTCCAGGGAGCTTATATAGCAACACCCCTAACTAACGACCCAGGTGCGGATAAAAGGAATGACAGAAAAACCAGAGTCAAAAAACTAGTAACCACTAGAGGGAGCAAAAAGCAAATTCACAACAGCTCAGGAATCTTCCTGCTCAGGTGGTTTTGGGTTTTCCTTGGTTGTCTATGCACAACCCGGTAATTGACTGAAAAACTCAGGACTTAATTCGGTGGAGCGAGTTCTGCCAGGAGAATTGCCTGGCCACATGTGTGGCTGCGGTGACTTCAAGCGTTCCGGAGTCACTTCAGGATTTTGTGGATGTGTTCTCTGAGAAGGGTTGTTCAGAGCTGCCGCCACATCGTCCTTATGACTGTTCTATCAGGTTTAAACCAGGGGCCAAATTGCCTAAAGCAAGGATGTTTAACATCTCCGGTCCGGAGAGACAAGCGTAAAAAGATTACATTGCTGAAAGCTTGAGCAAAGGGCACAACAGGCCGTCATCCTTGCCAGTGGCAGCAGGGTTCTTCTTCGTGAAGAAGAAAGATGGCGGATTACGCCCGTGTTTGGATTTCAGGGAGTTGAACCAGATTACGGTTCGTGATCCATACCCTATGCCTCTGATTCCAGATTTGTTCAACCAGGTGGCAGGTGCTAAGTGGTTTACCAAGCTTGACCTCAGGGGGGCGTACAACCTCATAAGAGTCCGTCAAGGTGATGAGTGGAAGACGGCTTTTAATACCCCTGAGGGTCATTTTGAAAATTTGGTGATGCCGTTTGGGTTGACTAACGCACCTGCAGTGTTCCAACATTTCATCAATGATGTGTTCTCGCATGTTTTGGGGAAATTCGTTATCGTGTACCTAGATGACATTCTCATATATTCTTGCGACCGTGATGCTCATTTAGATCATGTCAGGCAGGTGTACAGCTTCTCAGAGAGAATAAGCTGTATGCTAAACTTGAAAAATGTGTATTTTCTGCTCAAGAGTTGCCTTTCTTGGGTTATATTGTGTCTGCTTCTGGTTTTAAAATGGACGCTGCTAAGGTGCAGGCGGTGCTGCGTTGGGAACGTCCTGATAACCTGAAAGCACTTCAGCAGTTCCTTGGGTTTTCTAACTACTATAGGAAATTTATCAAGGATTTTTCCATAATTGCTAAACCGCTAACTGACATGACTAAAAAGGGTACCAATTTTTCCGTTTGGCCTGAGGCTGCTGTGCGCGCATTTTAATTTCTTAAGAACAGTTTTGTTTCAGCCCCCATTCTTGTGCAGCCAGACGTATCTAAACCCTTTGTTGTGGAAGTCTTAGGTTGGTGGGGGGGCGGTACTATCTCAAGGCTCATCTTTGAGTGGTTTACGTCCGTGCGCCTATTTCTCCAAGAAACTGTCGTCCGCCGAACGTAACTACGATATCGGCAACAGGGAGTTGTTGGCAATTAAGTTGGCTTTTGAGGAATGGCGACACTTCTTGGAGGGGTCGGTACATCAGGTAACTGTTATTACCGATCATAAGAATCTGCTGTATTTGGTGTCTGCCAAGCGTCTGTCCCCCAGGCAGGCTCGCTGGGCATTGTTTTTCACGCGGTTCAATTTTGTGGTCACTTACAGACCGGGGTCTAAAAACACTAAGGCGGATGCTCTGTCCAGGTGTTTTCCGGGGGGAGAACCTCGGGAGGATCCAGTACCCATCCTCCAAAAGGGTGTTGTGGTTTCGGCTCTCACTACCGAAGTTGAGGCTGAGATTGCCGAGGCTCAGGAGGAGGTACCATGTGAGCTTCCCATCAACAAATCTTTTGTACCGCTTCATCTCCGCCTAAAGGTTTTGGCGGAGCATCATGATGCTGTCCTGGCTGGTCACCCAGGGGTTAGAGGTACCTTTGACTTGGTGTCATGTCGGTTTTGGTGGCCCAAGATCCGACAGGACGTGGTCTCATACGTGTCAGCTTGTACCACGTGCACTAGGGCTAGGACACCCTGCTCACGTCCTGTTGGCACACTACTTCCTCTTGAGGTACCTAGTAAGCCATGGACGGAAATCTCCATGGATTTCATCACTGATTTGCCCTCATCAGAAGGAAACACGGTCATCTTCGTGACTGTTGATCGGTTTTCTAAAATGTCGCACTTTGTGTCTTTGCCTGCGTTGCCTAACGCTAAGACTCTGGCCCAAGTATTTGTGCAGGAGGTGGTCAGACTTCATGGGGTTCCATCTGACATCATGTCTGATAGGGGGTCTCAGTTTGTGGCAAAATTTTGGAGAGCGTTTTGCTCACGGCTGGGAATCAAGCTATCTCATTCTTCGGTGTTTCATCCTCAGTCAAATGGTCAGACTGAGCGTATGAACCAAAATTTGGAACAGTACCTACGCTGCTTTGTCTTTGATAACCAGGAGGAGTGGTCTACCTTTCTTCCTTTGGCTGAGTTTGCCCTCAATAATCACCGCCAGGAGTCGCCTGGGGAGTCTCCGTTTTTTTGTGTTTACGGGCTACATCCTCAATTTTGTACCTTGATTCAGAGGGGCTCTTCCGGCGTTCCGGAGGAGGACCAGTTAGGAACACAATTGTCATCAGTCTGGAGGAGAGTTAAACAGCGCTTATTGAGTGTGGGTGCTAGGTACAAACGTGTGGCTGACAGTAGGCGTGTGCCAGGTCCGGACCTGAGTGTGGATGACTGGGTGTGGTTATCCACAAAAAACATAAGACTCAAAATACCATCCTTTAAATTGGGTCCACAGTTTATTGGTCCATTTAGGGTCACCGTCGTCATTAACCCAGTAGCGTACCGATTGGAGCTCCCTACGGTGTATAAGATACACAACGTGTTCCACAGGTCTCTTCTAAAGAAGATGGTGGGTTCTGTGGACGCGGCGCCTATGCCACCTCCAGTCTTGGTGGATGGTAATTTGGAGTTTGAAGTCTCCAAGGTGGTTGACTCTCGTGTAGTGCGTCGCACTGTACAGTACTTGGTACACTGGCGTGGTTATGGGCCTGAGGAGAGGTCCTGGGTACCAGCCTCGGACGTTCATGCTGACCGGCTGGTCAGGTTTTTTCTCCGCTGTCATCCGGGCAAGCCGGGTCCTATTAGCCGTGAGGGCCCTGGGGTCCTTCGTAGGAGGCGGGGTACTGTCATGTCGGACACTGTTCAGACCAGGTCGTCCGACAGACAGCGGTAATTCCGCTTTTGACCACTATTTGCTCATTGGCGTCTGCTAGATTTTATCTAGCTGTTCCGGGGTTAATTTACCTAATCCTTGGATTGGAAGCTGGGCCATGCCCACTGCCTTTAAATTGTCCTCCTGATCTTTGGGCGTCGCCGATTATAGCTTCTGTCTTGTGCGTTGTTATCTCGGTCTGGTGAGGAGAGCTGGTGGTTGGAGATTCGTTGCTGGTGGTGTATTTTCCTTTGTCTTATTTACTCCTTCCTATATTTGTTTTTATTTTGCTCTGCACATTTATAGTGTATTCCTGAGTGACTGCGGCGTGGTGTATATTTTCCTTTATCCTTGTCTGTGCTAACTGTGGGTATTGGGGAATAACATCTTCACTGGGTGGAGGGTGGAGGTTGCAGCCTAGGGCTGAGCTCAGGAGACAGGGCGAGGGTGGAGGCCTGGACATGCACACCTTCATTGTAAACTCCAGGTAGAGGGTCAGTCAGGATTTCCCTAGTCTGAGGGAAACTGCAGGGCCCCGGGTTATTAGCTCTAGCTCACCTAGTCTCTTCCTGACAATAGCGTTGTTCAGCGGAGGACGATTGTAATGAGTGGCACAGACAGACTTAGTAGGCCTAAAATAAAAAAGTAGGCTCAATGCAGTTTACAATTGGTTACAGCTGTACACAGGCGGCATAGCGTTGTTCAGCGGAGGACAATTGTAAGGAGTGGCGCAGATAGACACAGGTAGTAGGCCTAAAATAAAAAAGTAGGCTCAATGCAGTTCAAAACAGGTTACAGGAGTGAACTGGCGGCATAGCGTTGTGGCAGACACAGTTAGTAGGCCCAAAAAAGTAAGTAGGTTAAATGCAGTTCAAAATTGGTAACAGCAGTAAACTGGCAGCATAGCTTTGTTCAGTGGAGGACAACTGTAAGGAGTGGCTGACACAGTTAGTAGGCCAAAATAATAAAGTGAAGTAAATGTCTGCCAAAATTTTTTTCCAGAATAAACAGGTGGCATAGCTACATACAGGGGTGGGCTCCTCTGCTGAGTAGCAGACAGTGGTAGTTGGCACAAAGTATTAAATGGTCTAAATGGAGGCCAGGGACCCTGTATATTTTAACTATCATCTATCATTAAAACAAATTTGTATTGGCAGTGCCATTGAAGGATTTATCAGCACAGACTACACTGTGGTGGAGCAGGGAGAGGTAAGTATTGCAAGTGGTAGAGCACTGTTCGACAAGGGGGGAACTGTTGTGAACTCTGTTCTCGAACTCCCTCCTGTGGTCAGGAATGGTATTTCTGTGAGTTCTGTCCATGGGTTCCCTCTGGTGGCTGAAAGTGGAGCTGCTGGTCTTGAAGTGGATTCATCAGCTGCATCGTTAAGGACATGGCTGGTTCCTCTATTTAACTCTGCTCAGATCGTTACTTGATGCCAGCTGTCAATGTATCAGTACTGGTTCAGATCTCACTTGGATCTCCTGATGACCTGTCTACTTCAGCAGAAGCTAAGTCCCTGCTAAGCTCATTTGTTGTTCATTTGTGTGCTGAATATATTTCTGAGTACCTGCTAAGTTTCTGTCCAGCTGGCTATCATGATATTGTCTCGCTAGCTGGAAGCTCTGGGTTGCAGAGTGGCACCTACCGCACCGTGAGTCGGTGCGGGGTTTTTTTGCTCACTCTGCGTGGCTTTTTGTAGTTTTTTGTGCTGACCGCAAAGATCCCTTTATCTATCTTCTGTCTATTTAGTAAGTCTGGCCTCCTTTGCTGAAACCTGTCTCATTCCTGTGTTTGTGCCTTCCTCTTAACTCACAGTCAATATATGTGGGGGGATGCCCTTTTCCTTTGGGGAATTTCTCTGAGGCAAGGTGAGGCTATATTTCTCTTTAGGGGTAGTTACCTCTCAGGCTGTGAAGAGTCGTCTAGGCAGAGTCAGGCACGATCCATGGCTAATTCTAGTGTGTGTGATAATAGGATTAGGGCTGCGGTCAGCAGAGCTCCCAATTCCCAGAGCTCGCTCTATTTTGCAGTTTGACTATCAGGTCATTCCAGGTGCTCATAACCACCAGGTCCATAACAGTACAGCTGGCCTTAAAGTGTTAATGCATCTCAATAGAGGGATAAGAGAAGTTCTGAGACCATTTTTTTTCTCTGCAGTGTGTTTAGTCTTTTTTTTCCCCTAAACCTCTGGGTGGTTCAGGACTCAGGTGTAGATATGGACATTCAAGGTCTGTCCTCTTGTGTGGATCATCTCACTGCAAGGGAACAAAGCATTCAGGATTATGTAGTTCAAAATCCTATGTTAGAGCCTAGAATCCCAATTCCTGATTTGTTTTCTGGGGATAGATCTAAGTTCTGAATTTCAAGAATAATTGTAAACTGTTTCTTGCTCTGAAACCTCGCTCCTCTGGTGACCCTAGTCAGCAAGTAAAAATCATTATTTCCTTGTTGCGTGGTGACCCTCAAGACTGGGCATTCTCCCTTGCGCCAGGAGATCCTGCATTGCTTAATGTAGATGCGTTTTTTCTGGCGCTTGGATTGCTCTATGACGAACCAAATTCTGTGGATCAGGCAGAGAAAATCTTGCTGGCTCTATGTCAGGGTCAGGATGATGCTGAAATGTATTGTCAGAAGTTTAGAAAGTGGTCTGTGCTTACTCAATGGAATGAGTGTGCCCTGGCAGCAATTTTCAGAAAGGGTCTTTCTGAGGGCCTTAAGGATGTTATGGTGGGGTTCCCCACGCCTGCTGGTCTGAATGAATCAATGTCCTTGGCTATTCAGATCGATCGGCGTTTGCGGGAGCGGAAAGTTGTGCACCATATGGCGGTGTCCTCTGAGCAGAGGCCTGAGCCTATGCAATGTGATAGGACTTTGACCAGAGCTGAACGGCAAGAGCACAGACGTCAGAATGGGCTGTGTTTTTACTGTGGTGACTCCACTCATGCTATCTCTGATTGTCCTAAGCGCACTAAGCGGTCCGCTAGGTCTGTCACCATTGGTACTATACAGCCTAAATTTCTTTTGTCCGTTACTTTGATTTGCTCTTTGTCATCCTACTCTGTTATGGCGTTTGTGGATTCAGGCGCAGCCCTGAATTTGATGGACTTAGAGTATGCCAGACGCTGTGGTTTTTTCTTGGAGCCCTTGCAGCATCCTATTCCATTAAGGGGAATTGATGCTACGCCTTTGGCCAAGAATAAGCCTCAGTACTGGACCCAGTTGACCATGTGCATGGCTCCTGCACATCGGGAAGATATTCGCTTTTTGGTGTTGCATAATTTGCATGATGTGGTCGTGTTGGGTTTGCCATGGCTACAGGTCCATAATCCAGTATTGGACTGGAAATCTATGTCTGTGTCCAGTTGGGGTTGTCAAGGGGCCCATGGTGATGTTCCAGCATTGTCAATTTCTTCTTCCACTCCTTATGAAGTACCTGAGTTTTTGTCGGATTACCAGGATGTATTTGATGAGCCCAAGTCCAGTGCCCTGCCTCCTCATAGGGATTGTGACTGTGCTATTAATTTGATTCCTGGTAGTAAGTTTCCCAAAAGCCGACTTTTCAATTTATCTGTGCCAGAACACGCCGCTATGCGGAGCTATATAAAGGAGTCCTTGGAGAAAGTGCATATTCGCCCGTCGTCGTCACCGTTGGGAGCAGGGTTCTTTTTTGTGGCCAAGAAGGATGGTTCTCTGAGACCTTGTATAGATTACCGCCTTCTTAATAAAATCACGGTCAAATTTCAGTACCCTTTGCCTCTATTGTCTGATTTGTTTGCTCGGATTAAGGGGGCTAGTTGGTTTACCAAGATAGATCTTCGAGGAGCGTATAATCTTGTGCGTATTAAGCGGGGCGATGAATGGAAAACCGCGTTTAATACGCCCGAGGGCCATTTTGAGTATCTGGTGATGCCATTCGGGCTTTCTAATGCGCCATCTGTGTTCCAGTCCTTTATGCATGACATCTTCCGAAAGTATCTGGATAGATTCATGATAGTATATTTGGATGATATTTTGGTCTTTTTGGATGATTGGGAGTCTCATGTGAAGCAGGTCAGAATGGTGTTCCAAGTCCTTCGTGCTAATTCCTTGTTTGTGAAGGGGTCTAAGTGTCTCTTCGGAGTTCAGAAGGTTTCCTTTTTGGGCTTCATTTTTTCCCCTTCTACTATCGAGATGGATCAAGTTAAAGTCCAGGCCATTTATGATTGGACTCAGCCTACATCTGTAAAGAGCCTTCAGAAATTCCTGGGCTTTGCGAATTTTTACCGTCGCTTTATCGCTAATTTTTCTAGTGTTGTCAAACCACTGACTGATTTGACCAAGAAAGGTGCGGATGTGGTGAATTGGTCCTCTGCGGCCGTTGAGGCGTTTCAGGAGCTGAAACATCGTTTTTCTTTGGCCCCTGTGTTGTGTCAGCCAGATGTTTCGCTCCCTTTTCAGGTCGAGGTTGAAGCTTCTGAGATTGGAGCAGGGGCTGTTTTGTCTCAGAGAAGTTCTGATGGCTCTGTGATGAAGCCATGTGCTTTCTTTTCTAGAAAGTTTTCGCCTGCTGAGTGTCATTATGATGTTGGCAATCGGGAGTTTTTGGCCATGAAGTGGGCATTCGAGGAGTGGCGACATTGGCTTGAGGGCACCAAGCATCGTGTGGTGGTCTTGACGGATCACAAGAATCTGACTTATCTCGAGTCTGCCAAGCGGTTGAACCCTAGACAGGCTCGATGGTCACTGTTTTTCTCCCGTTTCGATTTTGTGGTTTCATACCTTCCGGGTTCTAAGAATGTGAAGGCTGATGCCCTTTCAAGGAGTTTTGTGCCTGATTCTCCGGGAGTTTCTGAGCCGGCTGGTATTCTCAAAGAGGGGGAAATTTTGTCTGCCATCTCCTCTGATTTGCGGCGGGTTCTACAGGAGTTTCAGGCGGATAGACCTGACCGCTGTCCTGCAGAGAGACTGTTTGTCCCTGATAGATGGACTAGTAGGGTTATCTCGGAGGTCCATTGTTCAGTGTTGGCTGGTCATCCTGGAATTTTTGGTACCAGAGATTTGGTGGCTAGGTCCTTTTGGTGGCCTTCCTTGTCCCGGGATGTGCGTGCTTTTGTGCAGTCCTGTGGGACTTGTGCTCGGGCGAAGCCCTGCTGTTCTCGTGCCAGTGGGTTACTTTTGCCCTTGCCGGTCCCGAAGAGGCCCTGGATGCATGTTTCCATGGATTTTATTTCAGATCTCCCAGTCTCTCAAAGGATGTCGGTCATCTGGGTGGTTTGTGATCGCTTCTCTAAGATGGTCCATTTGGTACCCTTGCCTAAGTTGCCTTCATCCTCTGATTTGGTTCCGCTGTTTTTCCAGCATGTGGTTCGTTTGCATGGCATTCTAGAGAACATTGTGTCAGACAGAGGTTCCCAGTTTGTTTCGAGGTTTTGGCGGTCCTTTTGTGCTAAGATGGGCATTGATTTGTCTTTTTCTTCGGCTTTCCATCCTCAGACAAATGGCCAAACTGAACGAACCAATCAGACTTTGGAGACCTATCTGAGATGCTTTGTTTCTGCTGATCAGGATGATTGGGTGACCTTCTTGCCATTGGCTGAGTTCGCCCTTAATAATCGGGCCAGTTCAGCTACTTTGGTTTCACCTTTTTATTGTAATTCTGGTTTCCATCCTCGTTTCTCTTCAGGGCAGGTTGAGCCTTCGGACTGTCCTGGTGTGGATTCTGTGGTGGACAGGTTGCAGCAAATTTGGACTCATGTAGTGGACAATTTGACATTGTCACAGGAGAAGGCTCAACGTTTCGCAAACCGCCGTCGCCGTGTTGGTCCTCGACTTCGTGTTGGGGATCTGGTTTGGTTGTCATCTCGTTATGTTCCTATGAAGGTTTCTTCTCCTAAGTTTAAGCCTCGTTTTATTGGGCCTTATAAGATTTCTGAAATCCTCAATCCTGTGTCATTTTGTTTGGACCTTCCAGCTTCTTTTGCCATCCATAATGTGTTCCATAGGTCGTTGTTGCAGAGATATATGGCGCCTATGGTTCCTTCCGTTGACCCTCCTCCTCCGGTGTTGGTCGAGGGAGAATTGGAGTATGTGGTGGAGAAGATTTTAGATTCTCGTATCTCGAGACGGAAACTTCAGTATCTGGTCAAATGGAAGGGCTATGGTCAGGAATATAATTCCTGGGTTCTTGCCTCCGATGTCCATGCTGCCGATTTGGTTCGTGCCTTTCATTTCTCTCGTCCTGATTGGCCGGGGGGTTCTGGTGAGGGTTCGGTGACCCGTCCTCAAGGGGGGGGTACTGTTGTGAACTCTGTTCTCGAACTCCCTCCTGTGGTCAGGAATGGTATTTCTGTGAGTTCTGTCCGTGGGTTCCCTCTGGTGGCTGAAAGTGGAGCTGCTGGTCTTGAAGTGGCTTCCTCAGCTGCATCGTTTAGGACTGGGCTGGTTCCTCTATTTAACTCTGCTCAGACCGTTACTTGATGCCAGCTGTCAATGTATCAGTACTGGTTCAGATCTCACTTGGATCTCCTGATGACCTGTCTACTTCAGCAGAAGCTAAGTCCCTGCTAAGCTCATTTGTTGTTCATTTGTGTGCTGAATATATTTCTGAGTACCTGCTAAGTTTCTGTCCAGCTGGCTATCATGATATTGTCTCGCTAGCTGGAAGCTCTGGGTTGCAGAGTGGCACCTACCGCACCGTGAGTCGGTGCGGGGTTTTTTTGCTCACTCTGCGTGGCTTTTTGTAGTTTTTTGTGCTGACGGCAAAGATCCCTTTATCTATCTTCTGTCTATTTAGTAAGTCTGGCATCCTTTGCTGAAACCTGTCTCATTCCTGTGTTTGTGCCTTCCTCTTAACTCACAGTCAATATATGTGGGGGGCTGCCCTTTTCCTTTGGGGAATTTCTCTGAGGCAAGGTGAGGCTATATTTCTCTTTAGGGGTAGTTACCTCTCAGGCTGTGAAGAGTCGTCTAGGCAGAGTCGGGCACGATCCATGGTTAATTCTAGTGTGTGTGATAATAGGATTAGGGCTGCGGTCAGCAGAGCTCCCACTTCCCAGAGCTCGCTCTATTTTGCAGTTTGACTATCAGGTCATTCCAGGTGCTCCTAACCACCAGGTCCATAACAGGGAACACTATCTCGTGGGAGGCGGTACTGGCACAGGGCCCCTCATATTACGATGGTGTGTCTGACATTGGTTGTGCACCACCACCGTCAGAGACACTTCATTGTACTATGAGGGACCCTGTGCCAATGCCGTCGCCCAAGAGTGGGCACACCCACCTGTCCAGGCAAACGGCACTTGCACGGGTGCTTGCGCTAGGTGGTGACCACGGCCCTGTGGCGGGAGTCAGCCCATTTGGGGAGGTAAAAAAATGGCCTATGGTGGACATTCAGCAGCTGCAAATGGAGGAATTTGAGCAGTCAGTCAGAGGAGGCCAAAAGCAAGACATTTTTCAGGCAAGCTACGTGTCAGCAGGGGAAGGTGGGGCAAAATAATTTGAATTCCATGATTGGTTCATTTTAATGAAGGTTAGATCATCAACATTTTGGGTAGCCAGACGAGTCCTTTTTTCAGTCAGTATTGAACCAGCAGCACTAAAGACTCTTTCTGATAGCACACTAGCAGCTGGGCAAGCGAGCTCCTGTAATGCATATTCTGCCAATTCAGGCCAGGTGTCTATTTTAGATGCCCAGTAATCAAAGGGGAATGACGTGTGAGGGAGAACATCGATAAGGGAGGAAAAATAGTTCATAACCATACTGAACAAATGTTGTCTCCTGTCACTTTGAATTGATGCAGCAGTACCTGTCGTGTCTGCGGTCATTGCGAAATCACTCCAGAACCTGGTCATAAAAACCCTCTGTCCAACGCCACTTCTGATTTGTGCACCTCTAACACCTCTGCCATGTTGCTCCCTGCAGCTCGTGTGAGAACCATCACCGCTGCTGTGTGCTGGGAATGCCTGAACCAAACAGTATACAAGAGTTGCTTGTTTGGTAGCCAATATTTGCTCAAGGTTCTCATGTGGCATGTAGTGTGGATCCAAGAGGCAGGCCAACCAGTAATCATCATCGGTCATCATTTTTATAATGCGGGGGTCCCTTTTTAGGATACGCAAGGCATAATCAGCCATGTGGGCCAATGCTCCAGGTGTCAATTCACTGCTTGTGCTGGGTTGAGGAGCACTTTCTTGCAAATCAACATCACTTGTCTCCCGCAAAAACCCTGTACCTGACCTTGCAACGCCACCAGTTTCTATTGCCCCCTGAGAAGCATCCTCCTCCCATAAATATTCATCCCCATCATCCTTCTCCTCCTCTTCGTCCGCCACCTCGTCCAGGAGAGTTCCCTGAGCAGACAATGGCTGACTGTCATCAAGGCTTCCCTCCTCCTCGGCTGCAGATGCCTGCTCCTTAATGTGCATCAAACTTTGCATCAGCAGACGCATTAGTGGGATCCTCATGCTTATGATGGCATCGTCTGCACTTACCAGCCATGTGCATTCCTCAAAACACTGAAGGACTTGACAGAGGTCTTGTAGCTTCGACCACTGCACACCTGACAACTCCATGTCTGCCATCCAACTGCCTGCCCGTGTATGTGTATCCTCCCACAAATACATTACAGCACGCCTCTGTTCGCACAGCCTCTGAAGCATGTGCAGTGTGGAGTTCCACCTTGTTGCAACGTCGATTATTAGGCGGTGCTGGGGAAGCTTCAGCAATCGCTGATGGTTCTGCATACGGCTAGAGTGTAGGGCGACCGGCGGATGTGCAAGCAAAGTCTTCGCACCTTCAGGAGCAGGGCTGGTGTTGTGAACTCTGTTTTTGGGCTCCTCTTGTGGTCACAAGTGGTTTTGTGTGAGTGCTGTCTTTGGGCTCCCTCTGGTGGCTCTTTGTGTCATTCTGCAGGTCTGAGGCTGGATCAGCTGTCTCGTTATCTGTTAGCTGTTTCCTATTATTTATTATTTCCTATTATTATATTTCTTGTCCAGCTTGCTAATATGTGATTTCCTTGCTTGCTGGTAGCTCTAGGGGGCTGAGTTTCTCCCCTCACACCGTTAGTTGGTGTGGGGGTTCTTGTATTCTCAGCGTGGATATTTTGCATAGGGTTATTTACTGACCGCACAGTTCCCTATCTGTCTTCTGCTATCTAGTATTAGTGGGCCTCATTTGCTGAATCTGTTTTCATTTCTACGTTTGTATTTTCCCCTTACCTCACCGTTATTATTTGTTGGGGGCTTCCTATATCTTTGGGGTGATTTCTCTGAGGCAAGCGAGGTCTTACTTTCCCTCTAGGAGTAGATAGTTTCTCAGGCTGCGTCGAGACGTCCAGGATTTTAGGCATGTTCACCGGCTACCTTTAGTGTGTTTGGTTAGGATCAGGTTTGCGGTCAGTCCAGTTACCACCTCCCTAGAGCTCGTGTCTAGATTCATTAACTTAGCTAGTCCGTTTTGCGATCCTCAGCCACTAGGATCATAACAGTACAGCAGGCCAAAAAGTGTTTAATGTATCGCAGAAGTGGGATAAGAGAAGTCCTGAGTACAATTTTTTTTTTCCTCTACCTTTGCTGCAGTCTGTCCAGCTTTTCTCATCCCCTTAATCTCTGGGTGGTTTTGAGTTCAGCTGCAGACATGGATATTCAGAGTCTGACTTCTAGTGTGGGTCATCTTGCTGCAAGGGTGCAAAGCATTCAGGATTTTGTTGTTCATAGCCCTATGTCAGAGCCAAAAATACCTATTCCTGAGTTGTTTTCTGGAGATAGATCTAGGTTTCTGAATTTTAAGAACAATTGTAAATTATTTCTATCTTTGAGACCTCGTTCCTCTGGTGATTCCGCTCAGCAAGTTAAAATTGTTATCTCCTTGTTACGTGGCGACCCTCAAGATTGGGCTTTCTCTCTGGTGCCAGGAGATCCTGCATTGCTGAATGTGGATGCGTTTTTTCTGGCGCTTGGACTGCTTTATGAGGAACCTAATCTTGAGAACCAGGCAGAAAAGGCTTTGTTGGCCCTCTCTCAAGGGCAGGATGAAGCAGAGGTGTATTGGTAAAGATTTAGGAAATGGTCAGTGCTTACTCAATGGAATGAGTGTGCCCTGGCTGCAAATTTCAGAGAAGGTCTTTCTGAAGCCATTAAGAATGTTATGGTGGGGTTCCCCACGCCTGCAAGTCTGAATGACTCAATGGCTTTGGCCATTCAGATTGATCGGCGTTTGCGGGAGCGCAAATCAGCGCATCCTCTGGCGGTGTTTTCTGAACAGAGACCTGAGTCTATGCAATGTGACAGAATTCTGACCAGAATTGAGCGGCAAAGTCATAGACGTCAAAATGGGTTGTGCTTTTACTGTGGTGATTCTACTCATGTTATCTCAGCATGCTCTAAGCGCTTAAAAAAAATCGCTAAACCTGTCACCATTGGTACTATACAGCCTAAATTCATTTTGTCTGTTACTTTAATTTGTTCTTTGTCATCTTACTCTGTTATGGCTTTTGTGGATTCAGGTGCTGCCCTGAATCTGATGGATTTGTTGTTTGCCAGGCGCTGTGGTTTTGTCCTGGAGCCTTTGGAATTCCCTATTCCACTGAGGGGAATTGATGCTACACCATTGGCTGAGAATAAGCCTCAATATTGGACTCAAGTGACCATGTGCATGACTCCTGTACATCAGGAGGTGATTCGCTTTCTTGTGCTGCATAATTTGCATGATGTTGTCGTTTTGGGTCTGCCATGGCTGCAGGCCCATAATCCAGTTCTGGATTGGAAACCTATGTCTGTTTCAAGTTGGGGTTGCCAGGGGATTCATGGCGATGCTCCTTTGGTGTCAATTGCTTCTTCCACTCCTTCTGAGGTCCCTGAGTTTTTGTCGGACTACCAGGATGTATTTGATGAGCCCAGATCTGGTGCCCTGCCTCCTCACAGGGATTGTGATTGCGCTATAAATTTGATTCCTGGTAGTAAGTTCCCTAAGGGACGAATTTTTAATTTGTCTGTACCAGAACATGCTGCGATGCGGAGTTATATAAAGGAGTCTTTAGAGAAGGGACATATTCGCCCGTCCTCCTCCCCTCTTGGTGCAGGATTCTTTTTTGTGGCCAAGAAGGATGGTTCTCTGAGACCTCGTATAGATTATCGTCTTCTAAATAAAATCACGGTCAAATTTCAGTATCCTTTGCCATTATTATCTGATCTGTTTGCTCGGATTAAGGGGTCCAGTTGGTTCACCAAGATAGATCTTCGTGGTGCGTATAACCTTGTGCGTATTAAGCAGGGGGATGAATGGAAAACAGCATTTAATACGCCCGAAGGCCATTTTGAGTACTTGGTGATGCCTTTTGGACTCTCTAATGCTCCTTCTGTGTTCCAGTCCTTCATGCATGACATCTTCCGAGAATATCTGGATAAATTTATGATTGTGTATCTGGATGACATTTTGGTCTTTTCTGAGGACTGGGAGTCCCATGTGAAGCAGGTCAGGATGGTATTTCAGGTTCTGCGTGCTAATGCCTTATTTGTGAAGGGCTCAAAATGTCTCTTCGGAGTACAGAAGGTTTCCTTTTTAGGTTTTATTTTTTCTCCTTCTACTATTGAGATGGACCCAGTCAAGGTCCAGGCTATTCATGACTGGACTCAGCCTACATCTGTTAAGAGTCTTCAGAAGTTCTTGGGTTTTGCTAATTTTTACCGTCGCTTCATTGCTAATTTTTCTGGCGTGGTTAAACCCTTGACGGATTTGACCAAGAAGGGTTCTGTTGTGACTAATTGGTCTCCTGCGGCTGTAGAAGCCTTTCGGGAGCTGAAGCGCCGGTTTTCTTCGGCTCCAGTTTTGTGTCAGCCTGATGTCTCTCTTCCATTTCAGGTCGAAGTTGATGCTTCTGAGATTGGAGCAGGGGCTGTTTTGTCGCAGAGAAGCTCTGATTGCTCTGTGATGAAGCCTTGTGCTTTCTTTTCAAGAAAGTTTTCGCCTGCCGAGCGGAATTATGATGTTGGTAATCGGGAGTTGTTGGCTATGAAGTGGGCATTTGAAGAGTGGCGACATTGGCTCGAGGGAGCTAAGCATCGTGTGGTGGTCTTGACTGATCACAAAAATCTGATTTATCTCGAGTCTGCCAAGCGGCTGGATCCTAGACAGGCTCGTTGGTCATTGTTTTTCTCCCGTTTCGATTTCGTGGTCTCGTACCTGCCTGGTTCGAAGAACGTGAAGGCTGATGCTCTTTCTAGGAGTCTTGTGCCTGACTCTCTGGGAGTTTCAGAGCCGGCTGGTATCCTCAGAGAGGGAGTGATTTTGTCTGCCATTTCCCCAGATTTGCGAAGAGTGCTGCAGAAATTTCAGGTGGATAGACCTGACCGTTGCCCACCAGAGAGACTGTTTGTCCCAGATAGATGGACCAGCAGAGTTATTTCCGAGGTTCATTCTTCGGTGTTGGCAGGCCATCCTGGGATTTTTGGTACCAAAGATTTGGTGGCTAGGTCCTTCTGGTGGCCTTCCTTGTTGCGGGATGTGCGTTCCTTTTGTGCAGTCCTGTGAGATTTATGCTCGGGCTAAGCCTTGCTGTTCTCGTGCCAGCGGTTTGCTTTTGCCTTTGCCTGTCCCAAAGAGGCCTTGGACGCACATTTCCATGGATTTTATTTCGGATCTTCCAGTCTCTCAGAGAATGTCTGTCATCTGGGTGGTGTGTGATCGTTTTTCCAAAATGGTCCATTTGGTGCCCTTGCCTAAGTTGCCTTCCTCCTCCGATTTGGTTCCTCTATTTTTTCAGAATGTGGTTCGCTTGCACGGCATCCCTGAAAATATTGTGTCTGACAGAGGATCCCAGTTTGTGTCCAGATTTTGGCGGATCTTTTGTGCTAAGATGGGCATTGATTTGTCTTTTTCGTCGGCCTTCCATCCTCAGATGAATGGCCAAACCGAGCAAACTAATCAGACCTTGGAAACTTATTTAAGATGTTTTGTTTCTGCTGATCAGGATGATTGGGTGACTTTTTTGCCATTGGCCGAGTTTGCCCTTAATAATCGGGCTAGTTCTGCTACTTTGGTTTCGCCTTTTTTCTGCAATTCTTGTTTTCATCCTCGTTTTTCCTCGGGTCAGGTTGAGCCTTCTGACTGTCCTGGGGTGGATTCTGTGGTGGATAGGTTGCAGCAGATTTGGAACCATGTGGTGGACAATTTGAAGTTGTCACAGGAGAAGGCTTAGCGCTCTGCCAACCGCCGTCGCGGTGTGGGTCCCCGACTTCGCGTTGGGGATTTGGTATGGCTGTCTTCTCGGTATGTTCCTATGAAGGTCTCCTCTCCTAAATTCAAGCCTCGCTTCATTGGTCCTTATAAGATTTTGGAAATCCTTAACCCGGTGTCATTTTGTTTGGACCTCCCAGCGTCGTTTGTGTTATGACCCCAGTGGACAGGGTCTCAGAGGAACGTGTAAGTCTGCAAGATACAAAAATCCAGCTCATAGGGCTGTGGTAACTGGGTTGACCAAATAGCTACTCCTAACGCCAACACTAGAAGTAGCCGGGGATCATGCCTACGGTGATCGCTAGATGACTCGCGCCAGCCGGAGAATCTAACTACCCCTAGGAGAAGAAAACAAAGACCTCTCTTGCCTCCAGAGAAAGGGACCCCAAAGCAAGATACAAGCCCCCCACAAATAATAACGGTGAGGTAAGAGGAAATGACAAACACAGAAATGAACCAGGTTCAGCAAAGAGAGGCCAGCTTACTAATAGCAGAATATAGCAAGATAACTTATCTGGTCAACAAAAACCCTATAAAAATCCACGCTGGAGATTCAAGAACCCCCGAACCGTCTAACGGTCCGGGGGGAGAACACCAGCCCCCTAGAGCTTCCAGCAAAGGTCAGGATACAGATAGGAACAAGCTGGACAAAAATACCAAACAAAACAAAAGCAAAAAGCAAAGAAGCAGACTTAGCTTGAAAAACAGGAACCAGGATCAGAGGACAAGAGCACAACAGATTAGCTCTGATTTCAACGATGCCAGGCATTGAACTGAAGGTCCAGGGAGCTTATATAGCAACGCCCCTGAACTAACGGCCCAGGTGAGGATATAGGAAAAGACAGACGCTCCAGAGTCAAATCACTAATGACCACTAGAGGGAGCAAAAAGCAAAATCACAACAGTACCCCCCCCTTAGTGAGGGGTCACCGAACCCTCACCATGACCACCAGGGCGATCAGGATGAGCGGCGTGAAAGGCACGAACTAAATCGGCCGCATGAACATCAGAGGCGACCACCCAGGAATTATCTTCCTGACCATAGCCCTTCCACTTGACCAGGTACTGAAGCCTCCGCCTGGAGAGACGAGAATCCAAGATCTTCTCCACCACGTACTCCAACTCGCCCTCAACCAACACCGGAGCAGGAGGCTCAGCAGAAGGAACCACAGGCACAACGTACCGCCGCAACAAGGACCTATGAAACACGTTGTGGATAGCAAACGACACAGGAAGATCCAGGCGAAAGGATACAGGATTAAGAATTTCCAATATCTTGTAAGGACCAATAAAACGAGGTTTAAATTTGGGAGAGGAAACCTTCATAGGAACAAAGCGGGAAGAAAGCCACACCAAATCCCCAACACGTAGTCGGGGACCCACACCGCGGCGGCGGTTGGCAAAGCGCTGAGCCCTCTCCTGTGACAACTTCAAGTTGTCCACCACAAGATTCCAGATCCGCTGCAACCTATCCACCACAGAATCCACCCCAGGGCAGTCAGAAGGTTCCACATGACCCGAAGAAAAACGAGGGTGGAAACCAGAGTTGCAGAAAAACGGCGAAACCAAGGTGGCGGAACTAGCCCGATTATTAAGGGCAAACTCAGCTAACGGCAAGAAGGTCACCCAATCGTCCTGATCAGCAGAGACAAAACACCTCAAATAAGCCTCCAAAGTCTGATTAGTTCGCTCCGTCTGTCCATTAGTCTGAGGATGGAAAGCAGACGAAAACGACAAGTCAATGCCCATCCTACTACAAAAGGATCGCCAGAATCTGGAAACGAACTGGGATCCTCTGTCTGACACAATATTCTCAGGGATGCCGTGCAAACGAACCACGTTCTGGAAAAACACAGGAACCAGATCGGAAGAGGAAGGCAGTTTAGGCAAAGGAACCAAATGGACCATCTTGGAGAAGCGATCACATATCACCCAGATAACAGACATGCCCTGAGACACCGGAAGATCAGAAATGAAATCCATGGAGATATGTGTCCAAGGTCTCTTAGGGACAGGCAAGGGCAAGAGCAACCCGCTGGCACGAGAACAGCAAGGCTTAGCTCGAGCACAAGTCCCACAGGACTGTACAAATGACCGCACATCCCTAGACAAGGAAGGCCACCAAAAGGATCTGGCCACCAGATCTCTGGTGCCAAAAATTCCTGGGTGACCTGCCAACACCGAGGAATGAACCTCGGAAATGACTCTGCTGGTCCACTTATCAGGCACAAACAGTCTGTCAGGTGGACAAGAATCAGGCCTATCAGCCTGAAATCTCTGCAACACACGTCGCAGATCAGGAGAAATAGCTGACAAGATAATACCATCCTTAAGAATACCAACAGGTTCAGCGACTCCAGGAGCATCAGGCACAAAGCTCCTGGAAAGAGCATCGGCCTTCACATTCTTTGAACCTGGTAAATACGAGACAACAAAGTCAAAACGGGAGAAAAACAATGACCAGCGGGCCTGTCTAGGATTCAGGCGTTTAGCAGACTCGAGATACATCAGATTTTTGTGATCAGTCAAGACCACCACACGATGCTTAGCACCCTCGAGCCAATGACGCCACTCCTCAAATGCCCATTTCATGGCCAACAACTCCCGATTGCCCACATCATAATTTCGCTCCGCAGGCGAAAACTTCCTAGAGAAAAAGGCGCAAGGTCTCATAACAGAGCAACCAGGGCCTCTCTGCGACAAAACGGCCCCTGCTCCAATCTCTGAAGCATCCACCTCAACTTGAAAGGGAAGCGAGACATCAGGCTGGCACAAAACAGGCGCCGAAGTAAACCGACGTTTCAACTCCTGGAAAGCCTCCACGGCAGCAGGAGCCCAATTAACCACATCGGAGCCCTTCTTGGTCATATCCGTCAAAGGTTTCACAATGCTAGAAAAGTTAGCGATAAAACGACGGTAGAAGTTAGCGAAACCCAAGAACTTCTGAAGACTCTTAACTGACGAGGGCTGAGTCCAATCAAGAATAGCTCGGACCTTGACTGGGTCCATCTCCACAGCAGAAGGGGAAAAAATGAACCCCAAAAAGGGAACCTTCTGTACACCAAAAAGACACTTTGAGCCCTTGACAAACAAAGAATTTTCACGCAAAATTTTAAAGACCATCCTGACCTGCTCCACATGCGAGTCCCAATTATCAGAAAAAACCAGAATATCATCCAGATAAACGATCAGAAATTTATCCAGATAGTTCCGGAAAATGTCATGCATAAAGGACTGAAAAACTGAAGGGGCATTAGAGAGCCCAAAAGGCATCACCAAGTACTCAAAATGACCTTCGGGCGTATTGAATGCGGTTTTCCATTCATCCCCTTGCTTAATGCGCACAAGGTTGTACGCACCACGAAGGTCTATCTTGGTAAACCACTTGGCACCTTTAATCCGGGCAAACAAGTCAGACAACAGCGGCAAAGGATACTGAAATTTGACAGTGATCTTATTTAAAAGCCGATAGTCAATACAAGGCCTCAAAGATCCGTCCTTTTTAGCCACAAAAAAGAATCCCGCACCAAGAGGGGAAGAAGACGGACGGATGTGTCCTTTCTCCAGAGACTCCTTGATATATGAACGCATAGCGGTATGTTCAGGTATCGACAGATTAAACAGTCTTCCCTTAGGAAATTTACTGCCTGGAATCAAATCTATTGCACAGTCACATTCCCTATGAGGAGGCAATGCACTGGACCTGGACTCGCTAAAGACATCCTGATAATCAGACAAGTACTCCGGAACTTCCGAAGGCGTAGAAGAAGCAATAGACACAGGCAGGGAATCCTCATGAATACCACGACAGCCCCAACTAGACACTGACATAGCCTTCCAGTCAAGGACTGGATTATGGGTCTGTAACCATGGCAGCCCCAAAACAACCAAATCATGCATTTTATGTAGAACGAGAAAACGTATCACCTCGCGGTGTTCAGGAGTCATGCACATGGTAACCTGTGTCCAATACTGCGGCTTATTTTCTGCCAATGGCGTAGCATCAATACCCCTAAGAGGGATAGGATTTTCTAATGGTTCAAGAATAAAACCACAGCGCTTAGCAAATGAGAGATCCATAAGACTCAGGGCAGCACCTGAATCTACAAACGCCATGACAGGATAAGATGACAGTGAGCAAATCAAAGTTACAGACAGAATAAACTTAGGATGCAAATTACCAACGGTGACAGGACTAACAACCTTAGATATACGTTTAGAGCATGCTGAGATAACATGTGTAGAATCACCACAGTAGTAGCACAAGCCATTCCGGCGTCTATGAATTTTCCTCTCATTTCTAGTCAGGATTCTATCACATTGCATCAAATCAGGTGTCCGTTCAGACAACACCATGAGGGAATTTGCGGTTTTTCTATCACATTGCATCACATCAGGTGTCTGTTCAGACAACAACATGAGGGAATTTGCGGTTTTGCGCTCCCGCAACCGCCGGTCAATTTGAATAGCCAGGGACATGGTATCATTCAGACCTGTGGGAATGGGAAAACCCACCATAACATTCTTAATGGCCTCAGAAAGGCCATTTCTAAAATTAGCGGCCAGTGCAAACTCGTTCCAATGTGTCAGCACGGACCATTTCCGAAATTTTTGGCAATACACCTCAGCCTCGTCCTGGCCCTGAGACATAGCCAGCAAGGCTTTCTCTGCCTGAATCTCAAGATTGGGTTCCTCATAAAGTAAACCGAGTGCCAGAAAAAACGCATCAATATCAGCCAATGCCGGATCTCCTGGCGCCAACGAAAAAGCCCAATCCTGAGGGTCACCCCGTAAGAATGAAATAACAATTTTTACTTGTTGAGCAGAGTCTCCAGACGAACAAGGTTTCAGGGACAAAAATAATTTACAATTATTCCTGAAATTCCTAAACTTAAATCGGTCTCCGGAAAACAGTTCAGGAATCGGAATCTTGGGTTCAGACCTAGGATTTCTGGTAACATAATCTTGTATACCCTGCACACGAGCGGCAAGCTGGTCCACACTTGTAATCAAGGTCTGGACATTCATGTCTGCAGCAAGCTTAAGCCACTCTGAGGTAAAGGGGAAAAGAAAAAAAAAAAATGAGAGAGGGAAAAAAAAAAACTCAAAATTTTCTTTCTTATAATCCCACTTCTGCAATGCATTAAACATTTAATACTGGCCTGGCATACTGTTATGACCCCAGTGGACAGGGTCTCAGAGGAACGTGTAAGTCTGCAAGATACAAAAATCCAGCTCATAGGGCTGTGGTAACTGGGTTGACCAAATAGCTACTCCTAACGCCAACACTAGAAGTAGCCGGGGATCATGCCTACGGTGATCGCTAGATGACTCGCGCCAGCCGGAGAATCTAACTACCCCTAGGAGAAGAAAACAAAGACCTCTCTTGCCTCCAGAGAAAGGGACCCCAAAGCAAGATACAAGCCCCCCACAAATAATAACGGTGAGGTAAGAGGAAATGACAAACACAGAAATGAACCAGGTTCAGCAAAGAGAGGCCAGCTTACTAATAGCAGAATATAGCAAGATAACTTATCTGGTCAACAAAAACCCTATAAAAATCCACGCTGGAGATTCAAGAACCCCCGAACCGTCTAACGGTCCGGGGGGAGAACACCAGCCCCCTAGAGCTTCCAGCAAAGGTCAGGATACAGATAGGAACAAGCTGGACAAAAATACCAAACAAAACAAAAGCAAAAAGCAAAGAAGCAGACTTAGCTTGAAAAACAGGAACCAGGATCAGAGGACAAGAGCACAACAGATTAGCTCTGATTTCAACGATGCCAGGCATTGAACTGAAGGTCCAGGGAGCTTATATAGCAACGCCCCTGAACTAACGGCCCAGGTGAGGATATAGGAAAAGACAGACGCTCCAGAGTCAAATCACTAATGACCACTAGAGGGAGCAAAAAGCAAAATCACAACACGTTTGCCATTCATAACGTGTTCCACAGGTCTTTGTTGCGGAGGTATGTGGTGCCAGTGGTTCCTTCTGTTGAGCCCCCTGCCCCGGTGCTGGTTGAGGGCGAATTGGAGTACGTGGTGGAGAAGATCTTGGATTCTCATATTTCTATACGGAGGCTTCAGTATTTGGTTAAGTGGAAGGGCTATGGTCAGGAGGATAATTCCTGGGTTGTCGCCTCTGATGTTCATGCGGCCGATTTGGTTCATGCCTTCCATGTGGCTCATCCTGATCGCCCTGGGGGTTTTGATGAGGGTTCGGTGACCCCTCCTCAAGGGGGGGGTACTGTTGTGAACTCTGTTTTTGGGCTCCCTCTTGTGGTCACAAGCGGTACTGTGTGAGTGCTGTCTTTGGGCTCCCTCTGGTGGCTCTTTGTGTCATTCTGCAGGTCTGAGGCTGGATCAGCTGTCTCGTTATCTGTTAGCTGTTTCCTATTTAGCTCACCTGGACTATCAGTTGTTGCCTGCTGTCAATGTCTTCAGTGCTATTTTGGAGCTCTCCTGCATGCCTTCATTATCAGTCTCTTCAAGAGAAGCTAAGTTTTTCTTTGGTCATTTTTTTGATCATCAGTGTTCATATGTTTCTTGGTTTATTTTTGTTTCTTGTCCAGCTTGCTAATATGTGATTTCCTTGCTTGCTGGTAGCTCTAGGGGGCTGAGTTTCTCCCCTCACACCGTTAGTTGGTGTGGGGGTTCTTGTATTCTCAGCGTGGATATTTTGCATAGGGTTTTTTACTGACCGCACAGTTCCCTATCTGTCTTCTGCTATCTAGTATTAGTGGGCCTCATTTGCTGAATCTGTTTTCATTTCTACGTTTGTATTTTCCCCTTACCTCACCGTTATTATTTGTTGGGGGCTTCCTATATCTTTGGGGTGATTTCTCTGAGGCAAGCGAGGTCTTACTTTCCCTCTAGGAGTAGATAGTTTCTCAGGCTGCGTCGAGACGTCCAGGATTTTAGGCACGTTCACCGGCTACCTTTAGTGTGTTTGGTTAGGATCAGGTTTGCGGTCAGTCCAGTTACCACCTCCCTAGAGCTCGTGTCTAGATTCATTAACTTAGCTAGTCCGTTTTGCGATCCTCAGCCACTAGGATCATAACAGGCTGGTAACCCCGGATAACTTTTCAGGAAGCACTGCACCACCAGGTTCAAGGTGTGAGCCAGGCAAGGTATGTGTTTCAGTTCTGAAAGGGCAATGGCAGCCATAAAATTCCTTCCGTTATCACTGGCTACCTTGCCTGCCTCAAGATGTACACTGCCCAGCCATGACTGAGTTTCTCGCTGCAAGAACTCGGACAGTACTTCCGCGGTGTGTCTGTTGTCGCCCAAACACTTCATTTCCAACACAGCCTGCTGACACTTACCACTAGCTGTTCCATAATGGGACACCTCGTGTGCAACACTGGCAGCTGCGGATGGAGTGGTAGGGCGACTGCGCTCTGTGGACGAGCTTTCGCTTCTGGAGGAGGAGGAGGAGGAGGGATGTCGAAGGCCTGCTGCCAACTGTTTCCTAGACCATGGGCTAGGCAGGACTGTCCCACTATGGCTGTCCCCTGTGGACCCTGCATCCACCACATTAACAGAGTGCACCATGCCTACTGGTCCATGCATCTGTTGTGAGGTGCACCTTTCTACTGACTGATTGCCTGAGTGCATGGGCAATGCGGTCTTTGACATGCTTGTGGAGGGCTGGGATGGCTTTTCTCGCAAAGAAGTGTCGACTGGGTAGGTCATAGCGTGGTACTGCGTAGGCCATCATGGCTTTGAAAGCTTCACTTTCAACCAACCAGTAGGGCATCATCTCTAACGAGATTAGTCTAGCAATGTGGGTGTTCAAACCCTGTGTACGCGGATGAGAGGATGAGTACTTTCTTTTCCTAACGAGAGTCTCTTGTAGTGTGAGCTGGACTGGAGAGCTGCATATGGTGGAACTAGCGGGGGTGGTGGTGGGCATGGCAGATTGAGAGAGGGTTGGTGATGGTATTATTGATGTTGGCCTACATATAGTGTTTCCTACTAAGAACCTGGTGATTCCCTGACTGCCTTGGCCTTGCGATGATACCTCCACATTTGCTGCAGGTGGTGTCCTAAACGGTGGACTTACAGTGAGGGAAGCAATGTAGCATTGCTGACTACCTTCATTCTGAGCAGGTGCACCAACGTTACGGGACGTTTGGTAGTTAGTCCAGGCTTGCAAGTGCATGCTGGTTAAATGTCTACGCATGCACGTTGTATTTAAATTTAGGGGATTCTTCCCTCTGCTAAAGGTCTTTGAGCATTTCTTACAGATAACTTTGCCCTGATCATTCGGATCTTGGTTAAAAAATTGCCACACTGCACTCTTCCTACTATCGAATACCTTTTCAGGCATTGCATGCTGTGCTACTTTCACTGGATGGCCATGCTGTCCTAAAACTGTTTTTGTTTTAGACACACGTTTTTGGCCTGATACGGGCCTGCCAGATGAAAGCTGTTGCGATGTTGATGCCTGCTGCGGATCATCCTCCTCCGCTTCAGAGCTACTGCCAGCGGCACCCAGTTCCCCCAATGGCTGCCAATCTGGGTCAACAACTGGGTCATCTATCACCTCCTCTTCAATGTCTTGTGCACCTTCCTCTGTGTCACCGTGTAAGGTGCTATAGCGTTCGGGACGGGGCACCATAGTCTCATCAGGGTCAGATTCTGGCTCAGTACACTGCGAGGGCAAAGTAGTGATCTGAGTCAATGGAACAGCATAATAATCTAGCTGTGGCTGTGCATCTGTGTACTCCATGTCCGATTCATCTTGTAATGGGCTGTTAACTATTTCCTTTTCTAACCCAGGAACGGTATGTGTAAAGAGCTCCATGGAGTAAACTGTAGTGTCACCTGCCGCATCCTTCACTTTTGCTTTAGGTAAAGGACACAAGGAAGCGACTTGTTCCTGACCGGGATCATCCACTGACGACTCGCTGCTTTTATATTTCGAACTTTCTGAAGAGGAGGCGAAAGAGCTAGAGGCTGAGTCAGCAATGAAAGCCAAAACTTGTTCCTGCTGCTCCGGCTTTAAAAGCGGTTTTCCAACTCCCAGATAAGGGAGCCTTCGAGGCCTTGTGTAGCCAGACGATGATGCTGTCAGAACAACTCGAGCCTTAGGTGCTATTTTGCTTTTCCCACTACCACCAGATGCTCCACCACCACCACCACCACCACCACCATCATTACCAGCTGGCAATGACCGACCATGGCCTCTTCCACCAGACTTCCTCATTTTTGGGAAAATGTAACCAAACTAAAAACTGTTATATGGTACTGTAAAATAAGGTAGAAGGTGTATATAAACTTGTTGGCAATTTAAATCTTCCTTTTTTGTGTTGGAGACTGGTGCAAAAATCAGGCCCACTGTACTACACTACACAATGTAGGTGGCAGAAAGTGGCTGGCAGATATACGACAAACAGAACTGACGCAGATCCACTTAGTGGCAACTTAAATCTCCCTTTTTTGTGTGGGAGACTGCTGCAAAAACCAGGCCCACTGTATTACACTACACAATGTAAGTGGCAGACAGTGGCTGGCAGATATACGACAAACAGAAATGACGCAGATTCACTTAGTGGCAATTTAAATCTCCCTTTTTTGTGTGGGAGACTGCTGCAAAAATCAGGCCCACTGTATTACACTACACAATGTAAGTGGCAGAAAGTGGCTGGCAGATATACGACAAACAGAACTGACGTAGATTCACTTAGGGGCAATTTAAATCTCCTTTTTTATGTGGGAGACTGTTGCAAAAACCAGGCCCACTGTATTACACTACACAATGTAAGTGGCAGAAAGTGGCTGGCAGATATACGACAAACAGAACTGATGCAGATCCACTTTGGGGCAATTTAAATCTCCCTTTATTATGTGAGAGACTGCTGCAAAAACCAGGCCCACTGTATTACACTACACAATGTAAGTGGCAGAACGTGGCTGGCAGATATACGACAAACAGAAATGACGCAGATCCACTTAGTGGCAATTTAAATCTCCCTTTTTTGTGTGGGAGGCTGCTGCAAAAATCAGGCCCACTGTATTACACTACACAATGTAAGTGGCAGAAAGTGGCTGGCAGATATACGACAAACAGATCTGACGCAGATCCACTTAGGGGCAATTTAAATCTCCTTTTTTATGTGGGAGACTGTTGCAAAAACCAGGCCCACTGTATTACACTACACAATGTAAGTGGCAGAAAGTGGCTGGCAGATATACGACAAACAGAACTGAAGCAGATCCACTTTGGGGCAATTTAAATCTCCCTTTATTATGTGAGAGACTGCTGCAAAAACCAGGCCCACTGTATTACACTACACAATGTAAGTGGCAGAACGTGGCTGGCAGATATACGACAAACAGAGCTGATGCAGATCCACTTAGTGACAATTTAAATCTCCCTTTTTTGTGTGGAAGACTGCTGCAAAAATCAAGCCCACTGTATTACACTACACAATGTAAGTGGCAGAAAGTGGCTGGCAGATATACGACAAACAGAACTGACGCAGATCCACTTAGTGGCAACTTAAATATCACTTTTTTGTGTGGAAGACTGCTGCAAAAACCAGGCCCACTGTATTACACTACACAATGTAAGTGGCAGACAGTGGCTGGCAGATATACGACAAACAGAAATGACGCAGATCCACTTAGTGGCAATTTAAATCTCCTTTTTTATGTGGGAGACTGCTGCAAAAACCAGGCCCACTGTATTACACTACACAATGTAAGTGGCAGAAAGTGGCTGGCAGATATACGACAAACAGAACTGACGCAGATCCACTTAGGGTCAATTTAATTATCCCTTTATTATGTGAGAGACTGCTGCAAAAACCAGGCCCACTGTATTACACTACACAATGTAAGTGGCAGAAAGTGGCTGGCAGATATATGACAAACAGAAATGACGCAGATCCACTTAGTGACAATTTAAATCTCCCTTTTTTGTGTGGGAGACTGCTGCAAAAATCAGGCCCACTGTATTACACTACACAATGTAAGTGGCAGAAAGTGGCTGGCAGATATACGACAAACAGAACTGACGCAGATCCACTTAGGGGCAATTTAAATCGTCTTTTTTGTGTGGGAGACTGCTGCAAAAACCAGGCCCACTGTATTACACTACACAATGTAAGTGGCAGAACGTGGCTGGCAGATATACGACAAACAGAGCTGACGCAGACCCACTTAGTGGCAATTTAAATCTCCTTTTTTGTGTGGGAGACTGCTGCAAAAATCAGACCCACTGTATTACACTACACAATGTAAGTGGCAGAAAGTGGCTGGCAGATATACGACAAAGAGAACTGATGCAGATCCACTTAGGGGAAATTTAAATCTTCCTTTATTATGTGGGAGACTGCTGCAAAAACCAGGCCCACTGTATTACACTACACAATGTAAGTGGCAGAATGTGGCTGGCAGATGTACAACAAACTGAGCTGACGCAGATCCACTTAGTGGCAATTTAAATCTCCCATTTTTGTGTGGGAGACTGCTGCAAAAATCAGGCCCACTGTATTACACTACACAATGTAAGTGGCAGAAAGTGGCTGGCAGATATACGACAAACAGATCTGACGCAGATCCACTTAGTGGCAATTTACATCTCCCTTTTTTGTGTGGGAGACTGCTGCAAAAACCAGGCCCACTGTATTACACTACAAAATGTAAGTGGCGGAAAGTGGCTGGGAGATATACGACAAACAGAAATGACTCAGATCCTCTTAGAGGTAATTTAAATCTCCCTTTATTATGTGGGAGACTGCTGCAAAATCCAGGCCCACTGTATTACACTACACAATGTAAGTGGCAGAATGTGGCTGGCAGATGTACAACAAACTGAGCTGACGCAGATCCACTTAGTGGCAATTTAAATCTCCCATTTTTGTGTGGGAGACTGCTGCAAAAATCAGGCCCACTGTATTACACTACACAATGTAAGTGGCAGAATGTGGCTGGCAGATATACGACAAAAAGAGCTGACGCAGATCCACTTAGTGGCAATTTAAATCTCCTTTTTTGTATTGGAGACTACTGCAAAAACCAAGCCCACTATATTACACTACACAGTGTAAGTGGCAGAACATGGTTGGCAGATATACGACAAACAGAGCTGACGCGGATCCACTTAGTGGCAATTTAAATCTCCCTTTTTTGTGTGGGAGACTGCTGCAAAAACCAGGCCCACTGTATTACACTATACAATGTAAGTGGCAGAACATGGTTGGCAGATATACGACAAACAGGACTGATGCAGATCCATTTAGGTGCAATTTAAATCTCCCTTTCTTATGTGGGAGACTGCTGCAAAAACCAGGCCCACTGTATTACACTACACAATGTAAGTGACAGAAAGTGGCTGGCAGATATACGACAAACAGAACTGACGCAGATCCGCTTAGTGGCAATTTAAATCTCCTTTTTTGTGTGGGAGACTGCTGCAAAAATCAGGCCCACTGTATTACAGTACACAATGTAAGTGGCAGAAAGTGGCTGGCAGATATACGACAAACAGAACTGACACAGATCTATTTAGGGGTAATTTAAATCTCCCTTTATTATGTGGGAGACTGCTGCAAAAACCAGGCCAACTGTATTACACTACACAATGTAAGTGGTAGAATGTGGCTGGCAGATATACGACAAACAGGGCTGACGCAGATCCACTTAGTGGCAATTTAACCCCTTCCCGACCCATGACGCCTATGTGGCGTCATGGAATGATCGCGTCCCTGCAGATCGGGTGAAGGGGTTAACTCCTATTTTACCCGATCTGCAGGGAGAGGGGGAGTGGTACTTCAGCCCAGGGGGGGTGGCTTCACCCCCCCCGTGGCTACGATCGCTCTGATTGGCTGTTGAAAGTGAAACTGCCAATCAGAGCGATTTGTAATATTTCACCTAAAAAAATGGTGAAATATTACAATCCAGCCATGGCCGATGCTGCAATACCATCGGCCATGGCTGAAAAACCTGAAGTGACCCCCCCCCACCCCACCGATCGCCCCCCCAGTGCTCCGTTATGGGGTCCGGTCCCCTCCGTCCTGTGCTCCGCTCCCCCGTCCTCCTGCCCGCTCCCCCCCTGCTCCTATGTCACCCCCCGGTGCTCCGACGCCCCCCCCGTGCCCCGATCTCCCCCCCCTTATACTTACCGAGGCTCCCGGTGTCGGTCCGTCTCCTCGCTGGGCGCCGCCATCTTCCAAAATGGCGGGCGCATGCTCAGTGCGCCCGCCGAATCTGCCGGCCGGCAGATTCATTACAAGTCACATCAAATCACAGCGATCAAAATAAAAAAATAATAAATAAACCCCCCCCCTTTATCACCCCCATAGGTAGGGACAATAATAAAATAAAGAAAATATTTTTTTTTCTTTTTCCACTAGGGTTAGGGTTAGAACTAGGGTTAGAACTAGGGGTAGGGTTAGGGGTAGGGTTAGGGTTACGGGTAGGGTTAGGGTTAGGGTTATGGCATGTGCACACAGAGCGGATCGGCCGCGGATCCGCAGCGGATCGGCCGCGGATCCGCAGCGGATCGGCCGCGGATCCGCAGCGGATCGGCAGCGGATCCGCAGCGGATCGGCCGCGGATCCGCAGCGGATCGGCAGCGGATCTGCAGCGGATCCGCAGCTGATCGGCCGCGGATCCGCAGCGGATCGGCCGCGGATCCGCAGCGGATCGGCCGCGGATCCGCAGCGGATCGGCCGCGGATCCGCAGTGGATCGGCCGCTGCGAATTCGAAGCAGTTTTCCATCAGGTTTACAGTACCATGTACACCTAAGGAAAACCAAATCCGCTGTGCCCATGGTGCGGAAAATTCCGTGCAGAAAGGCTGCATTGTATTTTCCGCAGCATGTCAATTCTTTGTGCGGATTCCGCAGCGTTTTACACCTGTTCCTCAATAGGAATCCGCAGGTGAAATCCGCACAAAAAAAACACTGGAAATCTGCTGTAAATCCGCAGGTAAAACGCAGTGCCTTTTACCTGCAGATTTTTCAAAAATCGTGTGGAAAAATCTAACACGAATCCGCAACGTGGGCACATAGCCTTAGGGTTAGGGTTGGAATTAGAGTTAGGGTTGGAATTAGGGCTAGGGTTTGAAATAGGGTTAAGATTAGGCTTGTGGTTAGGGTTACGGATAGGGTTAGGGGTGTGTTGGGGTTACAGTTGTGGTTAGGGTTGGGATTAGGGTTACGGTTGGGATTAGGGTTAGGATTAGGGTTGGAATTAGGGTTACGGGTGTGTTGCAGTTAGGGTTGTGGTTAGGGGTGTGTTGGGGTTAGGGTTGTGATTAGGGTTATGGCTACAGTTGGGATTAGGATTAGGGGTGTGTTGGGGTTAGTGTTGAAGTTAGAATTGAGGGGTTTCCACTGTTTAGGCACATCAGGGGTCTCCAAACGCAACATGGCGCCACCATTGATTCCAGCCAATCTTGCGTTCAAAAAGTCAAATGGTGCTCCCGCCCTTCCAAGCCCCGACGTGCGCCCAAACAGTGGTTTACCCCCACATTTGGGGTACCAGCGTACTCAGGACAAACTGGGCAACAACTGTTGGGGTCCAATTTCTCCTGTTACCCTTGCAAAAATAAAAAATTACTTGCTAAAACATAATTTTTGAGGAAAGAACAATTATTTTTTATTTTCACGGCTCTGCGTTATAAACTTCTGTGAAGCACTTGGGGGTTGAAAGTGCTCACCACACATCTAGATAAGTTCCTTCGGGGGTCTAGTTTCCAAAATAGGGTCACTTGTGGGGTGTTTCTACTGTTTAGGCACATCAGGGGCTCTGCAAATGCAATGTGACGCCCGCAGACCATTCCATCAAAGTCTGCATTTCAAATGTCACTACTTCCCTTCCGAGCCCTGCCGTGCGCCCAAACAGTGGTTTACCCCCACATATGGGGTATCATCGTACTCAGGACAAACTGGACAACAACATTTGCGGTCCAATTTCTCCTATTACCCTTGGGAAAATAAAAAATTCTGGGCTAAAAATCATTTTTGAGGAAAGAAAAATTATTTTTTTATTTTCACGGCTCTGCGTTATAAACTTCTGTGAAGCACCTGGGGGTTATAAGTGCTCACTATGCATCTAGATAAGTTCCTTGGGGGGTCTAGTTTCCAAAATGGGGTCACTTGTAGGGGAGCTCCAATGTTTAGGCACACAGGGGCTCTCCAAACGCGACATGGTGTCCGCTAACGATTGGAGCTAATTTTCCATTCAAAAAGTCAAATGGCACGCCTCCCCTTTCCGAGCCTTGCCGTGCACCCAAACAGTGGTTTACCCCCACATATGAGGTATCGGCATACTCAGGAGAAATTGCCCAACAAATTTTAGGATCCATTTTATCCTGTTGCCCATGTGAAAATGAAAGAATTGAGGCTAAAAGAAATTTTGTGTGAAAAAAAAGTACTTTTTCATTTTTGCGGATCAATTTGTGAAGCACCTGGGGGTTTAAAGTGCTCACTATGCCTCTAGATGAGTTCCTTGGGGGGTCTAGTTTCCAAAATGGGGTCACTTGTGGAGGAGCTCCAATGTTTAGGCACACAGGGGCTTTCCAAACACGACATAGTGTCCGCTAACGATGGAGATAATTTTTCATTCAAAAAGTCAAATGGCGCTCCTTCCCTTCCGAGCCTTACCATGTGCCCAAACAGTGGTTTACCCCCACATGTGAGGTATTGGTGTACTCAGGAGAAATTGCCCAACAAAATTTAGGATCCATTTTATCCTGTTGCCCATGTGAAAATGAAAAAATTGAGGCTAAAATAATTTTTTTGTGAAAAAAAAGTACTTTTTCATTTTTACGGATCAATTTGTGAAGCACCTGGGGGTTTAAAGTGCTCACTATGCTTCTAGATAAGTTCCTTGGGGGGTCTAGTTTCCAAAATGTGGTCACTTGTGGGGGAGCTCCAATGTTTAGGCACACGGGGGCTCTCCAAACGCGACATGGTGTCCGCTAAAGATTGGAGCCAATTTTTCATTCAAAAAGTCAAATGGCGCTCCTTCCCTTCCGAGCCCTGCCGTGCGCCCAAACAGTGGTTTACCCCCACATATGAGGTATCAGCGTACTCAGGATAAATTGGACAACAACGTCCGTGGTCCAGTTTCTCCTTTTACCCTTGGGAAAATAAAAAATTGTTGCTAAAAGATCATTTTTGTGACTAAAAAGTTAAATGTTCATTTTTTACTTCCATGTTGCTTCTGCTGCTGTGAAACACCTGAAGGGTTAATAAACTTCTTGAATGTGGTTTTGAGCACCTTGAGGGGAGCAGTTTTTAGAATGGTGTCACTTTTGGGTATTTTCAGCCATATAGAACCCTCAAACTGACTTCAAATGTGAGGTGGTCCCTAAAAAAAATGGTTTTGTAAATTTTGTTGTAAAAATGAGAAATCACTGGTCAAATTTTAACCCTTATAACTTCCTAGCAAAAAAAAAATTTGTTTCCAAAATTGTGCTGATGTAAAGTAGACATGTGGGAAATGTTATTTATTAACTATTTTGTGTAACATAACTCTCTGGTTTAACAGAATAAAAATTAAAAATGTGAAAATTGCAAAATTTTCAAAATTTTTGCCAAATTTCCATTTTTTTCACAAATAAACTCAGAAATTATCGACCTAAATTTACCACTAGCATGAAGCCCAATATGTCACGAAAAAACAATCTCAGAATCGCTAGGATCCGTTGAAGCGTTCCTGAGTTATTACCTCATAAAGGGACACTGGTCAGAATTGCAAAAAACGGCAAGGTCATGAAGGGGTTAAATCTCCCCTTTTTGTGTGGGAGACTGCTGCAAAAATCAGGCCCACTGCATTACATTACACAATGTAAGTGGCAGAAAGTGGCTGGCAGATATACGACAAACTGAACTGACGCAGATCCACTTAGGGGCAATTTAAATCTCCATTTATTATGTGGGAGACTGCTGCAAAAACCAGGCCCACTGTATTACACTACAAAATGTAAGTGGCAGAAAGTGGCTGGGAGATATACGAGAAACAGAAATGACGCAGATCCACTTAGAGGTAATTTAAATCTCCCTTTAATATGTGAGAGACTGCTGCAAAATCCAGGCCCACTGTATTACACTACACAATGTAAGTGGCAGAATGTGGCTGGCAGATATACGACAAAAAGAGCTGACGCAGATCCACTTAGTGGCAATTTAAATCTCCCTTTTTTGTGTGGGAGACTGCTGCAAAAATCAGGCCCACTGTATTACACTACACAATGTAAGTGGCAGAAAGTGGCTGGCAGATATACAACAAAGAGAACTGACGCAGATCCACTTAGGGGAAATTTAAATCTTCCTTTATTATGTGGGAGACTGCTGCAAAAACCAGGCCCACTGTATTACACTACACAATGTAAGTGGCAGAATGTGGCTGGCAGATGTACAACAAACTGAGCTGACGCAGATCCACTTAGTGGCAATTTAAATCTCCCATTTTTGTGTGGGAGACTGCTGCAAAAATCAGGCCCACTGTATTACACTACACAATGTAAGTGGCAGAAAGTGGCTGGCAGATATACGACAAACAGATCTGACGCAGATCCACTTAGTGGCAATTTAAATCTCCCTTTTTAGTGTGGGAGACTGCTGCAAAAACTAGGCCCACTGTATTATACTACACAATGTAAGTGGCAGAAAGTGGCTGGCAGATAAACGACAAACAGAACTGACGCAGATCTACTTAGTGGCAATTTAAATCTCCCTTTTTTGTGTGGGAGACTGCTGCAAAAACCAGGCCCACTGTATTACACTACACAATGTAAGTGGCAGAAAGTTGCTGGCAGATATACGACAAACAGAACTGACGCAGATCCACTTAGGGGCAATTTAATTCTCCCTTTATTATGTGGGAGACTGCTGCAAAAACCAGGCCCACTGTATTACACTACACAATGTAAGTGGCAGAACGTGGCCAGAAGATATATAAAAAAAAGGACTGCATTACAATAACAATCTCCCTCCAATGATCTCAGGACAAGTATGGCAGCCAGCAATAAAAAGGACTGCTGCACACAAAAGTGTGGACAAATAAACAATAGAACTGTGCAGAAAGGAGCAACAGGATTTTTGCTTTTAAAAAAGCAGTTAGTTTGCACAGCGGCGTACAAACAGCAATGCAGCTATCAGGGAGCCTTATTGTAATAATTATAGGGGATAACTCAGGAGACTCTACGTGGAACAAGATAACTACAGGACACAGTTTTATAAGTGGTAAAGTCTATATTATCACGGTGATTCAAACAGGTGCAGAGAGAAACTCAAGTCCACAACACTTGGTGCAAATATCAAATGCAGCTCAGCAGTCTATAGGAAACTTCAGAGGAATGTGCAATCACGCAGAAAGTCTATAAAGCACAATTATTCTTGAGGATACTTGACACGAATAAGTCCTTGCTTAGTCCAAAACACAGATAGATATGCTTATAAGGCAGTTCAACAATATCTTAGCTCAACCAGGGAGGTCTGGGTAACAGTCTCAGGTTCTTGCAAAGCAGCAACAGCTTACATGTCCAGCAAATGCAGATGGAAGTAAACACGAGCAGCAGATGAAGGAGGATTACTGGAACTGGTGCATGCAGCAGGAACTCAGAGCAGAGTAGCAGGATAACCCCACAGGTTCACAGGAGCAAGTATATAGCCATGGGGTCACCAGAGGTCAGGAGCAGGATGCAAGGCAGAATACTCTAGCACTGGCTGAAGGCTGGTGTGGAGTTTTATAGCAGGAAGACACAGTGCACATGAGACCAAAGACGCCATCTTGGAAAAGGGCAGTAATGCACAGAAAAGTAATAAAAAATGTTCAGAGTTCTGACACATATAAGCTACAGAGCTGATGCACAAAAATCTAGCCTCCACTGTTCCTGCAAAGAAAAGTTCGTGTTGGACAGTGGAAATCGCTACAGCACAAGCAGTCTGGGTTTTAATCTTCCCTCTCTAACGATATCCCTGCTTCTGACGAAGCTACAGCAACCTCTCCCTATGCTCAGATTGGCAGAAGTAAGATGGTGGTCGGCGTGCATGCCCCTTTATAGCCCCTGTGACGCCACAGAAAGCAAGCCAATCACTGTCATGCCCTTCTCTAAGATGGTGGGGACCGAGACCTATGTCATCACGCTGCCTACACTCTGCGTCCTCCTTCATTGGCTGAGAAATGGCTCTGAAAGTGTCATACGAAACGCGACTTTGGCGCGAAGATTGCCGACAGCATGGCCGATCCCACACTGGGATTAGGTCGGGTTTCATGAAACCCAACTTTGCCGAAAGTCGGCGATTTTTCAATTTGTCCGATCCGTTTCGCTCAACCCTAGTGTAGAGGACTCTGGCTGCAGCCACTTCTGGTCTAGGTGCAACAGGTCAAACATTTGGGAGTGCGGTGGTTTGTCCCGGTGATACGCCCAATGGTAAACCCGATGGGCCCTGAGAGTCATTGTTACCCCCAAGCATTCAAGAATCTCTGTTTTTAGCTTGCCATACTCTTTAGCATCCTGCAAAGCTAAATCATAGTATGCTTTCTGGGGTTCTCCCGTCAAGTATGGCACCACTACTTGAGCCCACTACTCTGGCAGGAGTTCCTTCCTCTTGGCTACCCTTTCAAACACAGTCAGGAAAACATCAACATTGCAATTCTTCATTGCATTGCAGATTTTTCAGCCTCAACAATCCAGTTCTCCACTGCACGTTGTTCAGCTTCAACAATGCAATTCTTCACTGCAGGTTCTTCAACATAAACATCTGTGACCTCGTCACTGGTACTTACCTACATGTAACCTCTGATCTCACAAGATCTCCTTCTCTACTCCCCTCTTATCTCCTCTTCCCACAATCACATACAAGATTTCTCCCATCCATCACCTCTACTCTGGAACTCTCTACCACAACATATCAGATTCTCGCCTACCATGGAAACCTTCAAAAAGAACCTGAAGACCTACCTCTTACGACAAGCCTACAACCTGCAGCAACCACCAATAGTCTAAGCCATTGCACGGCCAGCTCTATCCTTGCCTACTGTATCCTCACCCATCCCTTGTAGATTGTGAGCACTCATGGGCAGGGTCCTCTCTCCTCCTGTACCAGTTCTGACTTGTATTATTTAACCCCTTAGTTACAGAGCCAATTTGCAGCTTAATGATCAGGCCAATTTTTACAATTCTGACCACTGTCATTTTGTGAGGTTATAAATCTGGAACGCTTTAATGGATCCCACTGATTCTGAGAATGTTTTTTCAAGATATACTGAACTTCATGTCAGTGGTAAAATCTTTTCGATATTACTTGCGTTTAATTATGGCGAAAATTTAGCAATTTTCAAACTTTGAATTTTTATTCCCTTAAATCAGAGAGAGATATGTCACACAAAATAGTCAATAAAAAACGTTTCACACATGACTACTTTAGATTAGCACAATTTTGGAAACAAAATATTATTTTGTTAGGAAGTTATAAGGGTTGACCAGAGATTTCTCATTTTTACAACAAAATTCACAAAACTAATTTTTTAGCCCAACTCACTTTAGCCCAACTGTAACCCTAATGGGAAGATGAAAATAAATGCATTTTCTTTATTTTATTATTTTTCCCTTTCTAAGGGGGTGATAATGAGGGAGGTTATTTACTATTTTTTTATTCTGATTACTGTGATAGGGTCTATCACAGTGACCAAAATTAAACAATAGGAAAAATCTTCCTATTGTTGCCAGGTGCCGGCCAGCAAATCTCGGCAGGCGCACTACGCATGCACCCGCTATTTTCTTACCAGAAGAAGATGCCAGTGGCCATGGGAAGAAACAGGAGGACTCAGGGACACTGGTAGACACTGATAAGTATTAAGGGGCAATCGGAGACCCTATTTCTCTGTCCTCTGATGTGCGATCACTTTGGAGAACAGAGAAATTAAATGGCAAATTGCGTTGTTTTTTTTTTTTTGCAGTCGCCATTACTGTATATGATTAGTCATGTTCTCTGGGAAAAATCAGACTTTGGGGGCGCTATACACTTTTTCCACAGCACCGTTAATTAACGGCGCTGTGGTTTAAGTACCCTTAATTACCGCCATTAAAAGGCATATAGCGGTCATTAAGGGGTTAAGATTACTGTACTTTTTTTATTATGCATACACTTCCTCACATGTAAAGTGCCATGGAATTAATGCTATAAAAAATAAATAATAATAAATAATAATAATAATAATAATAATAATAATAAACACTGCAATTCTCCATTGCCGGTTCCTCAGCTTCAACACTGCAATTTTCTGCAGGTTCTTCAGTTTCAATACTGCAATTCTTCACTGCAGGTTCTTCAGCCTCAATGTTGCATTTCTCCACTGCAGCTTCTTCAGCCTCAAAACTGCAATTCACCAATGTCAGTTCTTCAGCCTCAACACTGCAATTCACTGCAGGTTCTTCAGCTTCAATTTTGCAATTCTCCACTGCAGGTTCTTCAGCCTCAACACTGCAATTCGCCAATGCCAGTTCTTGAGCCTCAACACTGCAATTCACTGAAGGTTCTTCAGCTTCAATATTGCAATTCTCACCTGCAGGTTCTTCAGCCTCAACACTGCAATTCTCCACTGCAGGTTCTTCAGCCTCAACGCTGCAATTCGCCAATGCCGGTTTTTCAGTCTCAACACTGCAATTCACTGACGGTTCTTCAGCATAAACACTGCAATTCTCCACTGCCGGTTCTTCAGCCTCAACACTGCAATTCATTGCATAGACAAACAGTATGGGAGGACAAACTTCCCAATAATGGGAACATTGCTTTCAGGTGGCCCTCCTGTACGTCTCTTCAAAGGGTTATTGGGGTGTGTCAAAATTTGTGACAGGGCAGGCCTTCCATTCAATACATAGGCAAACAGGAAGGGAGTACCAACTTCCTAATAATGGGAACATTGCTTTCAGGTGGCCCTCCTGTATGTCTCTTCAAAGGGTTATTGGGGTGCGTCAAAATTTGGGACACGTCAGGCCTTGCATTCACTGCATAGGCAAGCAGTACGGAAGTACCAACTTCCAAATAATGGGAACATTGCTTTCAGGTGGCCCTCCAGTACATCTCTTCAAAGAGGTATTGTGGTGCATCCTAATTTTTGGCCGCCCTGCCACTCACTGCATAAGCAATAACAGTATAGGAGACCCACTGTTTAATAATGGGAACAACAAAGCATAGCCTTCTGATGGATGAATAGTAAAGGCCGCCTGATGGCCCTATAAAAATAGGCTTTGTGACTTTCAGCGTCCCTCCTTCATAAATGAAACATTTGTCTTTGTTGAAAGTAATGCTAAAGTTCAAAAACACATAAAAACCGCTACGTGTGAACACAGCCCAAGGTGTGGAGCAGAATTTTTGTTTTTGGTTATTTATTTTGCCTTATATACAAGTCATTACCCTGGAAAGGATGTTCCTTACATTATTTCCCAGGAAAATCCATTTTGGTTTCATTATTGTATGTTTTAACTTGAGTCTGTAAAAGTGGCATAAGGCTCTGACAACATTGTTCACAGCAGTGACCTGGGAGTCAGAAATGCTTCCAGGGCTCTACCCCATGATGTTCTCATGTCATTTGAGCACTGTTCCTATCGATTCCTGTAATTTCTAGTGCCTTAAAGACCGCCAGCAGAGGGCCGCGGTAAACATGCTTTAGTTTCCCATAGACTTACATTGGGCTCGTTGCTTGGGTTGAGCACCCGAGCATTCCAATATGCTTGACCTGTGCAACGAGCACCCGGGCATTTTAGTGCTCGCCCATCACTACTTATAAACTTTTTAACTTCTTTGTATAGTTTTACATTAGCGTTCTGGAGATTTCCCTGGGTAAAATCCATTGTGATTTCCTATGTGAGAAAATAAATGTATGGTTATATATTGTGGAATTTGCATTCCATTACCTTGGTTTGCATGTCATAAAACATTTATTACACCCCTGGGCTAGAGCCTTAATAATGACTGGGTGAAAGCACTAATGTAGACTTGGACTTGCAGTTGAACAAAAGATTAATGTGCTTTGATGTAACTCAGCTAATAATGCAGCTTGCCAATTTGTCCCATCAAAAGACATTATAACCACACTCAGTCCTCTGTGATATTTGAAAAGCTGCAAAATGCAGCCTTACAGCTTGCAGAAATAAGACGTTCAGGGTTAGCCTTCAAGTAGATTCTTAAGTCATCATGCATTTTTTGTATAGGGCAGCAATTTATTAAATGTATTTGCGTTAAACTTGTGTTTATGAGAAAGCAAGCTATATTGAGTATGGAAAATTATATGTACATGCTAATTAATCAATACAGCCTTGAAAATTAATACCAAAAATAAATGGCAAACACACTAATATTGTTTTGCATTTTTCCAAAGCTTCCAGTTTGCAATATCATGTTGGAGCTTGTACCATCCAGAGGAAGTTATTCTGAGGGTTTAGCTTCCAGGTTTGTACAACAAGTGCATGTCATAATTTTATATTATTAAATTATGTTATTACTGCCATAAATGATAGGTCATTTGTACATTAAGGCCAGCGTCACACTGGCGTATTGCATCTGATGCGAGATCATCGGATGCGATATGCTAATGACACTCGGCTCCTGCTTGCGGCAGAGCAGGAGCCGAGTGTCATGCGTCTGTGCTCCGATTCTCTCACACAGGGAGGATCGGAGCACAGCTGTGGAGGAGGCGGAGAATTGAATTTCTCCATCTCCTCCATTGCTGGGGTCCGCTTATAACGCACATCACTCGGATGATATCCAAGTGATGTGCGTTGTCTCACTCGCACCCATAGGCTTATATGGGTGCGAGTGAGCCGAGAGTTTTACTCAATCCGAGACAATCGCAGCATGCTGCGATTGACTCGGACCGAGGAAAACGCCTGACAAAGAGTCGGCTGGTGGGAGCTTAACATTGGTTAACATTGGTCCGAGTGCAATGCGATTTTTTATCGCATTGCACTCGGCCGTTTAAAACGCCAGTGTGACGCCGGCCTAATGCTCAAATATGTTGCACCACCCCCCCTCCCCCTCTGGTTACTAGTGTGCCGTTTTCCAATTTTGCAGTTTTAATTTATTTTCCACCTATTTTATAACTGCTTTATAATAGCTTTAGCACATGTCTGTAAAAAACCTTATTGAGGATGTCTGTGTTTGTGTGTCAATGTCTGTCGGCAATGCAAAGCAGTTTTTCTTTATTTTTAAGGGGATGTTTAATTACTCTATGAAATTGTTGCCCATTTTTATTTAGTATACTAAATTGAGATTGTATGGCTGCATCTTCACAATTTTTAAAGTTTTTTTGCAAAGCAGCTGTGAGTAGAAGGGGTGCCACGATCAGGGAGAGAAGGAATGCTTCATGCAAAATGAAATCATTAATTAATTGAATCTCTTAACGAGTTTGAAGCATACAGCTCAAGTTTATCTGCGCCTATTAATTTGATATTTCAGGACGCTGTCACTTGAAATTAATTGCTGCTAATTAAAAATGTTAATACAATAGTACAAAAGTGCCTGGGAGACATTGAGCCTCCAATGCCCTTAGAACATTGCTTTATCCTCTCATTCAAGCTGAGGGTACAACATAGCCACTCTTAAAATAAAGGTTTCAATTTTAAAAAGACAATATACAGTCAGGAGCAGTTTTCAGGATTCTTTTCCACTGAACTTGTACTGGTTGTCATTTGTGTACATAACAACTTGTCAGGACTTTTGGCTATAGGAAAAAATAGAATAATTTTTCTGCAAAATAAAACATTATGTGTAGACACTACAGAGTTGTCCATACCCAAATTAAAGCATTTTATGTGATTTCCAATCCTGCCCCAATAAGGGTATGTGTCCACGTTCAGGATTGCATCAGGATTTGGTCAGGATTTTTCATCAGTTTTTGTAAGCCAAAACCAGGAGTGGAACAATTACAGGAAAAGTATAATAGAAACATATAATAATAATAATAATAATAATATTTTTTATTTATATAGCGCCAACATATTCCGCAGCGCTTTACAACTTATGCTCCACTTCTGCATTTATCACCCACTCCTGGTTTTGGCTACAAATACTGATGAAAAATCCTGACCAAATCCTGATGGAATACTGAACGTGGACACATACCCTTAGTTATGGATTGCACTGCTGTTTCAGGAGCTTGAGGAGGGTACCTAGCAGCCTATGTGTCCACGTTCAGGATTGCATCAGGATTTGGTCAGGATTTTTCATTAGTATTTGTAAGCCAAAACCAGGAGTGGGTGATAAATGCAGAAGTGGAGCATATGTTTCTATTATACTTTTCCTCTAATTGTTCCACTCCTGGTTTTGGATTACAAATACTGATGGAAAATCCTGACCAAATCCTGATGCAATCCTGAACGTGGACACATACCCTTAGGGTATGTGTCCACGTTCAGGATTGCATCAGGATGTGGTCAGGATTTTTCATCAGTATTTGTAAGCCAAAACCAGGAGTGGGTGATAAATGCAAAAGTGGAGCATATGTTTCTATTATACTTTTCCTCTGATTGTTCCACTCCTGGTTTTGGCTTACAAATACTAATGAAAAATCCTGACCAAATCCTGATGCAATCCTGAACGTGGAGACATACCCTTAGGCCACATTCACACGTTCAGTATTTGGTCAGTATTTGTAAGCCAAAACCAGCAGTGAAACAATCAGGGAAAAGTATAATAGTAACATAGAACACCACTTCTGTATTTATCACCACTACTGGTTATGGCTTACAAACACTGATATAAAATACTGACCAAATACTGAGCGTGTGAACATGGCCTTAAATGGAATCTGTCACTCCAAAATTTGCCTATAAGCTAAGGCCACCGGCATCAGGTGGCTTATCTACAGCATTCTGTAATGCTGTAGATAAGCCCCGGATGTAGCCTTAAAGAGAAGAAAAACAAGTTAGATTATACTCACCCAGGGGCGGTCCCGGTGCGGTATGGTCCGATGGTCCGGGTCCAGCGCCTCCCATCTTCATATGATGATGTCCTCTTCTTTGCTTCTTGCCACGGCTCTTGCGCAGGCGTACTTTGTCTGCCCTCAACAGGCGCCGGGCATCTCTGACCTTTACCGGCACCTGCACACTGAAGTACTTTGCTCTGCCCTCAACAGGGCAGATAAAGTACGCCTGCGCAGGAGCCATGGCAGGAAGAAAAGAAGAGGACGTCATCGTATGAAGATGGGAGGCACCGGACCGCTTTGCCCATCGGACCGGACTGCATCGGGACCACCCCTGGGTGAGTATAATCTAACTTGTTTTTCTTCTCTTTTAGTTTACACTGGGGGCTTATCTGCAGCATTATAGAATGCTGTAGATAAGCCCCTGATGCCGATGGCCTTAGCTTATAGGGGAATTTTGGGGTGACGGATTCCCTTTAGGGCTGTCCCACACGTCCAGATAATTCCGGTACCGGAATAAATCGGTACCGGAGTTATCCGTGTCCGTGTGCCTGGGAACTCACGTAGGCCATACGTGCGGCACACGTGTGCCGCCCGTATGGCGAGTGGGTACCACAAGGAGTGTGTGGTACCCACGCGTGTGGTACCCTGAATCGTGCTGAAGCCGCGATTCATATGTTCCCTGCAGCAGCGTTTGCTGCAGAGAAAATATGAATAACAGTGTTTAAAATAAAGATCTATGTGTCCGCCGCCCTCCCACCCCCTGTGCGCCCCCCCGCTGTTCTGAAAATACTTACCCGCCTCCCTCGCTGCTTCCTGGTCTGGCCGCGGCTTCTAGTGTATGCGGTCACGTGGGGCCGATCATTTACAGTCATGAATATGTGGCTCCACCTCCCATAGGGGCGGAGCCGACTACTCATGATTGTAAATGAGCGGCCCCACGTGACCGCATACAGTAGGAGGCGCGGGGCAGAGAGGAAGGAGTGACAGCCAACGTGGGAGCGGGTGAGTATTTTCAGAACAGCGGGGGGGCGCACAGGGGGTGGGGGGGCGGCGGACACATAGATCTTTATTTTAAACACTATTATTCATATTTTCTCTGCAGCAAACGCTGCTACAGGGAACATATGAATCGCGGTTTCAGCACCATGTGGGGGGGACAGCGCTTACTGTAGCGCTGTCTCCTGCACGCACACGGACCCCAGACGGAGAACGTCCGTGTGAGGTCCGTGTTTTACACGGACCCATGGACTCTATTGGGTCCGTGTAATCCGTGCGCTCCCACGAACACTGACATGTCTCCGTGTTTGGCATACGGAGACACGGTCCGCAAAAAATCAATGACATCTGAACTGATGCATTGATTTTTATGGGTCTACGTGTGTCAGTGTCTCCGGTACGTGAGGAAACCTCACGTACCGGAGCCACTGACGTGTGAAACCGGCCTTAAGCTGTGGACTGGTCGAGCGTGGGAACTTTTCCCAGGCTCCAGTTCATGAGGACATCCAGCAGAGGGCGCATCACCGCAACTCATGGTCCCTCTATAGGCTATTAATATCTGCCCTCAGTCACTGGCTTTACCACTCTGGCGGAGAAAATTGCGCGGGAGCCCACGCCAATTTTTTCCGCCATTTAACCCTTTAATTTAATAGCTACAGTGCCCAAATTTTGCACATACACACTACTAACATTAGTAGTGTGGAATATGCAAAAAAAAAAGGGATATGAGATGGTTTACTGTATGTAAACCATGTCTCATATTCTGTCGGGTTTGGGAAGGAGAAATGAAAAGCCGGCAATTGAATTACCGGCTTTTCTCTAACACCTGTGCGTATTTCTCGCAAGTCACACGCATGGTCCGTGTGTAATCCGTATTTTTCTCGCCCCCATAGACTTTCATTGGCGATTTTTTTGCGCAATATGGTGACAAACGCAGCATGCTGCGATTTTCTACGGCCGTACAAGACCGTATATTACGGATGCGTAATATACGGCAGATAGGAGCTGGGCCATAGAGATTCATTGGGCCGTGTGCAATGCGTATTTTACGGACGTAGTTTATGCGCTCATACGTCCGTAAAACTCGCTAGTGTGATGCCGGCCTTATTCACAGCATTTTATTTTCCGCAGCATGTCAATTCTTTATGCAAATCTGCAGCATTTTCCACCCATTGACTTCCATTGAGTCACTCAAATCAGCAGCAAAAACGCAGAAGTAAAAAAGTTTGTGAATTTGGTGCTGATTAGATGCGGATTTGGTGCCAAAAACACAGCAGATTTGTCAAAGGAAATGATGTCTGAAGAAGGAAGAGTGTGTGGGCAGAGAATATACTTTAGAATAGTGCCCATCTTGGTTGAAGAACATCAGCAAGGGAGGTTGGACAAGTATATTACATCACTTTTTTAAAAAAAAAACTATATCTTTAGATAACAAATCCGCAAATAAATCCTCATACAAATCAGCATGTAAATTCGCATCAAAAACATATAAAATCTGCATAAAAAATGAGTGGAATTTTCACTGCGTTTTCTGCCAAGAGATGCAGAAACGCGCAGAAATTTCGACAAGCAAATCCGCAATGTGCACACATAGCCTTAAGGTAAAGATAGCACATTTACTTTGTATTTTAGGCAAAAAAAATATTTTCATCTTTTACATTTTAAAAATTGCAAAAAGCAAAATGGGCAGATACAAAAGTTTGGGCACCCTGCATGGTTAGAACCTAGTGGCACCCCATTTTGAAAGCATCACAGCTTGTAAACACATTTTATAGCCAGAGAAGAATATTTCAATTGTTGTTTGAGGGATTTTTATCCATTCTTCCTTGGAAAATTCTTCCAGTTCTGTAAGGGTATGTGTCCACGGTCAGTAAACGCAGCTTGTTTGACGCTGCGCAGAGCTGCAGCGTCAAACATGCAGCGTCCAGATGTTCTAGCATAGTGGAAGGGATTTTTTGAAATCCGTGTCCACTATGCGTGGAAACCTGCACGCGGCGGCCCTGCGACTCCGGACATGCTGCGCGTCTTTTCAGATCGCAGCATGTCCGTGTACCTTAAGGCATAACACAGGGCCCTATGCGAGGAGTGCGATGATCCCGGATGTGTACAGTTAACACATCCGGCATCATCGCGTCCCAGAAGGGGGCGGGGCTTAGCGCCGAGCGGCTCCGACGATACCGCCGGCCATCCTGAACGTGGACACATACCCTAAGATTCCTGAGTCTTTCTGCATGCACTGCTGTTTTGAAGTCTAGCCACATATTTTCAATGATGTTCAGATCAGGGGACTGAGGGCCATTACAGGGGTTATAAGGGAAATAAAAGTGCACTGGACATTTCATTTTTATAGTTTATGAGGGCAGGGACAGTACCAAAAATATCTCCCCAGAATACCGCTTTAATGCAGTGCTAGGTTATGTGCATACGTTGCGGATTCGTGTGCAGATTTTTCCACGCAGATTCTGAAAAATCCGCAGGTAATACGACCTGCATTTTACCTGTGGATTACCTGCAGATTTACTGCAGATTTGCCATGGTTTTTGTGTGGATTTCACATGCGTTTCCACACCTGCGAATTCCAATTATGGAACAGGTGTAAAATAAACAACAGCGTTTCCATGCGGTATTTTGCATAGCATGTGCACTGTCGATTTGGTTTTCCATAGGTTTACATGGTACTGTACAATGCATGGAAACTGCTTCGAATCTGCAGCTTCAAATCTGCTGCGGTTCCGCAGCCAAATCCGCATCATGTGCACAGACCCTTATGGGAATAATTTTTGTGTCCTGAGGTTCAGATATTGCAAGAATTATTGAATATTTCCTCATTTTAAGGCTACATTAAAAATGCTCATAAACAAATCCACCATTCACAGCAGCCTAGCTAAATGCAATATGTAGCAAACTGATCCAGTATTTTAGATCAGATGTCATATTTCAATGTTGGTATTAGGCATATATTCTGCCGGCAGAACAAAAGCTTTGCATGCTTGTGCAATTCTCAGCCATGACTTTTGGATATCCTACAGTGCTCAGGAGAGGAAAAAAAACCTTGTGGAGAAAACCTCTTGGAAACCATGGCTGAAGGATTGCCCTTCCCTTGAACTTAGAGGTTAATGCTAATCTTAACTCTTTATAGCCATGATAAAATTGGACCTGGTACAAGATATACAATGGCTAATTGAACAAATATAATAAATCACTAATCTGTAATGATCCATTCCAGTGTTTAGTCCATGCTGATCGATTGGTCCGGGCATTTCACGCACGTTATCCTGGGAAACCTGGGGGTCTGGTGGCCCCCCCTTAAGAGGAGGGTACTGTCATGATCCATTCCAGGGTTTAGTCCTGTTTGATCTTTTTCCGGGCAGATCATGGTAAGGGTAGTGTTGAGCCACCCCCCTACTGTTCGAGTTCGGTTCGGTTCGTCGAATTGGGGCATGTTCGACGAATGAAACCAATGGCAGGCAAACACAAACACGTACAAACACATAGAAAACACATAGAAAACACTTTAAACTCAGCTGCCCGACTAATCCACCTGTCCTCCCGCTACTCCCCAGCCTCTCCCCTCTGTCAATCCCTTCACTGGCTCCCCATTGCCCAGAGACTCCAGTACAAAACCCTAACCATGACGTACAAAGCCATCCACAACCTGTCTCCTCCATACATCTGTGACCTCATCTCCCGGTACTTACCTACACGCAACCTCCGATCCTCACAAGCTCTCCTTCTCTACTCCCCAATTATCTCCTCTTCCCACAATCGTATACAAGATTTCTCTCGCGTATCACCCCTACTCTGGTACCCTCTACCACCACAACACATCAGACTCTCACCTACCATCGAAACCTTCAAAAAGAGCCTGAAGTCCCACCTCTTCCGACAAGCCTACAACCTGCAGTAACCACCGATCAACCAAACCGCTGCATGACCAGCTCTATCCTCGCCTACTGTATTCTCAACCATCCCTTGTAGATTGTGAGCGTTCGTGGGCAGGGTCCTCTCTCCTCCTGTACCAGTTATGACTTGTATTGTTTAGGATTATTGTACTTGTTTTTATTATGTATACCCCTCCTCACATGTAAAGCGCCATGGAATAAATGGCGCTATAACAATAAATAATAATAATAATAATAATAAAAAGGTGTCCAAAAGCTGACAAACTGCTCAGAAGACACAACAAACACATGGAAAAGTCACAACTATATATAGTCATGTGAAAAGAAAAGAGGTGGAGGAGTAAAAGGAGGAGGAGACACAGATATAGGCATGTCATGCCCTTCTAAAATCAAGAAAGGCTGGAGTAAAAATCTAAAATCACCCTACCAACACCCAGACGTCATGACAAAAAAATTTAAAAAATAAATATCTTTAGGTAGAATGGCGGCGGGTCCATTCAGAACACTTTCCTTAGAAGACGTAGTGGTATTCCCGTTGGGAGTTGTGCCAAAAAAGGAACCCAATACATTCAGACTAATCCTCCATTTGTCATATCCAAGGGGCAGGTCAGTAAACGACAACATCGATGCCGAACCAAGTACAGAACTATGTACTGTACCTCCTTTGACGAGGCAATCAGGCGGGTCAAGAAGTTGGGAAGGGGCACCCTAATGGCCAAAACAGACATTGAGGGGGCGTTCCGGTTACTACCTGTGTCTCCGAATAGAGTCCTCCCATTGGGCTGCTTCTGTGAAGGAGCATACTACATAGATCGCTGTTTGCCCATGGGGTGCTCCATATCCTGCTCACTATTTGAGGCTTTAAGTTGCTTCCTCGAATGGGTCGTCATGGACGTTTCTAAGGGGACACATATTATCCATTACCTCGATGACTTCTTATGCCTGGGCCCAAAAATTTTGCCACAGTGTGAATACATGCGGTAGTCCACCTGTGAGAAGGAGAGAGCTGGAGGGAGAGTGGACACCCCAGAGGCGAGGGGTTAGATTGAGAAAGGAAGAAGGCGGTGTAGCTTGCTTCATGGGTGGCGTACTCTGCTGAGTAGCACAAAATTCTACTAGGCCTAAAAGGATTTCCTGGGCTAGATGCAGTTAAAAAGTAGTACTTAGATAAACAGGCGGTGCAGCTTGCTTCAAGGGTGGTGAACTCTGATGAGTAGCACAAAATACTACTAGGCCCAAAAGGATTTCCTGGGCTAGATGCAGTTAAAAATTATTCATTAGATAAACAGGCGGTGTAGCTTGCTTCATGGGTGGGCTACTCTGCTGACTAGCAGACACTGAAGCTTTGGAGCAGACCTCTGAATCCCAGGCCATGGTATGAGTAAACAACTCTGCAGACGACCCCACCCACCTGGAATTGACGATGGCAACGTCATGTAAAACGCAGCAAGGGGACTCCAAAAAGAGTCTCCATTTTTTCCAAAAATTCAGCCACAGACACCACTTAAGTGGCATCAATTTCGCCAGAGTTTTTTTAAAACGGTTGGTGAGGTGATTTTCAAAAATCATCAAGCTTTTAGTCTCCCCAGGATGACACAGGGGTAGAAAAGTCCTTGCAGATCCAGGATTTGTTCATCTTGATGAACGTTAGTCTGTCTACATTGTCACTGGACAGCTGTGTGCACTTATCTGTCAGCACACCACCAGCGGCGCTGAACACATGTTCAGAGAGAACGCTGGCTGCGGGCACGACAAGATCTCCAAGGCGTGAGTGGTGAGCTGAGGCCATTTTTCTGGATTGGAAGCCCAAAATGAGCAAGGGTCCAGTTCCACAGTCATGGCATCGATGTTCACTTGGAGATACTCCTGTACCATCCTCTCTAGGCGTTGGCTATGCGTCAGACTTCTTGTCTCCTGTGGCCTTGCAAAGGATTGTCTAAAAAAAATCTTGAAACGATTGGAAAAAATTGCTGTTACCACCAGATATGATGTTACTGTTACGGTTTGAGTGATGACTCAATAGTCCCACGGTTGGCAAGTTAGAACTCAGAGATTCACTACGTGCACCACTGGTGTTTTGTGGAAAAGCAGATGTAAGAATTTGTAACAGTCTCTGCTGATACTCCTGCATGCATGAATCCCTTTCTATGGCAGGAATTATTTCGGCAAATTTACTTTTGTACCGGGGATCTAAGAGTGTGGCAACTCAGTAGTCGGCATTACTTCGGATTCTGACAATCCGAGGGTCATGTTGCAGGTAGTGCAGCAAGAAGGCACTCATGTGTCTTGCGCATCCAGGAGGACCAAGTCCTTCTTGTCTTGGTGGCAGCAAGGTCAGAATCATGCTTCCTTCCTCTGCCCTCTCCCCCCAACCTCGCACAGCAGAAATTTGATCAAGGTCTCCCTCATCTAATGAGTCTTCCATGCCCAGCGCCAGTTCGCCCTCCTCTTCTTCCTCGCCTCCTGCACCTTCCTCGACAGTTTGCTGCTACCATGCGCCCTCGGTAATCCCTCTCCCCCAGCCTCCAATGCCAGCCGCCTTGGTGCTACCGACCGTCTGGACCTTGGAGATATTATCCCTTCCACATTCGACTCCTCCGGTTCCTCCTCCTCTTGTTCCACCACCTGACTCCGAACACTGTTTAAGGTGTGCTCCAGCATGTAAATCACCGGAATAGTCATGCTGATAATGGCATCATCAGCACTAAACCTCTTCGTCGCTATATCAAAACTGTGCAGAAGGGTGCATAGGTCCCTGATCTGTGACCACTCCTGCAGCGTGATTTGCCCCACCTCTGGATTTCGTTGGCCCAGGCTATACGTCATAACGTATTGCACCAGGGCTCATCAGTGCTGCCACAGTCGCTGCAACATGTGCAGAGTTGAATTCCACCATGTGGGCACATCGCATTTCAGCCGGTGAACTGGCAGGCCCAACAACATCTGTAGAGATGTTAGTCGTTGAGCTGCTGGATGCGAATGGCGAAAGTGGGCACACAGTGACCATAACCTCTGCAGAAGCCCATCTAGTCCGGGATAGTTGGATAAAAATTGCTGGATAACCAGGTTCAAAACGTGAGCCATACAAGGCACGTGTGTGACATTGCCCCGGCGAAGGGCCGCACCCAGGTTTGCAGCATTGTCGCACACGGCCTTCCCTGGCTGCAGGTTGAGTGGAGACAACCATTGATGGAACTCAGTCTCCAGAGCTGACTACAAATCCTCATCTGTGTGACTCACATTTCTCAGACATTTCAATGTAAACACCGCCTGATGCCGTTGAGCCCTGGTGACAGCATAGTAAGGAGGTGTGCAGGATTCCTTCTGTGCAGTTAGAACGCAGGTGGCATTACCAGACAGGCTTTGGGTGTAGGTAGAGGAACGAGAGGAGGTTGAGGAGGCAGAAGCAGTGGAGGAACTTCTATATACAGAGGATCGACGAGCAACTCGTGGGGATGGCAAGACTTGGACAGCAGCCCCTTCTCCTGATGTCACCATAGTTACCCAGTGCCCAGTCACAGACATGTAATGCCCCTGTCCATGTCTACTCGTCCAAGTGTCTGTGGTGAAATGCACCCTGTCACACACAGAGTTTCTCAAGGAAGCGGTGATGTTGTGTGCGACATGCTGGTGTAGCGTAGGCACATTTTCTTTGAGAAGTAGTGGCGACTGGGCATCTGGTACTGGGGCACTGCGATGGACATAAGATCTCGAAAATCCTCTGTGTCTACCAGGTGGAAAGGCCAACAGCTTGCAGATGGTGAAATTCAACCTCTTAGCTTTGTCATGTCTAGGAGGAAATGGTCTTTTACTTGTCCACATCTGAGGGACTGAGGGCTGGCTGCCGTGCTTAGAAGGGGTTGAGTAGGGTGTCCCCAGCAAACTGCTGGTCTGTGAGGAAGGTGCAGGCGGAGATGTTATGTTGCCTTGATCAAAATGTGGTCTCGACGTCGGAGAGCGCTCAACACCAGCAGGTGTTTCCACTTGCAAATGTCCTGACGACCTGCCAATCAAACTGGCTGTTGCGGGTAAAGAGGTGGAAGGTCTGCATCCAAAACCATGTGCGACTGCTGTCCCCACAGTCATAGAGGATGAAGAGGACGTGGATGCACTTGATGGGGCAAACGGTGGTTGACCCTGCCAACTAGGCCGCATTGTAGCACAGTGAGCTTCCCACTGCAACTTATGCCTCATATCCATGTGACGGTTCATGCATGAAGTACTCAAACTAGTCATTTTTTGGCCTCTACTGAGATTTTGGTGACAAATCTTACAGACAACATGAATTGGGTCATCCTTTGCGATATGAAAAAATGCCCAGGCTATGCAAGGCTTAGAGCCCGTGCGACCTGAAGAGCCACCACGACTTCTGCTCAGAGGCACAGTTGGGGTTGAGGATGCAGTTGTTGACGTGCTTCCAGTACTCCGTCTCTGTCCAGGAAGGCACAGCATAACCTCGTCATCGTCAATAGCATCCTCCTCTACCTTCTCTGCTGACCTCATGGACTGGCGGACTGTGGGTTGACAATAAGAGGGGTCTCCAACCTTATCATCATCATCCTGTGTGTTCTCACACCTGTCGTCCTCAGAGCCAACCTCTTCCTGCCCTGACCGAAAAGTCAAGTTTTCGTTCCAATCAGGTATCTCAGTCTCATCATCATCTTCCTCATTGTCTCCACCAACAGGAGTTACAGTTTGGGAACAAGGGTCTACATTATGCTCAGAACCTTCTTCATCTGGGCCTGGATCCGACTCACAAAGATTCTGGGCATCAGTGCAGATCATTTCCTCATCTGGATTCACAGAAGCTCTGGAGCAGACCTCTGATTCCCAGGCTATAGTGTGAGTAAACAGCTCTGCAGACTCAACCATCTGTGTTACCCCATACTCAGATGGGCAGCTGGAGACTTGGGAGCTGTGAGGAAGCAAGTGCGATTGGGGTGACACCTCTGAGGACTGGAGTAGTTGTGATGTTGAAGTTGACATGGAGGAGAGCCCACTTGAACGAGCACTTGATATCCGTTCCAGCACCTGCTGTTTTTGTGCCTCATCTGGAATTTTTAGCGATGCTCGTGGAGCGCCCCCACACCGCCACAGGGCCGAGGGGTACCCGGAGCCGGGCCTCTGAGTCTCAGTCTTGGGGTTGTCACGGTGGCTAGACCCGGTCCGTGGCCCTGTCTGTCAGTGGGGGACGTCCGGTGCAAATAGTGGTGTTGTAACGGTGCAGTTGTGGGGTGCAGGTCGCGGTAAATAACGAGGACACCAGGTTGCAGTCTCTTTACCTCTTTACTGGAGATCTCTGAGTCCTCAGTCCAGAATATGGTTCACCAGGCTGCGCAAGTCCGGCCGGTCCAATGGCACCTTCAGAGTTCACTTCACAGGTGGAAATCGGTGCCTTCCTTCTTAGCGCTATGTGTTGTAGTCCTTCCCTGCTATGCTTACGGAAAGTACCCCACAACCGTTGTGTCTGTTTCTTAAGTTCCCTCACTACTCGATTAAGTGTTGTTCTTCTAATCTTCCGTCCCTTCCTGATGTTACAGTTGGAACGGCACCCGTTTGTCGGATAGGCCTGGAGTTCTTCCGGGACCCTAGAGACGCCCCTCTCCCGCAATTGCCTCCCAAGACTTCATAGGTGATATGTGTTAGACAGCCCGCCTGAGACTGACTGCCCTGCCGCTGTTTGGAGTATGGCTTGAAGCTGTATGCTATTCCACTCCCTCGGCGTTCCGGCCACCGGTAATGTGCCTCAGTAGGATGTTGCTCCGGTCTTACAGCACGACCCCTACTGGTATTCTCCTATCGCTTGATCTCGTTTCTCACTCAGCACAATCTATCTCGCTTCTAGTCCTTTCTTGGGTCCCGCCGCTTCCCGGAGCTGGCGCGGACCCGTTACGTTCTTTTCAATGCCAAACCTCTGTCAGGATCCCACCCCTGACAGAGACCCTACTGTCTCTTCCTCCACAACACCCTCTGCCACTAGGTGTTGCTTCGTCCAATCCAGTCAGCTTTCTGATCTAACTTCCTGCCTGACCCCCAGTTTACCCACTATGGTGGGGAGTGGCCTAATGAATAGCACCCTTAGCTCCCCCCGGAGGCCCAGCTGTGAAATGTATTGGTGTCTGTGATACCTGATCAGATGAACTCCTTCAGTGCCATCGGACGCACCATGGCTCCCCATAGTGGCGGAGCCACAGTACTGCAACGACCAGGACTCTGGGGCGCTGCACTCCCCCCTGGTTAAACACAGTACTCCGGGACTGGGAAGAAAACAACAATACAAGTTAGCAAAAAGACATACAATTTTGTTGAGTGCAATGACAATAAGCATATTTGAACAGGCTTCCCTTTATGGGAAGTAAGGACACTTGAACGTTACAAACATGGCAAAAATATCATAGCAACATGCTATAATTTACTTCTGTTACCCAACCGGGCATTCTACTTAAGTGCAAAATTGTTGAACAATAATTTAACATTGCCTTTAAGGACTCACACTCTAAATCCACTAAAGACCTTCCTATAATCACATTATAAGGCACTTTAACTTTTTCATTCTCCTACTTTGGATCTGCAGGACCGCCTGTCCTATCGGCACCAGACCTACTGCCTCTCCTTTCTGTTACAGGACCGCCCCGTTCAGCCAGGGCCTACTGCCTTTTCAACTACTATACACAGTATAGAACATAACATTACTTTCAGTTTTTAGAGCACGGAGCCATCTCTTCTTGACTCCTATGAGAACTCAGGGTTTACCTTCTATCCCCATTAACTATCCATCAGCATTATCAAAAACATTTTCTATCGAACATTAGCCTTCTCATTATCTTTCTGTCTACTATGCATGCTGGACACCACGTCTATCTCTACGGGTCCACTGCATCCTTCTTCTATCTTTCACCTTTTTCTTCTCAGAGCACATTATCAATATTTCTTCACATTTAACCAGTTAAACACATATAACTTTTCTCATATAAACATTATCATCATTTCCTTTGGTCAAGACATTATTGCTACTCATCTTAAGCAATATTACTATCGAAGCGTGACAAATGAACATCCCCTTTAAGAGAGGACCAAGTCTCTGTGAGGTAGCGTATCTTCGCAAAGAGTCCTCCTTTCCAAGTAAGACCAGTAGGAAGCGCCTTTAAGAAGGTGCAAACTATATACAGGAAGTTTGTATCATGCATTGTTCATGATTCAGCAGTTTTTATAACATTGTGGAACAAAAAAGCAAAAATGAAAGTGAAAGCAAAAATAAAAAGCAATAGGGATCCCGGGTAAACAAAGGGATCCCTTTAAGAGTTAACCCAGGACGGGTTTTAGCAGCAAAACAGCAAGGAAATAAACAGTTAACTATTTACAGTTTCAGGTTTCCGAGGTTTAGTTGAACGGCTTCCAGGGCTGCACCTGGCACTTAACCCTTCTTGGCCTGGGCAAAGTGAGGTCCAGGGTTACACCCAGTGCTGGACAAACGCCGTTAATCCGTCTTTCATGTACAGTTAAATCATGCACAGCGATGGAGATCTGCGCAGCTTGAGTATGGGCATTTGCTGCAGCAGAGGTAGCGGCTGCTGCAAGATCAGTCACTGGAACGGAGTCAGCAGCTGGGGCACTAGCAGTCGCTGGGGTGGTGTCGGTCATCAGGGCAGGGTCGTCTCTCCTACCTGCTTCAGATGCAGTCCCTCCGGTGCCGATCTGCGCTGCCTCCGCTGGGGTCTGGAATGCTGGCTGCAGGGCCTCGTGCTGCGACGTTATCATCTCTGCTCGCAGCATCTCGCTTTCCGGCAGGGCCTTGCTTTCTGGCTTCGGAGCGCTGGAACTTCTTTCTTGCTCCAGACCAGATGAGGCTGCCGACAGACGTCTGGCGAGGCTCCCGACGATGGTCTTCTTCCACCCGGCCTCAGTGCTCAGCTGCGTCCGCCGGGGTCGGTCGCTGAGCTCGTCCACTCCGGCCTGCAGGAATTCAGCATCAGCGGTGGAGGCCTGGTTGCGGTGCCCCTCCGGGTGGCTGGGGGAGTCCTCTGCTCCGACCCCACGCTCCGGCTCCGGGCGGCTCGCCATGGCATCCTCCATGTCACTCACTTCTTCTTCCTGGTCCTTTTCCCGCTCTCTCCTTCGTGGGCGGTTTCGTTTTCTCTGTCTCTGCCCACCATTGAGGATCAGGAGGCGGATCTCGGCTGCTGACGGACACGTCCTCAAGGGGCCGAGATATTTAGACTGGGCGGCCATTGTCTTTCGCGCTCTTCAGCTTGTTCACGCCCACTTCCACACCCTTCTTCTTCTCCTGCGCTCTCCTTAGCGCTGTAATGGCGGCGGTTTTGGCGGGAACTTTTGGCGGCAAGTGGCAATCCACAGTCTTTGCAATAAAGTACAGTCCAAGCACAGTAAATCACAGTTCCAAGGCACACATGACCTGATTCTTCAGGCTTAAGTAGATCCTGTTCGTGACGCCAAGTTTGGAGCGCCCCCACACCGCCACAGGGCCGAGGGGTACCCGGAGCCGGGCCTCTGAGTCTCAGTCTTGGGGTTGTCACGGTGGCTAGACCCGGTCCGTGGCCCTGTCTGTCAGTGGGGGACGTCCGGTGCAAATAGTGGTGTTGTAACGGTGCAGTTGTGGGGTGCAGGTCGCGGTAAATAACGAGGACACCAGGTTGCAGTCTCTTTACCTCTTTACTGGAGATCTCTGAGTCCTCAGTCCAGAATATGGTTCACCAGGCTGCGCAAGTCCGGCCGGTCCAATGGCACCTTCAGAGTTCACTTCACAGGTGGAAATCGGTGCCTTCCTTCTTAGCGCTATGTGTTGTAGTCCTTCCCTGCTATGCTTATGGAAAGTACCCCACAACCGTTGTGTCTGTTTCTTAAGTTCCCTCACTACTCGATTAAGTGTTGTTCTTCTAATCTTCCGTCCCTTCCTGATGTTACAGTTGGAACGGCACCCGTTTGTCGGATAGGCCTGGAGTTCTTCCGGGACCCTAGAGACGCCCCTCTCCCGCAATTGCCTCCCAAGACTTCATAGGTGATATGTGTTAGACAGCCCGCCTGAGACTGACTGCCCTGCCGCTGTTTGGAGTATGGCTTGAAGCTGTATGCTATTCCACTCCCTCGGCGTTCCGGCCACCGGTAATGCGCCTCAGTAGGATGTTACTCCGGTCTTACAGCACGACCCCTACTGGTATTCTCCTATCGCTTGATCTCGTTTCTCACTCAGCACAATCTATCTCGCTTCTAGTCCTTTCTTGGGTCCCGCCGCTTCCCGGAGCTGGCGCGGACCCGTTACATTCTTTTCAATGCCAAGCCTCTGTCAGGATCCCACCCCTGACAGAGACCCTACTGTCTCTTCCTCCACAACACCCTCTGCCACTAGGTGTTGCTTCGTCCAATCCAGTCAGCTTTCTTATCTAACTTCCTGCCTGACCCCCAGTTTACCCACTATGGTGGGGAGTGGCCTAATGAATAGCACCCTTAGCTCCCCCCGGAGGCCCAGCTGTGAAATGTATTGGTGTCTGTGATACCTGATCAGATGAACTCCTTCAGTGCCATCGGACGCACCATGGCTCCCCATAGTGGCGGAGCCACAGTACTGCAACGACCAGGACTCTGGGGCGCTGCACTCGTAGCGATGCTCGTAAGAAAGGGATCATATCAGATTGTCCACAAAAAGAAGTAGACATCTTACTTTGGCTGGAAGATGGTCTTTCTTCTGCAGATGTTACTGTTGCTTTACTACCCACCCCACGGACACAGCCTTTTTTTCCCTTTCCAACACGCCTATTCCCCTTTCCATCAGCAGCAGGCCTTTTGCCACTCATTTTGGTGCTTAACTAATTGGCAACTCTGTATCTGTAGTTTTGGCACAAAAACCGATGGATGAAAACCGAGCAGAAATGAGTGGCCAAACTGTGGTACTAGGCCCAAAAGGATTTACTGGGTTAGATGCAGTAAAAATTTAGATACACAGGCGGTGTAGCTAGCTTCGCAGGTGGGCTACTCCGCTGACGTGTAGACACTGCTACTGAGCCCAAAAAGATTTACTGGGTTAGATGCAGTAAAAATTAAGATACACAGGCGGTGTAGTTAGCTTCACAGGCGGGCTACTCAAATGACTACCAGACAATGCTACTAGCCCAAAAGGATTGGCCGAGCTAGATTACACCAAATGCTGTGACAGACACTTGCACAGCATTGGACCTGCCTGGCAAAAAGTGCTAGGAACTGCTGTAACCTACCCTGAAAAAGGCTGATATTACAACTAGTCTCCCGACTCCTTAAACCTATCTCTCAGACAATTCGCTCCCAAAAAAGACTCTTAGTCTGTATAGCACCCACAGCAGCAGCGGTGCAGTCTAACACTAAGCTGCAGCAGTGAAGAAATGGTGGCGATGAGGGAAAATGGCTGGTTCTTATAGGGCAAGGACATGTGACATATACAGCCAATGACACATGCCCTTGCTTGTGTATATCACATGGACATTGCTGTGTGTGTGTCTACTGCTGATAGGCTGAGAGACTGCACCGCCCCACTGTAAATGCGGGAAAGAAAAAAAAATGGAGATCGGCATTATTTCAGCACATATCTTTTCCCCCCGCCCGCTATACACTGAAACAGTCTATTAACAATGATAAACAGTTTTAATATGCAAATCAAGTTAGGCTTTTGGTGAACGAACAGTTATCGAACAGAAACTCGAACAGCCGAATTTTAAGCAAATTGGTTGAGTTCGACGAACGACTCGAACACCGCCTAAAACAGTTCGAATTTGAAATTGGCGAACAGTTCGACTCGAACACCGCTCATCTCTAGTTAAGAGTTAACTTTGATCTGCCTCATTCTGGGCTCAGGTTTGCTATTTAGCTCCCAGGCATCCTGCTGGTGGTGTCAGCTATAGTTCTGCCTTTGGCATGTGAACCTGACTCTGGTAACTCTTGATATGTCCTGCTGTGATCCCTGATTTTTCCCGTGTGGGGATAACAGGTGGAGATAATCATTTCCTTACTGTGAGAGGGACCTCAGTAGTGGGCTTTCTCTTTACCTGCTTCTGCCCCTGAACGTGGGTCTGTGGACAGATTCTTTGAGGCTTTGGGACTGATTTATGACGAACCAGACCGTGTCAGGGTAGTAGAGGACATGATCATGAGTCTCTCCCAGAATGAATTCACTGCTGAACAGTATTGTTCTGAGTTTAGGTGGTGGTCCGTTGAGATGTCTTGGAGTGACTCTGCTCTGAGATGCCTGTTTGAGAGAGGACTTTCTGATCATCTCAAGGAGGTGCTGGCCCTTAATACGCCACCCAGTTCCATGGAGGAGGCCATGACCCAGAGTTTACGGGAGGGGGGAATTATCCAGTGTGAGATTCCTGTATTGCCTGCCAAGTCTGAGCAATATTATATTATATCTTACTATGTTACTAATACGCCACCCAGTTCCATGGAGGAGGCCATGACCCAGGCCATTCGTATGGACCGGAGTTTACGGGAGGGAGGAATTATCCAGTGTGAGATTCCTGTATAGCCTGCCAAGTCTGAGGTGATGTCATTCAAGGAGACTATGGAAGTTGGTGCCCCCAACTACAAGGAGAAAGAGAGGAAATGACGACGCCATGGGAAATTATGTTTTTATTGTGGAGATCCGGGACATTGGAAGAAGGACTGCCCCTCTTGTCCATCGAGTAACATGCTGCCGAGTCTGGGTGATGGTCTAGGCGGTCATCCAGACTCTCAGGTACCATTTTCATAATTTCAAAATTTTGTTAGAGGTGGAACTGGGTTATGTAGGTGGTTTTGCATCCACTTCAGCGTTTGTGGACTGTGGATCTTCCATGAACTTCATTGACTCTAGTCTGGCGTCCAAGTTAAAGTTAGGGATAGTTAGGCTAGAGACTCCCATCCATATCGTTGCCATTGATAAGACACCGTTGGCTCAAAATGTCCTTAAATTTGTCTTTGAGGAGTTCCTCCTCAAGGTGGGTTCCTTGCACCAGGAACGAATTTCATGTTTTGCTATGAATAATCTTCCTGCGGGACTGGTGCTGGGATTCCCATGGTTGCAGAGGCATAATCCATAGACTGGGGATCTCGTTATATTGTTAAATGGGGTCCTAATTGTTCCATTGGTTGTCTTTCTGCTGTTTTTGTGTCTGCCATTAGTCCGGATGGTATTCCGGAGTACCTAAAGGACTTTGGGGGATGTACTCTCCAAAAAGAGGCTGAGGTCTTACCACCCCACTGTCCTTATGATTGTACATCAATCTTATTCCGGGTTCTAAATTGCCCAAAGCCCGTTTGTACAATCTTTCTGGCCCGGAACATACTGCTATGTAAAACTATATCTCTGATAGTCTACGCAAAGGTCACATCCATCCCTCTGTCTCACCTGTGGATTTTTTTTTGTCAAGAAAAAAGATGGTGGTTTACGCCCATGCCTCGATTTCCGGGAACTAAATAAAATTACGATGAGAAATACCTTCTCTCTCCCACTCATTCCTGATCTCTATAACCAATTGTCTGGGGCTAAATGGTTTTCCAAACTTTATCTCAGGGGAGCATATAACCTTATCCGCATTCAGGAAGGAGATGAGTGGAAAACGACATTTCTCACCTCCGAGGGTCTGTTTGAAAATTTGGTCATGCCTTTCTGTCTCACGAATGCGCCCACGGTGTTTCAGAACTTCATGAATGATGCCTTTTCTGATTTTATCGTGCGCTTTATGGTTGTATACCTGGATGATTTCCTTGTTTTTTCGCCTGACAAGGAATCCCACATTGGTCATTTACATGCTGTTCTTCGCAGGTTACAGGGAAATTTTCTGTTCGCTAAACCCAAGAAATGTTTGTTTTGTGTCCAGGAGCTTTCTTTTCTGGGGATCATTACTTCTGCCAATGGGTTTCGGATGGATCCCGGAAAGGTACAGGCCATTGTTCATTGGGTGCAACCCAGAGATCTCAAGAGGTTGCAGCGTTTTCTGGGTTTTGCCAATTATTATCGAAAATTCATCAAGGGGTATTCTCAAGTATTCAAGCCACTCATCGATCTCACTCGCAAGGGGGCTGATCTCACGGTTTAGTCACCTTTGGCAGTTGAAGCATTTGTTACATTAAAAAAGTGTTTTATGTTTGCTCCTGTATTAGTTCAGCCTGATCCATCTGAACTGTACATTGTAGTGGTGGATGCATCAGAGGTGGGAGTGGGGGCAGTGTTGTCTCAGGGACCCGTTACTTTGACCAATTTAAGACTATGTGCCTTTTTCTCCAGGAAGTTTTCCTCTGCTGAAAGGAACTATGATGTTGGTAACCGGGAGTTATTGGCCATAAAATTGGCTTTTGAAGAATGGAGGCATTTTTTGGAGGGGGCGGTTCATCAGATCACGGTGATTACAGATCACAAGAACTTGTCGTATATTGAATCTGCAAAACTCTTAGACAGGCTAGGTGGTCACTTTTTTTTTCGTTTTCATTTTTCAATCACTTTTCGGCCTGGTTCGAAGAATGTCAAGGCGGATGCCTTATCTCGCAGTTTTTATCCAATATCACCCCCCGTACTAACTCCTTCATTCTCCAGCACGGGGTGGTTGTTGTGGGGTTATCCTCTGAATTGGAGCAGGAGATTCGGAAGGCTCAGTCTCTTGCTCCTTCTTTGCCTGACAATAAGCTCTTTGTCTCGCTTCAGTACGTGTTGAGGGTTCTCCTAGAATTCCATGATTCTGCTCTCAGTGGACACCCGGTGATCTCTACCACCCTGAAAGCCATTGCTAGGCAGTTTTGATGGCCCTCCATGACCTCTGAAATCACTTTGTGTCTGCTTGTGATACCTGTGTGTTGTGAACTGTGTTTCTGGGCTCCCTCTGGTGGTCACTAACGGTATTGTGTTAGGTATGTCTTGTTGCAGGCCTGAGCTCCAGCTGTGTCGTTAAGCAGCGGGTGTTTCCTATTTGAGTCTCCTTTGGACTCAGTCTCTTGCCTGGCATCGTTGTATCCAGACCTATTTGGTCTCCTCCGGATTCCTTTCAGTCTGCCTCATGCAAGAAAAGCTAAGTCTGTTTTGTACAATTTGGATCGTTTGCATTATTCAGTGTTTTTGTCCAGCTTGCTTTACATTTGATTTTTGACTCGCTGGAAGCTCTAGGGGGCTGATATTCTCCCTCCACACCGTCAGTCAGTGTGGGGGTTCTTGAATGTTCAGCATGGATGTTTTGTAGGGTTTTCTGCTAACCGCATAGTCCACTATCTATTTTCTGCTATCTAGACTATTGGGCCTCACTTTGCTGAATCTAGTTCATCTCTACGTTTGTGTTTTCCTCTTGCCTCACCGTTATTATTTGTTGGGGGCTTTCTATATCTTTGGGGTTCAATTTCTCTGGAGGCAAGCGAGGTCTTATTTTTTCCCTCTAGGGGTAGTCAGTTCTCCGGCTGGCTCGAGACATCTAGAACCAACGTAGGCACGTTCACCGGCTACTTTTAGTTGTTTGTGTCAGGATCAGGTATGCGGTTAGCCCAGTTTCCACCTCCCTAGAGCAGTATTTATATTTTTGCTATCTTGCCGGAATATCAGAGATCCTCTGCCATTGGGATCATAACACCTGTGCCCGTGCTAAGAGCTCCCATAACCGGCCGGCAAATTGGTGCCATTGCCAATTCCGGATAGACCTTGGACTCATTTGTACATGGATTTTATCACTGACCTACCTCCTTCTAATGGCAAAACTGTAATCTGGGTAGTGGTTGACAGATTCAGTAAACAAGCGCATTTTGTACCTTTGGCGGGTTTGTCTAATGATGAAACACTATCTAAGCTGTTTGCTTAGCATGTTGTATGGCTGCATGGCATGCCTTTGAATGTTGTTTATGATAGAGGGGTACAATTTGTGTCCAAATTTTGGAGGGGCATTTTGTAAAAGATTGGGCGTTTGCTTGACCTTCTCTTCCTGAGACCAACAGCAGACGGAGAGGACCAATCAGTCACTTGAACAGATTTTGAGGTGTCTTGCTACATCTCAGCAGGATTATTAGTGTTCTTCGTTGCCCGTGGCTGAGTTTGCATTTAACTATCGGATTAACCAGTCCAGGGGCACATCTCCATTCTTCTGTAACTATGGTTTTCACCCCCATTTTGGCGAATTTTCTAGGCTGTATTCAGGATGACCAGGAGCTGTTACAGCAGTGCAATAATTGGGGGAGGTGTGGAGGAAGGTCCAGAAGAACATTGGGGAGGCTCAGAGCAAAAATAAACTTTTTGCAAATAAGCGACAGTCTGTAGGACCTATATTCCTGGTAGGAGATAAAGTGTGGTTGTCTACCATGAGCATTCATCTTAAGGTTCCTTCTGCTAAGCAAGGTCACAGGTTTATTTGTCCTTATGAGATCATTGAGGTGGTCAATCCAGTTGCCTTTCGCTTACGGCTTCCTCCATCACTTCGGATCCCCAATGTGTTTGATTCACCCTTTCCTTACCCGCTGGCTGCATGCTGGCTGCAATATTGGATTGAAGTTCATTCTCTGTCCTTCGTAGTACACGCCTGCGCAAGGCAAGACTGCAAGGCAAACAGACAAACAGAGAAACGCTGGGAAAAGGGCAGACAGAGGGAGTCAACAGAAACGGAAAAAGTCAGGTATGACAGCAGGACAAATCAAGAGTTACCAGAGTCAGGTTCACACGCCGAAGGCAGAACTATAGCTGACACCGCCAGCAGGATGCCTGGGAGCTAAATAGCAAACCTGAGCCCAGAATGAGGCAGAGCAAAGTTAACCCTGGACATGATCCATGAAAAAGAGTAGACAGGATTAAACCATGGAACAGATCATGACAGTACCCTCCTCTCAAGGGGGGCCACTGGACCCTTAGGTTTCCCAGGATAACGTGCGTGAAATACCCAGACCAATTGATCAGCATGGACAGATCGCGCTGGGACCCAAGATCGATAATCAGGACCGTAACCCCTCCAATGGACCAAATACTGAAGTGAATTACGGACCATGCGAGAATCAACAATCCGTTCCACTATTAATCTGGCTTAATGTCACCTTACAATAGCAAGGTGGCATTAACCCTTCATTACCCCATATCCCACCGCTACAGGGAGTGGGAAGAGAGTGGCCAAGTGCCAGAATAGGCGCATCTTCCCTGATGTGCTTTTTCTGGGGTGGCTGGGGGCAGATGTTTGTAGCCAGGGGGGCCAATAACCATGGACCCTCTCTAGGCTATTAATATCTGCCCTCAGTCACTGGCTTTACCACTCTGGCGGAGAAAATTGCGCGGGAGCCCACGCCAATTTTTTCCGTGATTTAACCCTTTATTTTAGCAGCTACAGCACCCAAATTTTGCACATACACACTACTAACATTAGTAGTGTGGAATATGCAAAAAAAAAGGGGATATGAGATGGTTTACTGTATGTAAACCATGTCTCATATCCTGTCGGGTTTAGGCAGGAGAAATGAAAAGCCGGCAATTGAATTACCGACTTTTCACTAACACCGCTGCGTATTTCTCGCAAGTCACAATGCTGGTCCGTGTGGAATCCATATTTTTCTCGCCCCCATAGACTTTCATTGGCGTTTTTTTGCGCAATACGCTGACAAATGCAGCATGCTGCGATTTTGTACGGCCGTAGAAAGCCGTATAATACTGAACCGTAATATACGGCTGATAGGAGCAGCCCCATTGAGAATAATTGTGCCGTTTGTTTGGCGAGTTTTACGGACGTATTTTCTGCGCTCTTACGTCCGTAAAACTCGCTAGTGTGACGCCGGCCTAAAGCAGTGCAAAAATAATAATTTTTTATATAAAAGAGTTTTTATAGTATAAAAGCACCAAAACATAAAAAAAGATAAATGAGGTATCGCTGTAATAGTTCTGACTCGAAGAATAAAACTGCTTTATCAATTTTACCAAACGTGGAACGGTATAAGGGCCCCCCAAAAGAAATTCATGAATAGCTGATTTTTGTTCACTCTACCTCACAAAAATCGGAATAAAAAGTGATCAAAAAACGTCACGTGCCTGAAAATGGTACCAATAAAAACGTCAACTTGTCCCACAAAAAACAAGACCTCACATGACTCTGTGGACAAAAATATGGAAAAATTATAGCTCTCAAAATGTGGAGACTCAAAAACTATTTTTTGCAATAAAAAGCGTCTTTTAGTGTGTGACGGCTGCCTGTCAGGACTCTGAACAATTTTTATTACCTTTTGTGTATTACTGCCCTTTTCCAAGATGGCGTCTTTGGTCTCATGTGCTGTATGTCTTCCTGCTATAAAACTCCACCCCAGCCTTCAGTCTGTGCTAGAGTATTCTGCCTTGCATCCAGCTCCTGACTCTGATGACTCCCTGGCTATATACCTGCTCCTGTGAACCTGTGTGGTGATCCTGCTACTCTGCCCTGCTGTTCCTGCTGCATACACCAGTTTCCAGTAATCCACCTTCATCTGCTGCTCGTGTTTACTTCCATCTGCATTTGCTGGACATGTAAGCTGTTGCTGCTCTGCAAAAAACTGAGACTATTACCTGTCATGATCTCAATGGCAAGAGAACATAGCATAAGCATATATAGGAACTAGCTCTTGGAAGATGGGAACTGAGCTGACCATGAACTAAACCTAACGCACAACTAGCAGTGGCCGGGTAGCATGCCTACGTTGATTCTAGATGCCCAGCACCAGCCGGAGGACTAAATAAAGCTAGCAGAGGAAAATATTAGTCCTAGCTCACCTCTAGAGAAATACCCCGAAAGGAGACAGAGGCCCCCCACATGTATTGGCGGTGAGTTGAGATGAAATAACAAACGTAGTATGAAAATAGGTTTAGCAAATTTGAGGTCCACTTACTACATAGCAGAAGACAGAAAGGACACTTTCATGGTCAGCTGAAAACCCTATCAAAAACACCATCCAGAAATTACTTTAAAACTCTGGCATTAACTCATAACACCAGAGTGGCAATTCCTGTTCACAAGAGCTTTCCAGACACAGTAACGAAACTACAGCTGTGAACTGGAACAAAAATGCAAAAACAAACATGGACAAGAGTCCAACTTATCTAGTAGTTGTCTAGGAGCAGGAACAAGCACAGAGAGGCTTCTGATAACATTGTTGACCGGCAAGCAACTAACAGAGCAGCAAGGTTATATAGCGACTCCCACATCTTGATGGGAACAGGTGAACAGAGAAGATGAAGACACCAGTTCAATTCCACCAGTAGCCACCGGGGGAGCCCAGAATCCAAATTCACAACAGTACCCCCCCCTCAAGGAGGGGGCACCGAACCCTCACCAGAACCACCAGGGCGATCAGGATGGGCCCTATGAAAGGCACGAACCAGATCGGAGGCATGAACATCAGATGCATTCACCCAAGAATTATCCTCCTGGCCGTATCCCTTCCACTTGACCAGATACTGGAGTCTCCGTCTGGAAACACGAGAGTCCAAGATTTTCTCCACAACGTACTCCAACTCACCCTCAACCAACACCGGAGCAGGAGGCTCAACGGAAGGCACAACCGGTACCTCATACCTGCGCAATAATGACCGATGAAAAACGTTATGAATAGAAAAGGATGCAGGGAGGTCCAAACGGAAGGAAACAGGGTTAAGAATCTCCAATATCTTATACGGGCCGATAAACCGAGGCTTAAACTTAGGAGAAGAGACCCTCATAGGGACAAAACGAGAAGACAACCACACCAAATCCCCAACAGAAAGCCGAGGACCAACACGACGGTGGCGGTTGGCAAAAAGCTGAGTCTTCTCCTGGGACAACCTCAAATTGTCCACCACCTGCCCCCAGATCTGATGCAATCTCTCCACCACAGCATCCACTCCAGGACAATCCGAAGATTCCACCTGACCAGAGGAAAATCGAGGATGAAACCCCGAATTACAGAAAAACGGGGACACCAAAGTGGCAGAGCTGGCCCGATTATTGAGAGCGAACTCCGCCAATGGCAAAAAAGCAACCCAATCATCCTGGTCAGCAGACACAAAACACCTCAGATATGTCTCCAGGGTCTGATTAATCCGCTCGGTCTGGCCATTCGTCTGAGGATGGAAAGCGGACGAAAAAGATAAATCTATGCCCATCCTAGCACAGAATGCCCGCCAAAATCTAGACACGAATTGAGTCCCTCTGTCAGAAACGATATTCTCAGGAATACCATGCAAACGAACAACATTTTGAAAAAACAGAGGAACCAACTCGGAAGAAGAAGGTAACTTGGGCAGAGGAACCAAATGGACCATCTTAGAAAAACGGTCACACACCACCCAGATGACAGACATCTTCTGAGAAACAGGCAGATCTGAAATAAAATCCATCGAGATGTGCGTCCAAGGCCTCTTAGGAATAGGCAAGGGCAACAATAATCCACTAGCCCGAGAACAACAAGGCTTGGCCCGAGCACAAACGTCACAAGACTGCACAAAGCCTCGCACATCTCGTGACAGGGAAGGCCACCAGAAGGACCTTGCCACCAAATCCCTGGTACCAAAAATGCCAGGATGACCTGCCAACGCAGAAGAATGAACCTCAGAGATGACTCTACTGGTCCAATCATCAGGAACAAACAGTTTATCAGGTGGGCAACGATCAGGTCTATCCGCCTGAAACTCCTGCAAGGCCCGCCGCAGGTCTGGAGAAACGGCTGACAATACCACTCCATCCTTAAGGATACCTGTGGGCTCAGAGTTACCAGGCGAGTCAGGCTCAAAACTCCTAGAAAGGGCATCCGCCTTAACATTCTTAGAACCCGGCAGGTATGACACCACAAAATTAAACCGAGAGAAAAATAATGACCAGCGCGCCTGTCTAGGATTCAGGCGCCTGGCGGTCTCAAGATAAATCAAATTTTTGTGGTCAGTCAATACCACCACCTGATGTCTGGCCCCCTCAAGCCAATGGCGCCACTCCTCAAAAGCCCACTTCATGGCCAAAAGCTCCCGATTCCCAACATCATAATTCCGCTCAGCGGGCGAAAATTTACGGGAAAAGAAGGCACAAGGCCTCATCACGGAGCAGTCAGAACTTTTCTGCGACAACACTGCCCCAGCTCCGATCTCAGAAGCGTCGACCTCAACCTGAAAAGGTAGAGCAACATCAGGCTGACGCAACACAGGGGCAGAGGAAAAACGGCGCTTAAGCTCCCGAAAGGCCTCCACAGCATCAGGGGACCAATCAGCAACATCAGCACCCTTCTTAGTCAAATCGGTCAATGGCTTAGCAATATCCGAAAAACCAGCAATAAATCGACGATAAAAGTTAGCAAAGCCCAAAAATTTCTGAAGACTCTTAAGAGAAGAGGGCTGCGTCCAATCACAAATAGCTTGAACCTTGACAGGATCCATTTCAATGGAAGAGGGGGAAAAAATATATCCCAAAAAGGAAATCCTCTGTACCCCAAAAACACACTTAGAACCCTTCACACACAAAGAATTAGACCGCAAAACCTGAAAAACCCTCCTGACTTGCTGGACATGAGAGTCCCAGTCATCCGAAAAAATCAGAATATCATCCAGATACACAATCATAAATTTATCCAAATAATCGCGAAAAATATCATGCATAAAGGACTGGAAAACTGACGGAGCATTAGAAAGACCAAAAGGCATCACTAAATACTCAAAGTGGCCCTCGGGCGTATTAAATGCGGTTTTCCACTCATCCCCCTGCCTGATTCGCACCAAATTATACGCCCCACGAAGGTCAATCTTAGAGAACCACTTGGCCCCCTTTATGCGAGCAAACAAATCAGTCAGCAACGGCAATGGGTATTGATATTTAACAGTGATTTTATTCAAAAGCCGATAATCAATACATGGTCTCAAAGAGCCGTCCTTTTTTGACACAAAGAAAAAACCGGCTCCTAAGGGAGATGACGATGGACGAATATGTCCCTTTTCCAAGGACTCCTTTATATATTCTCGCATAGCAGCATGTTCAGGCACAGACAGATTAAATAAACGACCCTTTGGGTATTTACTACCCGGGATTAAATCTATGGCACAATCGCACTCTCGGTGCGGAGGTAACGAACCAAGCTTGGATTCTTCAAAGACGTCACGATAGTCAGACAGGAACTCAGGAATTTCAGAGGGAATGGATGATGAAATGGAAACCACAGGTACATCCCCATGAGCCCCCTTACATCCCCAGCTCAACACAGACATAGCTCTCCAGTCGAGGACTGGGTTGTGAGATTGCAGCCAAGGCAATCCTAGCACCAAATCATCATGTAGATTATACAGCACCAGAAAGCGAATAATCTCCTGGTGATCCGGATTAATACACATAGTTACTTGTGTCCAGTATTGTGGTTTATTATTAGCCAATGGGGTGGAGTCAATCCCCTTCAGAGGAATAGGAGTCTCCAAAGGCTCTAAATCATACCCACAGCGTTTGGCAAAGGACCAATCCATAAGACTCAAAGCGGCGCCAGAGTCGACATAGGCGTCCGTGGTAATAGATGACAAAGAGCAAATCAGGGTCACAGATAAAATAAATTTAGACGGTAAGGTGCAAATGGAAACAGATTTACCAAGCTTTTTAGTGCGCTTAGAGCATGCTGATATAACATGAGTAGAATCACCACAATAGAAACACAACCCATTTTTCCGTCTAAAATTCTGCCGCTCGCTTCGGGACAGAATTCTATCACACTGCATACTCTCTGGCGACTTCTCAGTGGACACCGCCAGATGGTGCACTGGTTTGCGCTCCCGCAAACGCCTATCGATCTGAATAGCCATTGTCATGGACTCATTCAGACCCGCAGGCACAGGGAACCCCACCATAACATCCTTAATGGCATCAGAGAGACCCTCTCTGAAAGTCGCCGCCAGGGCGCACTCATTCCACTGAGTAAGCACAGACCATTTACGGAATCTTTGGCAGTAAATTTCCGCTTCATCTTGCCCCTGAGATAGGGACATCAAAGTTTTTTCTGCCTGAAGCTCCAAATGAGGTTCGTCATAAAGCAACCCCAAGGCCAGAAAAAACGCATCCACATTGAGCAACGCAGGATCCCCTGGTGTCAATGAAAAAGCCCAGTCTTGAGGGTCGCCCCGGAGCAAAGAAATCACAATCCTGACCTGCTGTGCAGGGTCTCCGGCAGAGCGAGATTTCAGGGACAAAAATAATTTACAATTATTTCGAAAATTCTGAAACCCGGATCTATTCCCCGAGAAAAATTCCGGCAAAGGAATTCTCGGCTCAGATACAGGTGCATGACAAACAAAATCTTGCAAATTTTGTACCTTCGTGGCGAGATTATTCAAACCTGCAGTTACACTCTGAAGATCCATTACAAACAGGTGGACACAGAGCCATTCAAGGGTTAAGAGGAGGTAAGAAGCAGCTAGACAGCAATTAAGGGCTAGGCAGCAAAACTCTGAGGGGAAAAAAAAAAAAAAAAAAAAATTTTCCTTCAACACTTCTTTTTCTCCTGCTTCAGCCCAAACAATTAACACTTTGCTGGCCGGTCAAACTGTCATGATCTCAATGGCAAGAGAACATAGCATAAGCATATATAGGAACTAGCTCTTGGAAGATGGGAACTGAGCTGACCATGAACTAAACCTAACGCACAACTAGCAGTGGCCGGGTAGCATGCCTACGTTGATTCTAGATGCCCAGCACCAGCCGGAGGACTAAATAAAGCTAGCAGAGGAAAATATTAGTCCTAGCTCACCTCTAGAGAAATACCCCGAAAGGAGACAGAGGCCCCCCACATGTATTGGCGGTGAGTTGAGATGAAATAACAAACGTAGTATGAAAATAGGTTTAGCAAATTTGAGGTCCACTTACTACATAGCAGAAGACAGAAAGGACACTTTCATGGTCAGCTGAAAACCCTATCAAAAACACCATCCAGAAATTACTTTAAAACTCTGGCATTAACTCATAACACCAGAGTGGCAATTCCTGTTCACAAGAGCTTTCCAGACACAGTAACGAAACTACAGCTGTGAACTGGAACAAAAATGCAAAAACAAACATGGACAAGAGTCCAACTTATCTAGTAGTTGTCTAGGAGCAGGAACAAGCACAGAGAGGCTTCTGATAACATTGTTGACCGGCAAGCAACTAACAGAGCAGCAAGGTTATATAGCGACTCCCACATCTTGATGGGAACAGGTGAACAGAGAAGATGAAGACACCAGTTCAATTCCACCAGTAGCCACCGGGGGAGCCCAGAATCCAAATTCACAACAATTACCCAGGTCTCGCTGGTTGAGCTAAGATATTACTTGAACTGCCTTATAAGCATATCTATCTGTGTTTGGACTAAAACAAGGACTTATTCATGTCAAGTATCCTCAAGAATAATTGTGCTTCATAGACTTTCTGCGTGATTGCATTTTCCTCTGAAGTTTCCTATAGACTGCTAAGCTGTGTTTAATATTTACTCCAAGTGTTGTGGACTTGAGTTTCTCTCTGCACCTGTTTGAATCACCGAGTGATAATATAGATTTTACCACTTATAAAACTGTATCCTCTAGTTGTCTTGTTCCACACAAAGAGTCTCCTGAGTTATCCCCTATAATTATTACACTGCCAATCATAAAAATCTGCTAAAAAACCTGCTATAAAAGTAAATCAAACACCCTTTCATCACCCCCTTAGTTAGGGAAAAATAATAAAATGTAAAAAATGTATTTATTTCCATTTTCCCTTTAGGTTAGGGTTAAGGTTGGGGCAAAAGTTAGGGTTGGGGCTAAAGTTAGGGTTAGGGTTGGGGCTAAAGTTAGGGTTAGGGCTACAGTTAGGGTTGGGGTTGGGGTTAGGGTTGAGTTTAGAGTTAGGGTTGGGGTTAGGCTTGGGGTTAGGGTTAGGGCTAAAGTTAGGGTTAGGGTTGGGGCTAAAGTTAGGGTTGAGGCTAAAGTTAGGGTAGGGGCTAAAGGTAGGGTTTAGATTACATTTACTGTTGGGATTAGGGTTGGGATTAGTTTTAGGGGTGTGGTTATGGTTGAGATTAGGGTTAGGGATGTGTTTGGGTTAGGGTTTCAGTTTGAATTGGGGGGTTTCCACTGTTTAGGCACATCAGGGGCTCTCCAAATGCGACATGGTGTCCGATCTCAATTCCAGCCAGTTCTGCGTTGAAAAGGTAAAACAGTGCTCCTTCCCTTCCGAGCTCTCCCGTGCGCCCAAACAGGGGTTTACCCCAACATATGAGGTATGAGTGTACTCAGGACAAATTGGACAACAACCTTTGCAGTCCAGTTTCTTCTGTTACCCTTGGGAAAATAAAAAATTGGGGGCGAAAAGATAATTTTTGTGAAAAAATATGATTTTTTATTTTTATGGCTCTACATTATAAACTTCTGTGAAGCACTTGGTGGGTCAAAGTGCTCAACACATATATAGATAGGTTCCTTAGGGGGTCTACTTTCCAAAATGGTGTCACTTGTGGGGGGTTTCTACTGTTTAGGCACATCAGGGGCTCTCCAAACGTGACATGGTGACCGATCTCAATTCCAGCTAATTTGGCATTGAAAAGTCAAACGGTGCTCTTTCCCTTCCGAGCTCTGCCATGCGCTCAAACAGTGGTTTACCCCCACATATGGGGTATCATCATACTCAGGACAAATTGTACAACTGTTGGGGTCCAATTTCTCTGGATACCCTTGGCAAAATAAAAATTGTGGGCTAAAAGTTCATTTTTGTGTAAAAAAAATATGTTTTTACGGTTTTACATTATAAACTTTAGTGAAACAATCGGTGGTTCAAAGTGCTCATCACACATCTAGATAAGTTCCTTGGGTGGTCTAGTTTCCAAAACTGGGTCACCTGTAGGGGGTTTCCACTGTTTAGGCACATCAGGGGCTCTCCAAACATGACATGATCTCAATTCCACCCAATTCTGCGCTGAAAAAGTCAAACGGTGCTCCATCCCTTCCAAGCTCTGCCATGCACCCAAACAGTGATTTACCTCCACATATGGGGTATAAGCGCACTCAGGACAAATTGCACAACAATTTTTTGGGTCCAATTTCTCCTGTTACCCTTGGTAAAATAAAGAATATGGGGCGAAAATATCATTTTTGTGAAAAAAATGATTTTTTATTTTTAGGGCTCTACATTATAAACTTCTGTGAAGCACTTGCGGGTTCAAAGTGCTCACCACACATCTAGATAAGTTCCTTAGGGGGTCTACTTTCCAAAATTGTGTCACTTGCGGGGGGTTTCTACTGTTTAGGCACATCAGGGGCTCTCCAAACGTGACATGGTGACCGATCTCAATTCCAGCTAATTTTGCATTGAAAAGTCAAACGGTGCTCCTTCCCTTCCGAGCTCTGCCATGCACCCAAACAGTGGTTTACCCCCACATATGGGGTATTAGCGTACTCATGACAAATTGCACAACAACGATTGGGGTCCAAGTTGTCCTGTTACCCTTGGTAAAATAAAACAAATTGGATCTGAAGTAACATTTTTGTGAAAAAAAGTTAAATGTTAATTTCTTTTTAAACATTCCAAAAATTTCTGTGAAGCACCTGAAGGGTTAATAAATGTCTTGAATGTGGTTTTGAGTACCTTAAGGGGTGCAGTTTTTAGAATGGTGTCACTTTTGGGCATTTTCTGTCATATAGACCCCTCAAAGTCACTTTAAGTGTGAGGTGGTCCCTAAAAAAATGGTTTTGCAAATTTTGTTGTAAAAATTACAAATCACTCGTCAACTTTTAACTCTTATACAGTAACTTCCTAACAAAAAAAATTATTTTTCCAAAATTGTGCTGATGTAAAGCAGATATGTGGGAAATGTTATTTATTAACTATTTTGTGTGCTATGACTCTCTAATGTAAGGGCGTAAAAACTAAAAGTTTGAAAATTGCAAAATTTTTGCCAAATTTCCTTTTTTTTCATAAATAAATGCAAGTTATATCGAATAAAGTTTACCACTATCATAAAGTACAATATGTTATGAGAAAACAATCTCAGAATCACCAGGATCCGTTGAAGCATTTCAGAGTTATGACCTCATAAAGTGACAGTGGTCAGAATTGAAAAAAATGGCCTGGTCAGGAAGTTGAAAACAGGCTTCGGGGTGAAGGGGTTAAATAAAACTGCTTTGTTTTTGATACTTCCTGGTATTTGAGTTTGACGAAACTTTATGGACATACTTGGATGGGCATTACATGTTTTTGATGCGTTTTTGCTACAGAAACACACTAAATGTGCATCTGCATTTTTGACCTGTGGAATTTCTGTACATAATGCAAGTGAAAATTCCGCACATAAAAATCAGCATACCTGCAAGAGAAATTGACATGCTGCAGAAACACGCACCGCAGCTCAGTTTATGCTGAGTAAAATAAAAGCACAGTGGACATGAGATTTTTATAAATCACATCAAATTTACTGGAACTATAGTACGTTGCGTTTTTGAAGCAGCAAAAATATGCAGCGTGAAAACCCACCAAAAGCTCATCGTGGGAACGTAGCCAAAGGGTATATTTCGACAGTCAGTATTGGCAGTGCTTTGGATGCAGCACATGTCCACTCCGTCCAAAGCTCTGCCAGCTTTTGTATGCACGGTGATTCCGCATGTGTTCATTGAACCATGCAGATTCACCGCATCCTATACATAGGGCGGTGATATTTATCTGAGCGTCTCCACAAGATAGATTGATATGTTGCGGTCTAAAAAGACACACCCCATGTGCATATACGCAGGGATGCCGGGGGCGTCCCTGCACGCATAGTGGAGATGGGATTTCATAAAATCCCATGCACTCTGCTGTAACATGTGGCCGCTGCGGATTGGACTATGTGGCTGGACACAGCATCTAGTCCACAGCGTTTACTGACCATGGAAACATACCCTAAGGCTACGGTCACACTATCAGTATTTAGTCAGTATTTCACATCAGTATTTGTTAGCCTAAACCAGGAGTGGGTCAAAAATACAGACTTGGTAACGTGTTTCTATTACAGCTTTCCCCTCTGTTCCATTCCTGGCTTTGGCTTACAAATACTAATGTAAAATACTCACCACATACTGATAGTGTGACCACAGCCTAAGGCCGGCGTCACACTCAGCGTATGAAAATAGGGTCCGTTTTCTATGGCCGTAATACGCAATAATGTTCCCAAAATAGTGGTCCGTATGTCATCCGTAGGCAGGGTGTGGCAGCGTATTTTGCTCCGTATATAATCCGTATGGCATTGGTATTTTCCCAGGCTCGAGTTCATATGAGGACATCCAGCAGGGGGCGCATCACCGCGACTCAAGGTAACTACAGGACATTCCCCTGCACTCCATTCATTCCCCGTCTTTTTACAGCCACGAGCACAGCTGCTTTAGCAGAGCTCCTGGGTGTACAATGCTTTAACCCCTTCAGATGGATTTACATCGTGGGACGTGACCAGAACGAAGGAAGGTATGGGATATTGTTGTTTTTTTATTTTTCCTTTTTACAGAACGAGGGTCTTCAGGTGGATTAAGAGTCTAATAAAATATTAAAACACTCTGTGTCTTTATTTCATTAAAGTACTTTGTAATAATGTGTGTGTTTGTGTGGTTTTTTTACCCATTGGATTAATAATGGATAGGTGTCATAATTGATGCCTCTCCATTATTAATCTGGCTTAATGTCACCTTACAATAGCAAGATGACATTAACCCTTCATTACCCCATATCCCACGGCTACACGGGAGTGGGAAGGGAGTGGCCAAGTGCCAGAATAGGCGCATCTTCCAGATGTGCCTTTTCTGGGGTGGCTGGGTGCAGATGTTTTAGCCAGGGGGGGGCCATTGAATTACCGGCTTTTATGATATCTAGCGCTGTATGAAATATAAATATATATATATATATGTGTCTCACTGATATATATATATATACATATATATATATATATATATATATATATATATATATATATACCTATTGTATGTGTATACATTTATTCTACCTATTCTATTCTATTCTGTCAGTGTGATTTAACTGTACACCGCACTGAATTGCCGGCTTTTCTCTATAACACCGGTGCGTATTTCTCGCAGGTCACACGCATGGACCCTGTGTAATCCGTATTTCTCTCGCCCCCATAGACTTTCATTGGCGATTTTTTTTGCGCAATACGGTGACAAACGCAGCATGCTGCGATTTTCTACCGCCGTACAAGACCGTATAATACGGATCAGTAAAATACGGCTGATAGGAGCTGGGACATAGAGAATCATTGTACCGTGTGCAATCCGTATTTTCTGCACCTCTCATACGTCCGTAAAACTCGCTAGTGTGACGCCGGCCTAAGAGTTAATTGCCTAGCAATCTGGGATGAGAGAAATTTGTGGACATTTTTCTTCATTCTCCAGGACTTAGATCATCTGTTGTCTGAATCATTACACAGAATGTAAATATCCATCTTAAGTAAACATGATATTAATGAGTGTGCAGGAAAATGCTTCAGCCATTAATGAATGGAGCCATTACAGGACAGGAGTTTTTTGTGGCAGCAGGCTTGTTTGCTGGGAGTAGTAGATAAAACACTTGCTAAATAAATCACCCTCAATAATCTCTTCCACTCAGTTCTTCACTGTTCAGTAGCTATAAGGCTATATGCACACGTTAAAAAAGAGGTGCAGAATTTTCTGCACAAAATCCGCATCTCCTGGCCGAATCCGTAGCTACGGATTTGCCGTAGTTTTAGTGCAGTTTTTGTGCAGAATTGATGCGGATTTTGTGCGGATTTTCTGCAGTTTTTACCACTGCGGATTTCTATTAATGGACGGGTGCAGAAACGCTGCAGATCCACACAAAAGAAGTGACATGCACTTCTTTGAAATCTGCAGCGTTTCTGCGTGGATTTTTCTGCATCATGTGCACAGCTTTTTTTTTCACATTGATTTACATTGTACTGTAAATCATAGTGCAGATCTGCAGCATTTCTGCAGCAGAAAAAAACGCTGCAGATCTGCACTAAATCTGCACTAAATCTGTACTAAATCTGCATCGTGTGCACAGGCCCTAAAGAACCACTATGATAAGCACCTGGGAGAATCAACAAGAACACATAGGCTACTTTCACACTAGCGTCGTACTCGACCCGTCGCTGTGCATCGGGCCGACGTACCGACGTTAGCGTTGTGTTCGCTGCACAACGGGTGCAGCGGATGCTGTTTTTAAACCCATCCGCTGCCCCATTGTGAGGTGCGGGGAGGCGGGGGCGGAGTTCCGGCCGCACATGCGCGGTCGGAAAAGACGTTCTCGACGCACCAAAAAACATTGCAAGCAACGTTTTTTGGTGGCGACGGACCGACGCAACACGACGCAACCATCGCACGACGGTTGCGACGTGTGGCAAAGCGTCGCAATACGTTGTTAATGTTAGTCTATGGAGAAAAAACGCATCCTGCAAGCACTTTTGCAGGGTGCGTTTTTTCGCCAAAACAACGCATTGTGACGTATGGAGAAAAACGCTAGTGTGAAAGTACCCTTAGGTCGTGTTCCTATGTGTGAAAATGCTGCATTTTATCGCTGTGTTTTTTATGCACCAAAATAAACAATATCAATCTGCCATGATTATTGTATTTCTGTTGTATTTTTTAATACATTTTCCTCTTTTTTATGTTTTTAGTGTACATATGACTTCCCGTTTTTTAATGCCTTTTTAGTACAGAAATGCATGGATTCTGCACTAGCCGATGGCTAATTTCTCACAATTATTCGGTGCATTTTTGATGCTGCAGACATTCTGCGCTTATTAGCTAAATTAGGTTACTTGAGTTTTTTCTTTATTTTTTAATATGCATTTTATCAAATTTTTTCAGTATCGGTTTGTGTTTCCTTTTGATATTTCATGTATCAAAATAAATCTGCTTTCTTTTCCAAATTTCCTGGTATTAGGCTTGGATAAAAGTTTGTTGAAAGTTGTGCACAAGCTACATGCATTTTTAGGCTATGTGCCCTCATTGTGGATTAGCCTCAGGAATTTTTTGTGCGGATTCTGCATCTCTTGGCAGAAAACGCAGGTGCGGATTTGACACTTTTTTGTGCTGATTTTGTGCGGATTTGCTGCGGATTTACTGCGGATTTACTGCATTTTTTACCCCTGCAGATTTCTATAATGGAATGGGTACAAGAACGCTGCAGATCCGCAAAAAAGAAGTGACATGCTACTTCTTTTAATCCGCAGCGTTTCCGCACGGAATTTTCCGCACCATTAGCACAGTTTTTTTTTTTCTCATTGATTTACATTGTACTGTAAATCACTTGTGGATCTGCAGCGTTTCTGCACGGTAAAAAAACGCTGCGGATCCGCAGGAAATCCGCAATGTGTGCACATACCCTTAGTGAGTTTCTTCTACACAAATACAATAAAAACACATGCGTTTCTTTACCTGCTGTTTTGTCTTATGCCATTCAAGTTTATGGGGAAAAACTGCAAATAAATACATATTTTTGGTGAGATGAATTGACATGTTGTGGACTTCAAACATGCACCACAGCTCAGTTTACACAAAGGAAAAAAAGCAGAGTGGGCATCAAATTTCTATAAATCCCATCCACTTTCTGGAACTGTGAGGGTATGTTTCCACGTTCAGTTTTGCTTCAGGCTTTGGTCAGGATTTTATGCAGGTAAAATCCTGACCAAAACTGCACCTGAGGTCACTGGCAGGTCACCTGCGGTGTACCTGCGTGTTTTGCTCATAGTAGCAACATGCTGCGTTTAGAAAAAACGCACCACGCATACGTTTTCGCGGCAAAAACGCATGCATTTTTTAACGCATAGTGGAGTCTGGATTTCATGAAATCCCCTCCACTATGCTGTAACATCTGGACGCTGCGTTTTTGACGCTGCGGAAAAACGCAGCATCAAAAACGCAGCGTTTCCTGAACGTTGAAACATACCCTAAGATGCTGCACATCTTGAGCCACTGAAATTTTTACACAGCTTCAAAAACTCCTCATGGGACTACTTAGCCTACACGGGAGAAAATATGCACAGTTCCAGATATTACATGGGAACATAGTCTTAAATCCACCCTGGGGGTTTCACGGTATATGCTAGTAGCTAGTATATGATCTTATGTATGTATAGCGTTCAACATTAGGGTTGAGCGACTTTTACTTTTTTGGGGTCGAGTCGGGTTTTGCGAAACCCGACTTTGTAAAAGTCGAGTCGAGTGAAATCGGCCGATCTTCTTGCAAAGTCGGGGTCGTTGTTCGGCCGAAACACGAAACCCAATGCAAGTCAATGGGGAAGCATCGTCGGCAGTGAGTGGAGGCCAGGAAAACACCTGCAATGCCCATTTTAATGCCAAAAACATCAATTCTTGTTACTTAAGCTTGTCAATCTTAATTTACCTTACAATAATAGGTAGCCATTGAAAATTGGGGGGTCATTTGGCTAAAGTTGTGGGGGGTAGGGCTGGTTCAAGTTTTCAGTGGGCCCAGGAAACGTGGAGTACGTCACGGCGGTGGAGCAGTTAGAGGTAAGTATTGCAACGTTGCAAGTGCTGTGATCCTGAGCAAGCAGGGGGTCCCACTCGTTCGCATTGGCACTCGCACAGGGCCCCTCACAGTACGGCGGTGTGTTTGCACGGCGGGGGCGCCTCCCACCGGCAGCGACACTTTGCGTACTATGAGGGGCCCTGTGCCAGTGACATCGCCAACGAGTGTGCCCCCCCACCTGATGAAGCAATCTGCACTTTCACCTGCACCTTCCTCTTTGTCCCCGTGTAAGGTGGTATAGTATGCGGGAAGAGGAACCTGACTTTCAGCAGGGTCAGATTCAGGCTGTGTAGAGTGCAAGGGGAATGTAGTGGACTGGGTCAATGTACCAGCAGACTCATCTAGCAGTGGCTGGGCAATGGGCAGGATGAGGAGGAAACACAGATCTAGGCCCAAATAATAGAGTGGCCTAAATGCAGTTCAAAATTGGTAACAGAACTAACCAGGCGGCATTGCTTTGTTCAGTAGAGGACCACTGTAATGAGAGGCTGACACAGTGAGTAGGGCCAACTAAGTAACTAGGCTAAATGCAGTTCTAAATTGCTAACAGTAGGAAACAGGCGGCACTGCTTTGTTCAGTGGAGGAGAACACCAAGCAGCGGCAGACACCGTTACTAGGCCCCAACCCAAGTAGTATGGCAACTGTAGTGTTACATTTAAAAATACTTAATGAGAGCCGGAAGATTGAAGCTCAGACAAGGAAACCCGGAGGAGAACACCAAGGAGGAGGAGGAGAACACCAAGGAGCGGCAGACCCCGTTACTAGGCCCCAACCCAAGTAGTATGGCAACTGTAGTGTTACATTTAAAAATACTTAATGAGAGCCGGAAGATTGAAGCTCAGCTTTTTCATTGGAGGACAGCGTGATTTAGTGGCGCAGACAGACAAAGGTAGTATCGTATGTGTTAACTAAAAACGTTGGCTCTATGCAGTTTTAAATTGGTTACAGGGGTACACAGGCAGCATTGGTGTGGTCAGTGGAGGACAATTGCAAGGAGGGACCGCAGACAGACTTCCTAGGCCTAAAATAATAAATTAGGCTCTATGCAGGTTCCATTATGTGGCAGGGGTACAAAGGCAGCATTGGTGTGGTCAGCGTAGGACAATTAGAAGGAGGGACCGCAGACAGACTTCCTAGGCCTAAAATAATAAATTAGGCTCTATGCAGCTTAAATTTGGCAACAGGAATACACAGGCAGCATTAGTGTGGTCATCGGAGGACAATTAGAAGGAGGGACCGCAGACAGACATCCTAGGCCTAAAATAATAAATTAGGCTGTATGCAGCTTACATTATGTGGCAGGGGTACACAGGCAGCATTGGTGTGGTCAGCGTAGGACAATTAGAAGGAGGGACCGCAGACAGACTTCCTAGGCCTAAAATAATAAATTAGGCTCTATGCAGCTTAAATTTGGCAACAGGAATACACAGGCAGCATTGGTGTGGTCAGTGGAAGACAATTGGAAGGAGGGACCGCAGACAGACTTCCTAGGCCTAAAATAATAAATTAGGCTCTATGCAGGTTCCATTATGTGGCAGGGGTACACAGGCAGCATTGGTGTGGTCAGTGGAGGACAATTGGAAGGAGTGCCTGACACAGTAAATACTCCGAGTCCCAAAACCTAAAGTGATGTTAATGTATTCAAAACAAAAATAACCCCCCTGTTATGATCCTAGTGGCAAGGATCGCAGGTCGGACTAGCTAAGTAACTGAACAGACTACTAGCTCTGGGGAAGTGGTAACTAGATTGACCGCAACCTGATCCTATCCGCACACAACTATAGGCAGCCGTGGAATGTTACCTAAAAATCCTAGACGTCTCTTCACGGCCTGAGAAACTGACTATTCCTGGAGGGAAAGAAAGTCCTCTCTTGCCTCAGTGGAATGACCCCAAAGATATAGAATAGCCCCCCACAAATATTAACGGTGAGTTAAGGGGAAAGCACAAACGCAGAGATGAAATCAGATTTAGCAAATGAGGCCCGCTAATACTAGATAGCAGAAAATAGGAAGGGAACTGTGCGGGCAATAAAAAACCCTATTCAAAATATCCATGCAGAGATTGCTCGAGCCCCCGCACCACCTAACGGTGCGGGGGAAGCAACTCTGTACCCCAGAGCTTACCAGCAAAAAGAAATCACATATTAGCAAGCTGGACTAGACTCATCATACACAGAAATAATATTGCAGGCAGATGAGCAAAAAATATTCAAACAGAACTTAGCTTATCCTGAAGAGGCAGAAAACGAGATAATCAGGAGTAATCAGAATAGCACTGAATACATTGACAGCCGGCAACAAGTGGAAGTGAAGCAGAGCTAAATAGGAGCCTCCCTGGTGAATAACGAGGCAGCTGATCCAGCCAGACCCGCAGGATAATAAACCAAACCACCAGGGGGAGCCAAAAAACCAGTCACACAATACCATCTGTGACCACAAGAGGGAGCCTGAAAACGGAGTTCACAACACCCCCCCCAAAAAAAAAAAAAGGGTGGCATACTTAGGTACAGGGGTGTGCTCCTATGCTGACTTTCAGACATTGTAATTTGGCGCAAAGTATTTACTGGTGTAAATGTAGGACCGGGCCCCTGACTATTTTAACAAGCATCATACATGTAAAAAAACTGTTATTGTCTGTGCCAGGCATGGAAGGATTTCAGCGCCTATACTAAACAGTGGTGGAGCAGCAACAGATAATTTAGCAAGTGGTAGAGCACTGTTTGACCTTAGGGGGGACACTCTCTCCTGGCCGGCGGTACAAGCCCAGGGCCCCTCATGTTACAACGGTGTGTCTGACGTTGGGTGCTCGCCACTACCGCCAGAGACACTTCATTGTACTATGATGGACCCAGTGCCAGTCCCGTCGACCAAAAGTGGGCACACGCACCTCTTCAGACAAACGGCACTCTGACGGGTGCTTGCAAAAAGTGGCGAGACCACGGCCCCGTGGGGGGAGTTAGTGCATTTAGGGAGGTGAAAACATGTGGTATTCTGGACAAACAGCAGCTGCAAATTAAGAGATTGGAACAGTCAGTAACACCAGTCCCAAAGCAAGACCTTTTTACAGGAAAGCTAGGTGTCAGCCGGGAAAGGTGGGGCAAAATAATTTGAAATCCATGAGTGGCTCATTTTTATGAAGGTTAGCTCATCAACATTTTGGGTAGCCAGACAAGTCCTTTTTTCGGTCAGTATTGAACCAGCAGCACTGAATACTCTTTCTGATAGCACACTATCTGCTGGGCAAGCAAGCTCCTGCAATGCATATTCAGCCAATTCAGGCCAGGTGTCTATTTTGGATGCCCATTAATCAAAGGGGAATGACGGTTGAGGGAGAACATCGGTAATGGAGGAAAAATAGTTAGTAACCATACTGGACAAATGTTGTCTCCTGTCACTTTGAATGGATGCTGCTGTGCCTGTCGTGTCTGCGGTCATTGCGAAATCACTCCACAACCTGGTCAGAAAACCCCTCTGTCCTACGCCACTTCTGATCTGTGCACCTCTAACACCTCTGCCCTGTTGCCCCCTGCGGCTCGTGTGAGAACCATCACCGGCGCTGTGTGCTGGGAATGCCTGCATCAAACGGTCTACAAGAGTAGCTTGTTTGGTTGCCAATATCTGTTCGAGGTTCTCATGTGGCATGATATTTTGCAATTTGCCTTTATAGCAAGGATCAAGGAGGCAGGCCAACCAGTAATCGTCATCTGTCATCATTTTTAAAATGCGTGGGTCCCTTTTGAGGATACGCAAGGCATAATCCGCCATGTGGGCCAATGTTCCAGTTGTCAAGTCAGTGCTTATGCTGGGTTGAGGAGCACTTTCTGGCAAATCCACATCACTTGTCTCCCTCAAAAACCCAGAACCCGGCCTTGCACCGCCAGCAGTTTCTATTGCCCCCTGAGAAGCTTCCTTATCCAACAAATAGTCATCCCCATCATCCTCCTCGTCCTCCTCCTCTTCGCCCGCCACCTCGTCCTGTAGACTTCCCTGAGCAGACAATGGCTGACTGTCATCAAGGCTTCCCTCGTCCTCGGCTGCAGACGCCTGTTCCTTTATGTGCGTCAAACTTTGCATCAGCAGACGCATTAGGGGGATGCTCATGCTTATTATGGCGTTGTCTGCACTAACCAGCCGTGTGCATTCCTCAAAACACTGAAGGACTTGACACAGGTCTCGGAGCTTCGACCACTGCACAGCTGACAACTCCATGTCTGCCATCCAACTGCCTGCCCGTGTATGTGTATCCTCCCACAAATACATAACAGCACGCCTCTGTTCGCACAGTCTTTGAAGTATGTGCAGTGTGGAGTTCCACCTTGTTGCAACGTCGATGATTAGGCGATGCTGTGGAAGGTTCAAAGCCCGCTGATGGTTATGCATACGGCTGGAGTGTACGGGCGAACGGCGGATGTGAGAGCAAAGTCTGAGCACTTTCAGCAGCAGGTCGGGTAACCCCGGATAACTTTTCAGGAAGCACTGCACCACCAGGTTTAAGGTGTGAGCCAGGCAAGGAATGTGTTTCAGTTGTGAAAGGGCTATGGCAACCATAAAATTCCTTCCGTTGTCACTGACTACCTTGCCTGCCTCAAGATGTACAGTGCCCAGTCATGACTGAGTTTCTTGCTGCAAGAACTCGGACAGAACTTCTGCGGTGTGTCTGTTGTCGCCCAAACACTTCATTGCCAATACAACCTGCTGACGCTTGCCACAAGCTGTTCCATAATTGGATACCTCTTGTGCAACAGTGGCAGCTGCGGATGGAGTGGTCGTGCGACTGCGGTCTGTGGACGAGCTCTCGCTTCTGCTGGAGGACGAGGAGGAGGAGGGGGGATGAACGCCTACAGCCAACTTTTTCCTACATCGTGGGCTAGGCAGAACTGTCCCAATATTACTGTCCCCTCTGGACCCTGCATCCACCACATTAACCCAGTGTGCCATGATGGAGACGTAACGCCCCTGGCCATGCCTACTGGTCCATGCATCTGTTGTCAGGTGCACCTTTCTACTCACAGATTGCCTGAGCGCATGGACAATGCGGTCTTTTACATGCTGGTGGAGGGCTGGGATGGCTTTTCTCGAAAAGAAGTGTCGACTGGGTAGCTCGTAGCGTGGTACAGCGTAGTCCATCAGGGGTTTGAAAGCTTCGGTTTCAACTAACCGGTAGGGCATCATCTCTAACGAGATTAGACTAGCAATGTGGGCGTTCAAACCCTGTGTACGCGGATGTGAGGATGAGTACTTCCTTTTCCTAACGAGAGTCTCATGTAGGGTGAGCTGGACTGGAGAGCTGCATACGGTGGAACTAGTGGGGGTGCCGGTGGATATGGGTGACTGAGAGACGGTTGGTGACGGTATTCTTGATGGTGCCCTACATACAGTTTTTCCGACCACGAACCTGGTGATTCCCTGACTGCTTTGGCCTTGCGACGAAACCGCCACATTACCTGCAGGTGGTGTGGTAAACGGTGGGCTTACAGTGAGAGAAGGGATGTCGCCTTGCTGATTAGCTTCATTGTGAGAGGGTGCTACAACATTAAGGGATGTTTGGTAGTGTGTCCAGGCTTGCAAGTGCATGGTGGTTAAATGTCGATGCATGCAACTTGTATTTAAATTTTTAACATTCTGACCTCTGCTGAAGGTCCTGGAGCATTTCTTACAGATGACTTTGCGCTGATCATTGGGATCTTGGTTAAAAAAAATCCACACTGCACTCTTCCTATCGGATACCTTTTCAGGCATTGCACACTGAGCTACTTGAACCTGATGGCCACGCTGTCCTACAACTGGTTTTGGTTTTGCCACACGCTTTTGGCCAGATACGGGCCTGCCAGATGGAACCTGTTGCGATGTTGATGTCTGCTGCGGCTCCTCCTCCTCCGCTTCAGAGCTACTGCCGCCTGCACCCTGTTCCCCCAATGGCTGCCAATCGGGGTCAACAACTGGGTCATCTATGACCTCCTCTTCTATGTTCTGTGCACCTTCCTCTGGGTCACCGTGTAAGCCGGTGCTATAGCGTTCGTGACGTAGATCCATAGTCTCCTCGGGGTCAGATTCTGGATCAGTACACTGCGAAGGCAATGTTCTGATCTGAGTCAAAGGAACAGCAGTATAATCTGGCTGTGGCTGTGCATCTGTGCACTCCATGTCCGATTCATCTTGTAATGGGCATGGCCTGTTAACAATTTCACTTTCGAACCCAGGCATGGTATGTGTAAAGAGCTCCATGGAGTAACCAGTTGTGTCGCCTGACGCATCCTTCACTGTTGTTCTGGGTGAAGGACGCAAGGAAGCGACTTGTTCCTGAGCGGGAGCATCCACTGATGACACACTGCTCTGACATTTGGCACTTTCCGAGGAGGAGGAGAAAGAGGTAGAGGCAGAGTCAGCAATGAAAGCCAATACTTGTTCCTGCTGCTCCGGCTTCAAAAGCGGTTTTCCTACTCCCAGAAAAGGGAGCCTTCGAGGCCTTGTGTAGCCAGACGATGACGCTGGCTCAACAACTCGAGACTTAGGGGCTATATTGCTTTTCCCACGACCACCTGATGCTCCGCGACCACCACCACTAACATCATTACCAGCTGGCAATGAATGCCCATGGCCACGACCTCTTCCACCAGACTTCCTCATTATTGGAAAAATGTAATCAAACTAACAACCGTTATGTGGTCCAGTAAAACCAGGAAGAAGGTGTACGTGAACTGGTTGTGAATTTAAATCTCCCTTTTTTATGTGTGGGAGAATCCAGGGAAAAATCAGGCCCACTGTATTACACAACAACACAGTTTTGTTGGCAGAAAGAGGCTGGCAGATATGGCAGTAACAGGAGTGACGCAGATAAAAACACTGGCAATAGAAATGTCCCTATTTATGTGTGGGAGAATCCAGGGAAAAATCAGGGCCACTGTATTACACAACAACACAGTTTTGTTGGCAGAAACAGGCTGGCAGATATGGCAGTAACAGGAGTGACACAGATAAAAACACTGGCAATAGAAATGTCCCTATTTATGTGTGAGAGAATCCAGGGAAAAATCAGGCCCACTGTATTACACAACAACACAGTTTTGTTGGCAGAAAGAGGCTGGCAGATATGGCAGTAACAGGAGTGACGCAGATAAAAACACTGGCAATAGAAATGTCCCTATTTATGTGTGGGAGAATCCAGGGAAAAATCAGGGTCACTGTATTACACAACAACACAGTTTGGTTGGCAGAAAGAGGCTGGCAGTAATGGCAGTAACAGGAGTGACACAGATAAAAACACTGGCAATAGAAATGTCCCTATTTATGTGTGGGAGAATCCAGGGAAAAATCAGGCCCACTGTATTACACAACAACACAGTTTTGTTGGCAGAAAGAGGCTGGCAGATATGGCAGTAACAGTAGTGACGCAGATAAAAACACTGGCAATAGAAATGTCCCTATTTATGTGTGGGAGAATCCAGGGAAAAATCAGGGCCACTGTATTACACAACAACACAGTTTGGTTGGCAGAAAGAGGCTGGCAGATATGGCAGTAACAGGAGTGACACAGATAAAAACACTGGCAATAGAAATTTCCCTATTTATGTGTGGGAGAATCCAGGGAAAAATCAGGCCCACTGTATTACATAACAACACAGTTTGATTTGCAGAAAGAGGCTGGCAGATATGGCACTAACAAGAGTGACGCAGATAAAAACACTGGCAATAGAAATGTCCCTATTTATGTGTGGGAGAATCCAGGGAAAAATCAGGCCCACTGTATTACACAACAACACAGTTTTGTTGGCAGAAAGAGGCTGGCAGATATGGCAGTAACAGGAGTGACGCAGATAAAAACACTGGCAATAGAAATGTCCCTATTTATGTGTGGGAGAATCCAGGGAAAAATCAGGGCCACTGTATTACACAACAACACAGTTTGGTTGGCAGAAAGAGACTGGCAGTAATGGCAGTAACAGGAGTGACACAGATAAAAACACTGGCAATAGAAATGTCCCTATTTATGTGTGGGAGAATCCAGGGAAAAATCAGGCCCACTGTATTACACAACAACACAGTTTTGTTGGCAGAAAGAGGCTGGCAGATATGGTAGTAACAGTAGTGACGCAGATAAAAACACTGGCAATAGAAATGTCCCTATTTATATGTGGGAGAATCCAGGGAAAAATCAGGGCCACTGTATTACACAACAACACAGTTTGGTTGGCAGAAAGAGGCTGGCAGATATGGCAGTAACAGGAGTGACACAGATAAAAACACTGGCAATAGAAATGTCCCTATTTATGTGTGGGAGAATCCAGGGAAAAATCAGGCCCACTGTATTACACAACAACACAGTTTGATTTGCAGAAAGAGGCTGGCAGATATGGCACTAACAAGAGTGACGCAGATAAAAACACTGGCAATAGAAATGTCCCTATTTATGTGTGGGAGAATCCAGGGAAAAATCAGGCCCACTGTATTACACAACAACACAGTTTGGTTGGCAGAAAGAGGCTGGCAGATATGGCAGTAACAGGAGTGACACAGATAAAAACACTGGCAATAGAAATGTCCCTATTTATGTGTGAGAGAATCCAGGGAAAAATCAGGCCCACTGTATTACACAACAACACAGTTTTGTTGGCAGAAAGAGGCTGGCAGATATGGCAGTAACAGTAGTGACGCAGATAAAAACACTGGCAATAGAAATGTCCCTATTTATGTGTGGGAGAATCCAGGGAAAAATCAGGGCCACTGTATTACACAACAACACAGTTTGGTTGGCAGAAAGAGGCTGGCAGATATGGCAGTAACAGGAGTGACACAGATAAAAACACTGGCAATAGAAATTTCCCTATTTATGTGTGGGAGAATCCAGGGAAAAATCAGGCCCACTGTATTACATAACAACACAGTTTGATTTGCAGAAAGAGGCTGGCAGATATGGCACTAACAAGAGTGACGCAGATAAAAACACTGGCAATAGAAATGTCCCTATTTATGTGTGGGAGAATCCAGGGAAAAATCAGGCCCACTGTATTACACAACAACACAGTTTTGTTGGCAGAAAGAGGCTGGCAGATATGGCAGTAACAGTAGTGACGCAGATAAAAACACTGGCAATAGAAATGTCCCTATTTATATGTGGGAGAATCCAGGGAAAAATCAGGGCCACTGTATTACACAACAACACAGTTTGGTTGGCAGAAAGAGGCTGGCAGATATGGCAGTAACAGGAGTGACACAGATAAAAACACTGGCAATAGAAATGTCCCTATTTATGTGTGAGAGAATCCAGGGAAAAATCAGGCCCACTGTATTACACAACAACACAGTTTTGTTGGCAGAAAGAGGCTGGCAGATATGGCAGTAACAGGAGTGACGCAGATAAAAACACTGGCAATAGAAATGTCCCTATTTATATGTGGGAGAATCCAGGGAAAAATCACGGCCACTGTATTACACAACAACACAGTTTGGTTGGCAGAAAGAGGCTGGCAGATATGGCAGTAACAGGAGTGACACAGATTAAAACACTGGCAATAGAAATGTTCCTATTTATGTGTGGGAGAATCCAGGGAAAAATCAGGCCCACTGTATTACACAACAACACAGTTTGGTTGGCAGAAAGAGGCTGGCAGTAATGGCATTAACAGGAGTGACACAGATAAAAACACTGGCAATAGAAATGTCCCTATTTATGTGTGGGAGAATCCAGGGAAAAATCAGGCCCACTGTATTACACAACAACACAGTTTTGTTGGCAGAAAGAGGCTGGCAGATATGGCAGTAACAGTAGTGACGCAGATAAAAACACTAGCAATAGAAATGTCCCTATTTATATGTGGGAGAATCCAGGGAAAAATCAGGGCCACTGTATTACACAACAACACAGTTTGGTTGGCAGAAAGAGGCTGGCAGATATGGCAGTAACAGGAGTGACACAGATAAATACACTGGCAATAGAAATGTCCCTATTTATGTGTGGGAGAATCCAGGGAAAAATCAGGCCCACTGTATTACACAACAACACAGTTTGATTTGCAGAAAGAGGCTGGCAGATATGGCACTAACAAGAGTGACGCAGATAAAAACACTGGCAATAGAAATGTCCCTATTTATGTGTGGGAGAATCCAGGGAAAAATCAGGCCCACTGTATTACACAACAACACAGTTTGGTTGGCAGAAAGAGGCTGGCAGATATGGCAGTAACAGGAGTGACACAGATAAAAACACTGGCAATAGAAATGTCCCTATTTATGTGTGAGAGAATCCAGGGAAAAATCAGGCCCACTGTATTACACAACAACACAGTTTTGTTGGCAGAAAGAGGCTGGCAGATATGGCAGTAACAGTAGTGACGCAGATAAAAACACTGGCAATAGAAATGTCCCTATTTATGTGTGGGAGAATCCAGGGAAAAATCAGGGCCACTGTATTACACAACAACACAGTTTGGTTGGCAGAAAGAGGCTGGCAGATATGGCAGTAACAGGAGTGACACAGATAAAAACACTGGCAATAGAAATTTCCCTATTTATGTGTGGGAGAATCCAGGGAAAAATCAGGCCCACTGTATTACATAACAACACAGTTTGATTTGCAGAAAGAGGCTGGCAGATATGGCACTAACAAGAGTGACGCAGATAAAAACACTGGCAATAGAAATGTCCCTATTTATGTGTGGGAGAATCCAGGGAAAAATCAGGCCCACTGTATTACACAACAACACAGTTTTGTTGGCAGAAAGAGGCTGGCAGATATGGCAGTAACAGTAGTGACGCAGATAAAAACACTGGCAATAGAAATGTCCCTATTTATGTGTGGGAGAATCCAGGGAAAAATCAGGGCCACTGTATTACACAACAACACAGTTTGGTTGGCAGAAAGAGGCTGGCAGTAATGGCAGTAACAGGAGTGACACAGATAAAAACACTGGCAATAGAAATGTCCCTATTTATGTGTGGGAGAATCCAGGGAAAAATCAGGCCCACTGTATTACACAACAACACAGTTTTGTTGGCAGAAAGAGGCTGGCAGATATGGCAGTAACAGTAGTGACGCAGATAAAAACACTGGCAATAGAAATGTCCCTATTTATATGTGGGAGAATCCAGGGAAAAATCAGGGCCACTGTATTACACAACAACACAGTTTGGTTGGCAGAAAGAGGCTGGCAGATATGGCAGTAACAGGAGTGACACAGATAAAAACACTGGCAATAGAAATGTCCCTATTTATGTGTGGGAGAATCCAGGGAAAAATCAGGCCCACTGTATTACACAACAACACAGTTTGATTTGCAGAAAGAGGCTGGCAGATATGGCACTAACAAGAGTGACGCAGATAAAAACACTGGCAATAGAAATGTCCCTATTTATGTGTGGGAGAATCCAGGGAAAAATCAGGCCCACTGTATTACACAACAACACAGTTTGGTTGGCAGAAAGAGGCTGGCAGATATGGCAGTAACAGGAGTGACACAGATAAAAACACTGGCAATAGAAATGTCCCTATTTATGTGTGAGAGAATCCAGGGAAAAATCAGGCCCACTGTATTACACAACAACACAGTTTTGTTGGCAGAAAGAGGCTGGCAGATATGGCAGTAACAGGAGTGACGCAGATAAAAACACTGGCAATAGAAATGTCCCTATTTATATGTGGGAGAATCCAGGGAAAAATCAGGGCCACTGTATTACACAACAACACAGTTTGGTTGGCAGAAAGAGGCTGGCAGATATGGCAGTAACAGGAGTGACACAGATAAAAACACTGGCAATAGAAATGTCCCTATTTATGTGTGGGAGAATCCAGGGAAAAATCAGGCCCACTGTATTACACAACAACACAGTTTTGTTGGCAGAAAGAGGCTGGCAGATATGGCAGTAACAGGAGTGACGCAGATAAAAACACTGGCAATAGAAATGTCCCTATTTATGTGTGGGAGAATCCAGGGAAAAATCAGGGCCACTGTATTACACAACAACACAGTTTGGTTGGCAGAAAGAGACTGGCAGATATGGCAGTAACAGGAGTGACACAGATAAAAACACTGGCAATAGAAATTTCCCTATTTATGTGTGGGAGAATCCAGGGAAAAATCAGGCCCACTGTATTACATAACAACACAGTTTGATTTGCAGAAAGAGGCTGGCAGATATGGCACTAACAAGAGTGACGCAGATAAAAACACTGGCAATAGAAATGTCCCTATTTATGTGTGGGAGAATCCAGGGAAAAATCAGGCCCACTGTATTACACAACAACACAGTTTGGTTGGCAGAAAGAGGCTGGCAGATATGGCAGTAACAGGAGTGACACAGATAAAAACACTGGCAATAGAAATGTCCCTATTTATGTGTGAGAGAATCCAGGGAAAAATCAGGCCCACTGTATTACACAACAACACAGTTTTGTTGGCAGAAAGAGGCTGGCAGATATGGCAGTAACAGTAGTGACGCAGATAAAAACACTGGCAATAGAAATGTCCCTATTTATGTGTGGGAGAATCCAGGGAAAAATCAGGGCCACTGTATTACACAACAACACAGTTTGGTTGGCAGAAAGAGGCTGGCAGATATGGCAGTAACAGGAGTGACACAGATAAAAACACTGGCAATAGAAATTTCCCTATTTATGTGTGGGAGAATCCAGGGAAAAATCAGGCCCACTGTATTACATAACAACACAGTTTGATTTGCAGAAAGAGGCTGGCAGATATGGCACTAACAAGAGTGACGCAGATAAAAACACTGGCAATAGAAATGTCCCTATTTATGTGTGGGAGAATCCAGGGAAAAATCAGGCCCACTGTATTACACAACAACACAGTTTTGTTGGCAGAAAGAGGCTGGCAGATATGGCAGTAACAGTAGTGACGCAGATAAAAACACTGGCAATAGAAATGTCCCTATTTATGTGTGGGAGAATCCAGGGAAAAATCAGGGCCACTGTATTACACAACAACACAGTTTGGTTGGCAGAAAGAGGCTGGCAGTAATGGCAGTAACAGGAGTGACACAGATAAAAACACTGGCAATAGAAATGTCCCTATTTATGTGTGGGAGAATCCAGGGAAAAATCAGGCCCACTGTATTACACAACAACAAAGTTTTGTTGGCAGAAAGAGGCTGGCAGATATGGCAGTAACAGTAGTGACGCAGATAAAAACACTGGCAATAGAAATGTCCCTATTTATATGTGGGAGAATCCAGGGAAAAATCAGGGCCACTGTATTACACAACAACACAGTTTGGTTGGCAGAAAGAGGCTGGCAGATATGGCAGTAACAGGAGTGACACAGATAAAAACACTGGCAATAGAAATGTCCCTATTTATGTGTGGGAGAATCCAGGGAAAAATCAGGCCCACTGTATTACACAACAACACAGTTTGATTTGCAGAAAGAGGCTGGCAGATATGGCACTAACAAGAGTGACGCAGATAAAAACACTGGCAATAGAAATGTCCCTATTTATGTGTGGGAGAATCCAGGGAAAAATCAGGCCCACTGTATTACACAACAACACAGTTTGGTTGGCAGAAAGAGGCTGGCAGATATGGCAGTAACAGGAGTGACACAGATAAAAACACTGGCAATAGAAATGTCCCTATTTATGTGTGAGAGAATCCAGGGAAAAATCAGGCCCACTGTATTACACAACAACACAGTTTTGTTGGCAGAAAGAGGCTGGCAGATATGGCAGTAACAGGAGTGACGCAGATAAAAACACTGGCAATAGAAATGTCCCTATTTATATGTGGGAGAATCCAGGGAAAAATCAGGGCCACTGTATTACACAACAACACAGTTTGGTTGGCAGAAAGAGGCTGGCAGATATGGCAGTAACAGGAGTGACACAGATAAAAACACTGGCAATAGAAATGTCCCTATTTATGTGTGGGAGAATCCAGGGAAAAATCAGGCCCACTGTATTACACAACAACACAGTTTTGTTGGCAGAAAGAGGCTGGCAGATATGGCAGTAACAGGAGTGACGCAGATAAAAACACTGGCAATAGAAATGTCCCTATTTATGTGTGGGAGAATCCAGGGAAAAATCAGGGCCACTGTATTACACAACAACACAGTTTGGTTGGCAGAAAGAGACTGGCAGATATGGCAGTAACAGGAGTGACACAGATAAAAACACTGGCAATAGAAATTTCCCTATTTATGTGTGGGAGAATCCAGGGAAAAATCAGGCCCACTGTATTACATAACAACACAGTTTGATTTGCAGAAAGAGGCTGGCAGATATGGCACTAACAAGAGTGACGCAGATAAAAACACTGGCAATAGAAATGTCCCTATTTATGTGTGGGAGAATCCAGGGAAAAATCAGGCCCACTGTATTACACAACAACACAGTTTGGTTGGCAGAAAGAGGCTGGCAGTAATGGCAGTAACAGGAGTGACACAGATAAAAACACTGGCAATAGAAATGTCCCTATTTATGTGTGGGAGAATCCAGGGAAAAATCAGGCCCACTGTATTACACAACAACACAGTTTTGTTGGCAGAAAGAGGCTGGCAGATATGGCAGTAACAGTAGTGACGCAGATAAAAACACTAGCAATAGAAATGTCCCTATTTATATGTGGGAGAATCCAGGGAAAAATCAGGGCCACTGTATTACACAACAACACAGTTTGGTTGGCAGAAAGAGGCTGGCAGATATGGCAGTAACAGGAGTGACACAGATAAAAACACTGGCAATAGAAATGTCCCTATTTATGTGTGGGAGAATCCAGGGAAAAATCAGGCCCACTGTATTACACAACAACACAGTTTGATTTGCAGAAAGAGGCTGGCAGATATGGCACTAACAAGAGTGACGCAGATAAAAACACTGGCAATAGAAATGTCCCTATTTATGTGTGGGAGAATCCAGGGAAAAATCAGGCCCACTGTATTACACAACAACACAGTTTGGTTGGCAGAAAGAGGCTGGCAGATATGGCAGTAACAGGAGTGACACAGATAAAAACACTGGCAATAGAAATGTCCCTATTTATGTGTGAGAGAATCTAGGGAAAAATCAGGCCCACTGTATTACACAACAACACAGTTTGGTTGGCAGAAAGAGGCTGGCAGATATGGCAGTAACAGGAGTGACACAGATAAAAACACTGGCAATAGAAATTTCCCTATTTATGTGTGGGAGAATCCAGGGAAAAATCAGGCCCACTGTATTACATAACAACACAGTTTGATTTGCAGAAAGAGGCTGGCAGATATGGCACTAACAAGAGTGACGCAGATAAAAACACTGGCAATAGAAATGTCCCTATTTATGTGTGGGAGAATCCAGGGAAAAATCAGGCCCACTGTATTACACAACAACACAGTTTTGTTGGCAGAAAGAGGCTGGCAGATATGGCAGTAACAGTAGTGACGCAGATAAAAACACTGGCAATAGAAATGTCCCTATTTATGTGTGGGAGAATCCAGGGAAAAATCAGGGCCACTGTATTACACAACAACACAGTTTGGTTGGCAGAAAGAGGCTGGCAGTAATGGCAGTAACAGGAGTGACACAGATAAAAACACTGGCAATAGAAATGTCCCTATTTATGTGTGGGAGAATCCAGGGAAAAATCAGGCCCACTATATTACACAACAACACAGTTTTGTTGGCAGAAAGAGGCTGGCAGATATGGCAGTAACAGTAGTGACGCAGATAAAAACACTGGCAATAGAAATGTCCCTATTTATATGTGGGAGAATCCAGGGAAAAATCAGGGCCACTGTATTACACAACAACACAGTTTGGTTGGCAGAAAGAGGCTGGCAGATATGGCAGTAACAGGAGTGACACAGATAAAAACACTGGCAATAGAAATGTCCCTATTTATGTGTGGGAGAATCCAGGGAAAAATCAGGCCCACTGTATTACACAACAACACAGTTTGATTTGCAGAAAGAGGCTGGCAGATATGGCACTAACAAGAGTGACGCAGATAAAAACACTGGCAATAGAAATGTCCCTATTTATGTGTGGGAGAATCCAGGGAAAAATCAGGCCCACTGTATTACACAACAACACAGTTTGGTTGGCAGAAAGAGGCTGGCAGATATGGCAGTAACAGGAGTGACACAGATAAAAACACTGGCAATAGAAATGTCCCTATTTATGTGTGAGAGAATCCAGGGAAAAATCAGGCCCACTGTATTACACAACAACACAGTTTTGTTGGCAGAAAGAGGCTGGCAGATATGGCAGTAACAGGAGTGACGCAGATAAAAACACTGGCAATAGAAATGTCCCTATTTATATGTGGGAGAATCCAGGGAAAAATCAGGGCCACTGTATTACACAACAACACAGTTTGGTTGGCAGAAAGAGGCTGGCAGATATGGCAGTAACAGGAGTGACACAGATAAAAACACTGGCAATAGAAATGTCCCTATTTATGTGTGGGAGAATCCAGGGAAAAATCAGGCCCACTGTATTACACAACAACACAGTTTTGTTGGCAGAAAGAGGCTGGCAGATATGGCAGTAACAGGAGTGACGCAGATAAAAACACTGGCAATAGAAATGTCCCTATTTATGTGTGGGAGAATCCAGGGAAAAATCAGGGCCACTGTATTACACAACAACACAGTTTGGTTGGCAGAAAGAGACTGGCAGATATGGCAGTAACAGGAGTGACACAGATAAAAACACTGGCAATAGAAATTTCCCTATTTATGTGTGGGAGAATCCAGGGAAAAATCAGGCCCACTGTATTACATAACAACACAGTTTGATTTGCAGAAAGAGGCTGGCAGATATGGCACTAACAAGAGTGACGCAGATAAAAACACTGGCAATAGAAATGTCCCTATTTATGTGTGGGAGAATCCAGGGAAAAATCAGGCCCACTGTATTACACAACAACACAGTTTGGTTGGCAGAAAGAGGCTGGCAGTAATGGCAGTAACAGGAGTGACACAGATAAAAACACTGGCAATAGAAATGTCCCTATTTATGTGTGGGAGAATCCAGGGAAAAATCAGGCCCACTGTATTACACAACAACACAGTTTTGTTGGCAGAAAGAGGCTGGCAGATATGGCAGTAACAGTAGTGACGCAGATAAAAACACTAGCAATAGAAATGTCCCTATTTATATGTGGGAGAATCCAGGGAAAAATCAGGGCCACTGTATTACACAACAACACAGTTTGGTTGGCAGAAAGAGGCTGGCAGATATGGCAGTAACAGGAGTGACACAGATAAAAACACTGGCAATAGAAATGTCCCTATTTATGTGTGGGAGAATCCAGGGAAAAATCAGGCCCACTGTATTACACAACAACACAGTTTGATTTGCAGAAAGAGGCTGGCAGATATGGCACTAACAAGAGTGACGCAGATAAAAACACTGGCAATAGAAATGTCCCTATTTATGTGTGGGAGAATCCAGGGAAAAATCAGGCCCACTGTATTACACAACAACACAGTTTGGTTGGCAGAAAGAGGCTGGCAGATATGGCAGTAACAGGAGTGACACAGATAAAAACACTGGCAATAGAAATGTCCCTATTTATGTGTGAGAGAATCTAGGGAAAAATCAGGCCCACTGTATTACACAACAACACAGTTTTGTTGGCAGAAAGAGGCTGGCAGATATGGCAGTAACAGTAGTGACGCAGATAAAAACACTGGCAATAGAAATGTCCCTATTTATGTGTGGGAGAATCCAGGGAAAAATCAGGGCCACTGTATTACACAACAACACAGTTTGGTTGGCAGAAAGAGGCTGGCAGATATGGCAGTAACAGGAGTGACACAGATAAAAACACTGGCAATAGAAATTTCCCTATTTATGTGTGGGAGAATCCAGGGAAAAATCAGGCCCACTGTATTACATAACAACACAGTTTGATTTGCAGAAAGAGGCTGGCAGATATGGCACTAACAAGAGTGACGCAGATAAAAACACTGGCAATAGAAATGTCCCTATTTATGTGTGGGAGAATCCAGGGAAAAATCAGGCCCACTGTATTACACAACAACACAGTTTTGTTGGCAGAAAGAGGCTGGCAGATATGGCAGTAACAGTAGTGACGCAGATAAAAGCACTGGCAATAGAAATGTCCCTATTTATGTGTGGGAGAATCCAGGGAAAAATCAGGGCCACTGTATTACACAACAACACAGTTTGGTTGGCAGAAAGAGGCTGGCAGTAATGGCAGTAACAGGAGTGACACAGATAAAAACACTGGCAATAGAAATGTCCCTATTTATGTGTGGGAGAATCCAGGGAAAAATCAGGCCCACTGTATTACACAACAACACAGTTTTGTTGGCAGAAAGAGGCTGGCAGATATGGCAGTAACAGTAGTGACGCAGATAAAAACACTGGCAATAGAAATGTCCCTATTTATATGTGGGAGAATCCAGGGAAAAATCAGGGCCACTGTATTACACAACAACACAGTTTGGTTGGCAGAAAGAGGCTGGCAGATATGGCAGTAACAGGAGTGACACAGATAAAAACACTGGCAATAGAAATGTCCCTATTTATGTGTGGGAGAATCCAGGGAAAAATCAGGCCCACTGTATTACACAACAACACAGTTTGATTTGCAGAAAGAGGCTGGCAGATATGGCACTAACAAGAGTGACGCAGATAAAAACACTGGCAATAGAAATGTCCCTATTTATGTGTGGGAGAATCCAGGGAAAAATCAGGCCCACTGTATTACACAACAACACAGTTTGGTTGGCAGAAAGAGGCTGGCAGATATGGCAGTAACAGGAGTGACACAGATAAAAACACTGGCAATAGAAATGTCCCTATTTATGTGTGAGAGAATCCAGGGAAAAATCAGGCCCACTGTATTACACAACAACACAGTTTTGTTGGCAGAAAGAGGCTGGCAGATATGGCAGTAACAGGAGTGACGCAGATAAAAACACTGGCAATAGAAATGTCCCTATTTATATGTGGGAGAATCCAGGGAAAAATCAGGGCCACTGTATTACACAACAACACAGTTTGGTTGGCAGAAAGAGGCTGGCAGATATGGCAGTAACAGGAGTGACACAGATAAAAACACTGGCAATAGAAATGTCCCTATTTATGTGTGGGAGAATCCAGGGAAAAATCAGGCCCACTGTATTACACAACAACACAGTTTTGTTGGCAGAAAGAGGCTGGCAGATATGGCAGTAACAGGAGTGACGCAGATAAAAACACTGGCAATAGAAATGTCCCTATTTATGTGTGGGAGAATCCAGGGAAAAATCAGGGCCACTGTATTACACAACAACACAGTTTGGTTGGCAGAAAGAGGCTGGCAGATATGGCAGTAACAGGAGTGACACAGATAAAAACACTGGCAATAGAAATTTCCCTATTTATGTGTGGGAGAATCCAGGGAAAAATCAGGCCCACTGTATTACATAACAACACAGTTTGATTTGCAGAAAGAGGCTGGCAGATATGGCACTAACAAGAGTGACGCAGATAAAAACACTGGCAATAGAAATGTCCCTATTTATGTGTGGGAGAATCCAGGGAAAAATCAGGCCCACTGTATTACACAACAACACAGTTTTGTTGGCAGAAAGAGGCTGGCAGATATGGCAGTAACAGTAGTGACGCAGATAAAAACACTGGCAATAGAAATGTCCCTATTTATGTGTGGGAGAATCCAGGGAAAAATCAGGGCCACTGTATTACACAACAACACAGTTTGGTTGGCAGAAAGAGGCTGGCAGGTATGGCAGTAACAGGAGTGACACAGATAAAAACACTGGCAATAGAAATGTCCCTATTTATGTGTGGGAGAATCCAGGGAAAAATCAGGCCCACTGTATTACACAACAACACAGTTTTGTTGGCAGAAAGAGGCTGGCAGATATGGCAGTAACAGTAGTGACGCAGATAAAAACACTGGCAATAGAAATGTCCCTATTTATATGTGGGAGAATCCAGGGAAAAATCAGGGCCACTGTATTACACAACAACACAGTTTGGTTGGCAGAAAGAGGCTGGCAGATATGGCAGTAACAGGAGTGACACAGATAAAAACACTGGCAATAGAAATGTCCCTATTTATGTGTGGGAGAATCCAGGGAAAAATCAGGCCCACTGTATTACACAACAACACAGTTTGATTTGCAGAAAGAGGCTGGCAGATATGGCACTAACAAGAGTGACGCAGATAAAAACACTGGCAATAGAAATGTCCCTATTTATGTGTGGGAGAATCCAGGGAAAAATCAGGCCCACTGTATTACACAACAACACAGTTTGATTTGCAGAAAGAGGCTGGCAGATATGGCACTAACAAGAGTGACGCAGATAAAAACACTGGCAATAGAAATGTCCCTATTTATGTGTGGGAGAATCCAGGGAAAAATCAGGCCCACTGTATTACACAACAACACAGTTTGATTTGCAGAAAGAGGCTGGCAGATATGGCACTAACAAGAGTGACGCAGATAAAAACACTAGCAATAGAAATGTCCCTATTTATGTGTGGGAGAATCCAGGGAAAAATCAGGCCCACTGTATTACACAACAACACAGTTTGGTTGGCAGAAAGAGGCTGGCAGATATGGCAGTAACAGGAGTGACACAGATAAAAACACTGCAATAGAAATGTCCCTATTTATGTGTGGGAGAATCCAGGGAAAAATCAGGCCCACTGTATTACACAACAACACAGTTTGATTTGCAGAAAGAGGGTGGCAGATGTGGCACTAGCCGGAATGACGCAGATGCACCCACTGGCAATAGAAATGTCCCTCTTTTTTTGGATATGGAAGACAAGGGATTGAATCAGGTATAGTTCCTGTGGCACAAAATGACTGACAGATACCACAGACAGCACTCGCACAGATGCACAGGTTTGGCAAGATTATTATCCCTTTATTTTATTTTTTGGGGGGGATATGTGAGACAAGTGATTTAATCAGGACCACTGTTACACAGTAGGTTTTCTGTGGCAGAAAATTAAAAAAAAAAAAGATGCCACACACAGGACTGGCACTAATGCAGATTTGCCAATCTTAATCTTCCACTTTTATTTTTTTTTCTGGGAGAATTAGGAAGAAATCAGCCCCACTGCTACACAGTAGGTTTTCTGTGGCAGAAAATAAAATAAAAAATGCCACACACAGGACTGGCATTAATGCAGATTTGCCAATCTTAACCCCTTCACCCCAAGGGTGGTTTGCACGTTATGGACCGGGCCAATTTTTACAATTCTGACCACTGTCCATTTATGAGGTTATAACTCTGGAACGCTTCAACGGATCCCGGTGATTCTGACACTGTTTTCTCGTGACATATTGTTCTTCATGATAGTGGTAAAATTTATTTGATATTACCTGCGTTTATTTGTGAAGAAAAGGGAAATTTGGCAAAAATTTTGAAAATTTCGCAATTTTCCAACTTTGAATTTTTATGCAATTAAATCACAGTGATATGTCACACAAAATACTTAATAATTAACATTTCCCACATGTCTACTTTACATCAGCACAATTTTGGAACCAAAATTTTTTTTTGTTAGGGGGTTATAAGGGCTTGTTCACACTGTCCTTTTTTTGCTGCGGATTTTTCAGCTGCGGATTTGGAAAATCCGCAGTGCAAAACCGCGGTGGTTTTCCCTGCGGTTTTTTGTGCGGTTTCTACTGCGGATTCCACTGCGGGTTTCCCACTGCACTTTCCTATTGGTGCAGGTGGAAACCCGCTGCGGAATCCGCAGAAAGAATTGACATGGTACTTCTTTTTTTCCGCAGAAAATCCGCGCGGATTTTCCAGCGAAAAAAAGGAAAGTGGGCACAGCGGTTTTTGTTTTCCATAGGGTAACATTGTACTGTACCCTGCATGGAAAACGGCTGCGGAACCGCAGCTGCAAATCCGCTGCGGATCTGCAGCAAAAACCGCATCGTGTGAACATAGCCTTAGGGTTAAAATTTGACCAGCAATTTCACATTTTCACAACACCATTTTTTTTTAGGGACCACATCTCATTTGAAGTCATTTTGAGGGGTCTATATGATAGAAAATACCCAAGTGTGAGGCCGGGGTCACACATGCGTGTTTTACAGAGCGCAGAAACTACGTCCGTAAAACTCGCATTACATACGGCACAATGATTCTCAATGGGGCTGCTCCTATCAGCCGTATATTACGGTTCAGTATTATACGGCTTTCTACGGCCGTACAAAATCGCAGCATGCTGCGTTTGTCAGCGTATTGCGCAAAAAATTCGCCAATGAAAGTCTATGGGGGCGAGAAAAATACGGATTCCACACGGACCAGCAGTGTGACTTGCGAGAAATACGCAGCGGTGTTAGTGAAAAGTCGGGAATTCAATTGCCGGCTTTTAATTTCTCCTGCACAAACCCGACAGGATATGAGACATGGTTTACATACAGTAAACCATCTCATATCCCCTTTTTTTTTGCATATTCCACACTACTAATGTTAGTAGTGTGTATGTGCAAAATTTCAGCGCTGTAGCTGCTAAAATAAAGGGTTAAATGGCGGAAAAAATTGGCGTGGGCTCCCGCGCAATTTTCTCCGCCAGAATGGTAAAGCCAGTGACTGAGGGCAGATATTAATAGCCAGGAGAGGGTCCATGGTTATTGGCCCCCCCCCCCGTGGCTAAAAACATCTGCCCCCAGCCACCCCAGAAAAGGCACATCTGGAAGATGCGCCTATTCTGGCACTTGGCCACTCTCTTCCCACTCCCTGTAGCGGTGGGATATGGGGTAATGAAGGGTTAATGCCACCTTGCTATTGTAAGGTGACATTAAGCCAGATTAATAATGGAGAGGCATCAATTATGACACCTATCCATTATTAATCCAATTGTTTGAAAGGGTTAAAAAACACACACACATGATTTAAAAGTATTTTAATGAAATAAACACAGCGGTTGTTTTAATATTTTATTGCTCTCTCAATCCATTTGCAGGCCCTCGCTTGGCAAAATAATAAACGCACAATATACATACCCTCAGCTGAACCGTCACGTCCCACGATGTAATCCATCTGAAGGGGTTAAAATAATTTACAAGCAGGAGCCCTGCTAATGCAGCGGTGTGCTCGTGCTTGTAATTCCCCGGCGAATGAATGAAATGTAGGTCATTGACCTACATTTCCTTCAGTCGCGGTGATGCGCCCCCTGGTGGATGTCCTCATATGACCTGGAGCGTGGGAAAAAGTTCCCAGGCTGCAGTTCATGAGAACATCCAGCAGGGGCGCATCACCGCGACTCAATGTAAGTACAGATCCAGCTTTCCTTTCAGCACCCGGGGGATTACAGACACGAGCGAGTGGTTTATCGCAGCTCGTGCCTGTAATATTAGTTAACCCCTTCAGATGGATTACATCGTGGGACGTGATCGGACATCAGAAGGTATGTATCTTGTGCGTTTATCATTTTGCCAAGCGAGGGCCTGCAAATGGATTGAGAGAGCAATAAAATATTAAAACAACCGCTGTGTTTATTTCATTAAAATACTTTTAAATCATGTGTGTGTGTGTGTGTGTGTGTTTTAACCCTTTCAAACAATTGGATTAATAATGGATAGGTGTCATAATTGACGCCTCTCCATTATTAATCTGGCTTAATGTCACCTTACAATAGCAAGGTGGCATTAACCCTTCATTACCCCATATCCCACCGCTACAGGGAGTGGGAAGAGACTGGCCAAGCGCCAGAATAGGCGCATCTTCCAGATGCCTTTTCTGGGGTGGCTGGGGGCAGATGTTTTTAGCCACGGGGGGGCCAATAACCATGGACCCTCTCTAGGCTATTAATATCTGCCCTCAGTCACTGGCTTTACCATTCTGGCGGAGAAAATTGCGCGGGAGCCCACGCCAATTTTTTCCGCCATTTAACCCTTTATTTGAGCAGCTACAGCACTGAAATTTTGCACATACACACTACTAACAGTAGTGTGGAATATGCATAAAATAAGGAGATATGAGATGGTTTACTGTATGTAAACCATGTCTCATATCCTGTCGGGTTTGTGCAGGAGAAATGAAAAGCCGGCAATTGAATTACCGGCTTTTCACAGATATCGCGCTGAATGAAATCTAAATACAGAATATATATATATATGTGTCTCAATGACATATATATATACATATATTGTATATATGTTTTCCCGAACATTTGAGCACATAAATCCATTAGATGTCGGTTTTGCAAGCCTGCGCGAAAATCTCGCAGTACGGATGCCATACGGATTACATACGGAGGATGCCATGCGCAAAATACGCTGACACACCCTGACTACGGATCAATATTTTGGGAACATTTCTCCGTAGTACGGACGTATAATACGTGGCGTATTGTCTTACGCCAAGTGTGACCCCAGCCTCACACCATTCTAAAAACTGCACCCCTCAAGGTGCTCAAAACAACATTCAAGAAGTTTATTAACCCTTCAGGTGTTTCACAGGAATTTTTGGAATGTTTAAATAAAAATGAGCATTTAACTTTTTTTTCACACAAAATTTACTTCAGCTCCAATTTGTTTTATTTTACCAAGGGTAACAGGAGAAAATGGACCCCAAAAGATGTTGTACAATTTGTCCTGAGTATGCCGATACCCCATATGTGGGGGTAAACCACTGTTTGGGCGCATGACAGAGCTCGGAAGCGAAGGAGCGCCATTTGACTTTTCAATGCAAAATTGACTGGAATTGAGATGGGATGCCATGTTGCGTTTGGAGAGCCCCTGATATGCCTAAACATTGAAACCCCCCACAAGTGACACCATTTTGGAAAGTAGACCCCATAAGGAGCTTATCTAGAGGTGTGGTGAGCACTTTGACTCACCAAGTGCTTCACAGAAGTTTATAATGCAGAACCGTAAAAATAAAAAATCATATTTTTTCACAAAAATGATTTTTTCGCCCCCAATTTTTTATTTTCCCAAGGGTAACAGGAGAAATTGGACCAAAAAAGTTGTTGTCCAATTTATCCTGAGTACGTTGATACCCTATATGTGGGGGGGAACTACTGTTTGGGCGCATGGGAGGGCTCAGAAGGGATGGAGCGCCATTTTGAATGCAGACTTAGATGGAATGGTCTGCAGGCGTCACTTTGCGTTTGCAGAGCCCTAATGTACCTAAACAGTAAAAAAAAAACACAAGTGACACCATTTTGGAAAGTAGACCCCCTAAGCAACTCATCTAGATGTGTTGTGAGAGTTTTGAACCCTCAAGTGTTTCACTACAGTTTATAACGCATAGCCATGAAAATAAAAAATAAAAAAATTTCCCCCCAAAATTATTTTTTAGCCCCCAGTTTTGTATTTTGCCAAGGGTAACAGGAGAAATTGGACCCCAAAAATTGTTGTCCAATTTGTCTTGAGTACACTGATACCCCATATGTGGGGGGAACCACCGTTTGGGCGCATGGGAGGGCTCGGAAGGGAAGGAGCGCCATTTGGAATGCAGACTTAGATGGAATGGTCTGCAGGCGTCACATTGCATTTGCAGAGGCCCTAATGTACCTAAACAGTAGAAACCCCCCACAAGTGACACCATTTTGGAAAGTAGACCCCCTAAGGAACTCATCTAGATGTGTTGTGAGAGCTTTGAACCCCCAATTGTTTCACTACAGTTTATAACGCAGAGCCATGCAAATAAATAATATTTTTTTTCCACAAAAATTATTTTTTAGCCCCCACTTTTGTATTTTCCCAAGGGTAACAGGAGAAATAGGCCCCCAAAAGTTGTTCTCCAATGTGTTCCAAGTACGCTGATACCCCATATGTTGGGGTAAACCCCTGTTTGGGTGCACGGGAGAGCTCGGAAGTTAAGGAGCACTGTTTTACTTTTTCAACGCAGAATTGGCTGAAATTGAGATCGGACGCCATGTCGCATTTGGAGAGCCCCTGATGTGCCTAAACAGTGGAAACCCCCCAATTATAACTGAAACCCTAATCCAAACACACCCCTAACCCTAATCCCAATGGTAACCCTAACCACACCTCTAACCCAGACACACCCCTAACCCTAATCCCAACCCTATTCCCAACCGTAGATGTAATCCAAACCCTAACCCTAACTTTAACCCCAACCCTAACCCTAACTTTAGCCCCAACCCTAACTGTAGCCTTAACCCTAACCCTAGCCCTAACCCTAGCCCCAACCCTAACCCTAGCCCCAACCCTAACCCTAGCCCCAACCCTAACCCTAGCCCCAACCCTAGCCCCAACCCTAACCCTAGCCCCAACCCTAGCCCTAAACCTAGCCCTAACCCTAGCCCCAACCCTAACCCTAGCCCCAACCCTAACCCTAGCCCTAACCCTAACCCTAACCCTAGCCCTAACACTAGCCCTAACCCTAGCCCTAACCCTTACCCTAGCCCTAACCCTAGCCCTAACCCTAACCCCAATGGTAAAATGGAAATAAATAAATTTTTAAATTTTTTTTATTTTTCCCTAACTAAGGGGGTGATGAAGGGGGTTTGATTTACTTTTATAGCAGGTTTTTTAGCGGATTTTTATGATTGGCAGCCGTCACACACTGAAAGAAGCTTTTTATTGCAAAAAATATTTTTTGCGTTACCACATTTTGAGAGCTATAATTTTTCCATATTTGAGTCCACAGAGTCATGTGAGGTCTTGTTTTTTGCGAAACAAGTTGAGGTTTTTATTGGTAACATGCTCGGGCACGGGAGATTTTTTGATCGCTTTTTATTCCGATTTTTGTGAGGTAGAATGACCAAAAACCAGCTATTCATGAATTTCTTTTGGGGAAGGCGTTTATACCGTTCCGCGTTTGGTAAAATTGATAAAGCAGTTTTATTCTTCGGGTCAGTACGATTACAGCGATACCTCATGTCTCATTTTTTTATGTTTTGGCGCTTTTATACGATAAAAACTATTTTATAGAAAAAATAATTATTTTGGCATCGCTTTATTCTGAGGACAATAACTTTTTTATTTTTTCGCTGATGATGCTATATGGTGGCTCGTTTGTTTGCGGGACAAGATGACGTTTGCAGCGGTACCATGGTTATTTATATCCGTCTTTTTGATCGCGTGTTATTCTACTTTTTGTTTGGCAGTATGAGAATAAAGCGTTGTTTTTTGCCTCGTTTTTTTTTTTTTTTTACGGTGTTCACTGAAGGGGTTAACTAGTGATATAGTTTTATAGGTGGGGTCGTTACGGACGCGGCAATACTAAATATGTGTACTTTTATTGTTTGATTTTTTTTATTTAGATAAAGGAATGTATTTATGGGAATAATATTTTTTTTTTCTTTATTTAGATTTTTTTTTTTCTTTTTTTTTTACACATGTAGGAATTTTTTTTTTAACTTTGTCCCAGGGGGGGTCATTACAGATCGGTGATCTGACAGTGTGCACAGCACTCTGTCAGATCACCGATCTCACTTACAGCCGTGCAGGCTTACAAGCACCTGCACGGCACCCGGAAGTAATCCCTGCAGGACCCGGATGCAGCCCCGTGGCCATTTTGGATCCGGGGCCTGCAGGGATAAGAGGTAGGAGACCCTCGCAGCAACGCAATCACATCGCGTTGCTCCGGGGGTCTCAGGGAAGCCCGCAGGGAGCCCCCTCCCTGCGCGATGCTTCTCTGTACCGCCGGCACACCGCGATCATGTTTGATCGCGGTGTGCCGGGGGTTAATGTGCCGGAGGCAGTCCGTGACCACTCCTGGCACATAGTGCCGGATGTCAGCTGCGATAGGCAGCTGACACCCGGCCGCGATCGGTTGCGCTCCCCCCGTGAGCGCGGCCGATCTTGCTGGATGTACTATTCCGTCCTTGGGAATTAGGGCCCACCCCACATGGACGGAATAGTACGTCCAATGGCAGAAAGGGGTTAATCTCCCACTTTTATTTTTTTTTCTGGGAGAATTAGTAAGAAATCAGCCCCACTGCTACACAATAGGTTTCTGTGGCAGAAAATTAAAAAAAAAAAGATGTCACACACAGGACTGGCACTAATGCAGATTTGCCAATGTTAATCTCCCACTTTTATTTTTTTTTCTGGGAGAATTAGGAAGAAATCAGCCCCACTGCTACACAGTAGGTTTTCTGTGGCAGAAAAAAAAAAAAAAAGATGCCACACACAGGACTGGCACTAATGCAGATTTGCCAATTTTAATCTCCCACTTTTATTTTTTTTTCTGGGAGAATTAGGAAGAAATCAGCCCCACTGCTACACAGTAGGTTTTCTGTGGCAGAAAATAAAAAAAAAAAAAGATGCCACACATACGACTGGCACTAATGCAGATTTGCCAATCTTAATCTCCCACTTTTATTTTTTTTTCTGGGAGAATTAGGAAGAAATCAGCCCCACTGCTACACAGTAGGTTTTCTGTGGCAGAAAATAAAAAAAAAAGATGCCACACACACGACTGGCACTAATGCAGATTTGCCAATTTTAATCTCCCACTTTTATTTTTTTTTTCTGGGAGAATTAGTAAGAAATCAGCCCCACTGCTACACAGTAGGTTTTCTGTGGCAGAAAATAAAAAAAAAAGATGCCACACACAGGACTGGCACTAATGCAGATTTGCCAATCTTAATCTCCCACTTTATTTTTTTTTCTGGGAGAATTAGGAAGAAATCAGCCCCACTGCTACACAGTAGGTTTTCTGTGGCAGAAAATTAAAAAAAAAAGATGCCACACACACGACTGGCACTAATGCAGATTTGCCAATTTTAATCTCCCACTTTTATTTTTTTTTTCTGGGAGAATTAGTAAGAAATCAGCCCCACTGCTACACAGTAGGTTTTCTGTGGCAGAAAATTAAAAAAAAAAGATACCACACACAGGACTGGCACTAATGCAGATTTGCCAATCTTAATCTCCCAATTTTATTTTTTTTTCTGGGAGAATTAGGAAGAAATCAGCCCCACTGCTACACAGTAAGTTTTCTGTGGCAGAAAATTTTAAAAAAAAGATGCCACACACACGACTGGCACTAAGGGCTCTTTCACACGTCCTGATATTTCCGGTACCAGAAAAACCGGTACTGGAGATATCCGTGTCCGTATGTCCATGTACTCAAGTGGCACATACGTGCGGCATCCGTTTGCCGTCTGTGTGCCGCCTGAGGACCACACGGACCGTGCAGGAGAGACAGCGCTACACTAAGCGCTGTCCCCCCCCCCCCCCCGCGTGTGGTGCTGAAGGCAGAATTCATCTCTTCTCCCCCAGCGTTCGTTGGAGAGAAGAGATGAAAAAAATTTTTTTATTTTTTTTTTGGGGGGGGTGAACAATAAAGTGTGCATGTGCGTCCGCGTCCCCCCCCAGTGCGCCGCCTGCCCCCTTGCCGCAGAAATACTCACCTAGCTCCCGCGACGTCTCCTCTGTCCTCTCCGCGCTGGCAGCTTCTCCTGTGTGAGCGGTCACGTGGTGCCGCTCATTACAGTCAGTGAATATTCCCTGACTGTAATGAGCGGTCCCACGTGACCGCTCACACAGAAGAAGGGGCCAGCACACGACTGGCACTAATGCAGATTTGCAAATCTTAATCTCCCACTTTTATTTTTTTTTCTGGGAGAATTGTGAAGAAATCAGGCCCACTGTTAAAAAAGTAGGTTTTCTGTGGCAGAAAAACAAAGACAGATGCCACACACAGGACTGGCACTGATGCAGATTTGCCAATCTTAATCTCCCACTTTTATTTTTTTTTTCTGGGAGAATTGTGAATAAATCGGGGCCACTGTATTAGAGTATATTTTCTGTAGCATAAAGTGGCTTGAAGAGATATAACCAAAAAAAAAAAAAAAAGGGACTGCACTACAATTACTATCTCCCTACAGTTATCTCTGAAAAGTATGTCAGGCAGCAATAAAATGGACTGCTGCACACAAAAGTCAAAAGTGTGGACAAACAAACAAGATAGAAGATAGATAGCTGTGCAGAGATGAAGGAGCAACAGGATTTGTGCTTTGAAAAAAGCAGTTGGTTTGCACAGCGGCGTACACACAGCAACGCAGCTATCAGGGAGCCTTATAACCTACAGAGCTGTTGCACAGAAATCGAGCCTCCACTGTCCCAAAAAGAAAAGGTGGTGTTGGACAGTGGAAATCGCTACAGCACAAGCGGTTTGGGGCTTTATGTACCCTGCCTAACGCTATCCCTGCTTCTGAGGAAGCGGCAGCAACCTCTCCCTACGCTCAGATCAGCAGCAGTAAGATGGCGGTCGGCGTGCACGCCCCTTTATAGCCCCTGTGACGCCGCAGAAAGCAAGCCAATCACTGCCATGCCCTTCTCTAAGATGGTGGGGACCAGGACCTATGTCATCACGCTGCCCACACTCTGCGTGCACCTTCATTGGCTGAGAAATGGCGCTTTAAGTGTCATATGAAACGCGACTTTGGCGCGAAGATCGTGTACCGCATGGCCGATCCCACGCTGGGATCGGGTCGGGTTTCATGAAACCCGACTTTGCCAAAAGTCGGCGACTTATGAAAATGACCGATCCGTTTCGCTCAACCCTATTCAACATGTCTAGAATTAGAGCAATTCATCAGGGTATGTAGCAATGAGACATTTACTGTTATTAGCTATGAAGACATTGTAGAATAAAATTAGTTTTTCTAGACTTAAAGTGGTTGTCCAAGGTTTTCACAAAAGTCTACAGTTATTCTATGTGACTGCAGACTTGTGAGCCCTCAAAACGCACGCTGTCAGGATTCTCTGGTGTCAGCGGTGAGACCAGGTGGACGTGTGACCACAAGTATGAAATAGGCCTTCTCCCAGCCACATTCTGATGTGTGTGGCCTCACTTGAGAATTCTCAATTCAATTGTACTTAGCGAGGCAGTGCACATGTAGCCAGAATGGGGCCACAAGTATGCACATCACATAATTGCGGTCACATGACCACTTGGTCTTACCGCTGTCAACACAGAATGGCTGAAGAATGGATATAATGGAACCAATTTTAACCCTATACCTTCCAAAAGGTTACCTCCTAAAAGCCTCCTGATGAACCATGTACAGCAATGGGGAAACGCGTTTTGGTCGTGGTGATATGGCAGCTATGTAAGATTATTTTTTTTTGTGACAGGCTGGACATGGCTAATTGGATCTAATATATGCACTATGATTATAAAATAATGGAGTATTTTGTTTGTGACAATCAGTAGCATTATTATTAGTACTTTATCAAAGGCACTGACACGTTTATTCTATCTGTGATTTTTTTTGTCATACTTCAGCTATAATCATTAAAGTCCATGTGAAAATTCCTATCAATATTCCAAGCACTGTCACTTAATCTTGGCTTATTTTTGTCTTAGCAACACTTGACATATTGGTAATTTGATTCAGTATTCGTTACCTCCGGTGAGAGGTAGGGGTGGAGCCGCATATTCATCACTGTAATGAGCGGTACCACGTGACCGCTCACACAGGACAAGCTGCCGGCGCTGAGAGGAGGCATCGCGGGAGCCGGGTGAGTATTTCTCTGCAAGCGGGTGGGCGCACGGGGGATGGGAGGCGGGAGGTGACCCCCAAACTTTATTTTTAACAAAAAAAAAATTGATTTTTCATCTCTTCTCTCCTGCGAGCGCTGCAGGGGACTAGAGATGAATGCCGCCTTCAGCACCACATGCTGGGGACAGCGCTTACTGTAGCGCTGTCTCTCCTGCACGGTCTGTGTGGTCCTCAGGCGGCACACGGCTGCCGCACATGTGCCTCACTGATGTGCCACGTGAGCACAGACACGGATAACTCCAGTACCGTTTTCTCCGGTACCAGAATTATCTGGACGTGTGAGACTGGCCTAAGGAGTATATTGCTGTGGTTCCCACCTTGTGGTAGATACTTAACCACTTCAAGCCCTGCAAAACTCAACGTCTCTGGATCTGAATTATGCTTTTCTTGCATGTGGTTAATAAGCCTTAAAGAGCCTTTCCCTTATGAAAAAGAATGATAGTGTTCACGAAATCTGCCAATTAAAGGTATAATAGTTTTTCCTATATAATAGAACATACACATAGAAAATAAAATGTATACTACAAATTTAGTTTTACATGTTATAAAATCTCTAGTTTTATGTAGAATGGAGCCAATGGCAAGGGGGTTAGTGGTTAGACGAAGGTGACAGCTGGGACTGCTGCCACATTTATAATTACCTTTTGGGAATCTTTTTCCAACGAATTATTTTTGATTGATAACATTCTGTTATGGACCATGATGCCTCCTATGTAATTTGTGCTACGATAAAGAAAAACTGGTTTTCAAAGAATCTTTTTTTCTCTGCCAACTCATCTCTCCTATTCCAAAATATGGTCCTCACACTCAGCTATGCTACATCAAAATCAATATTTTTATTTCCATTCACTTATGTGTCACTTCATACCTGATTAGGTAACTTATGTAAGCAATCAAGATGTATGTGTGGCGTCCCAGGGTCCTGGTCGTCACAGTAGCATTGCTTTCCTCACGGGGAGAGTGATGTTACGCTTGAAGGCAAGAAGGGATAACTGTAACCAGGTAAACACATGCATGCAACACATTCACACTCCAGGCCACCAGGGGGAGCTTTTGATCCTATTTACTAGGTGACTCCCCATATATATATCTGGTAGTCTGTAGGGAAAGTCAGTAAGTTCTTGCCAGGAAACAGACTGGATCAGTCTGAGGCAGCCGAAGGTTTACAGAGCTGTGTAGCCGCAGTGCAGCAGTTCCCAGAAAGAGACATTCAGAAAGCCGAAATGATTGCAGTGAATGTGCAGGAGAGCAAAGCACAGGAGAGGATATCAGAGGGAGACCAGCCCCGAGCAGGCTGCCTCCTCCTGAGGCGCAGAGACCGGTAGCCGGAACACTGAGGTTGTAAGGACGTCTGTGACTTACATCAGAGACCGGCAGGACAGCTGAACTCCAAGTTACCTGTCCGACCTAAGACCCAGGAGGCACGGTGACACCCTTAGAGGCTGGGACATGCTAGAGTCCCTATAAACCACCTCAAGTCACCAGTCATACGGGTTATGTCCTATCCTATCCGGGGCAGAGAGAGAGATAACATCTGTGAGGACCTTATGTGAAGCCACAGGCAGTAAGGGTATGTCTCCACGTTCAGGATTGCATCAGTCTTTGGTCAGGATTTTATGCAAGTAAAATCCTGACCAAAACTGCACCTGAGGTCATTGGCAGGTCACCTGTGGTGTACCTGCGTGTTTTGCTCATAGTAGCAACATGCAGCGTTTTGAAAAAACGCACAACGCATGCGTTTTCGCGGCAAAAACGCATGCGTTTTTAAACGCATAGTGGAGTCTGGATTTCATAAAATCCCATCCACTATGCTGTAACATCTGGACGCTGCGTTTTTGACGCAGCAGAAAAACGCAGCGTCAAAAACGCAGCGTTTCCTGAACGTGGAAACATACCCTTAGGGACTACACCACCATGGCACGGCTTTGATTTCCACCTGGATAAGGGGACTCCTAACTTGCCTCCAAGCCGGCCGGTCCCTGCCTGCCCTGTGATCTGGTGCTCTGGACTGTGGCTGCATGAAGTCGACAGTAAACAAGGTAAAGAGCCTGCAAACCTGTGTCCTCATTCTTTACTGCGCCATTCACCATCTACCATCTACACACCGGGAGCCTTGGGGATACACTTCACCTGTGGGAAGTTATATCATCTAGCTGCCATAACATCACCCCAGAGGACCCCTTAGAGCAGCGTCGGTCCCCTCTGACCGAATACCAAGGGTGGCGTCACGAACATAAACTTTATTCCCTTTAAAGACCTTTCCCCTTTTACATGGGCGCCCAGGGCAGGGACCGGGTTGCCACCATGACATCCCCCTGTGAAACACCGGACCCGGTACCGAGTACCCCACGGCCCAGGCGGGGCGACTCATCTGCCTACCAAGTCACCTCTGCTGCAGCAAGGTACTGTATGCGCACCCTGCTCTGTTACATCAAGTTGAATATAAAACAGCTCAGCTCTGCTATACCAAGGTGCTGTTTGCAAGCTTGTTGATATTGTATCAAGGTGCTTGACTATGTACATTGCCCTGATACTCAAAGGTGCTGTTCCCCAAATTTGCTCTGTGATTCTAAAGTGCCTTAAAGTATCCATTATTAATCCAAAAGTACGAAATGGTTAATAAAACACACACACATTATTAAAAAGTATTTTAATGAAATAAAGACACAGGGTGTTTTAATATTTTATTATACTCTTAATCCACCTGAAAAGTTCCCACGCTCGAGTTCATATGAGGACATCCAGCAGAGGGCGCATCACCGCGACTCAAGGTAACTACAGGACATTCCCCTGCATTCCATTCATTCACAAAATTTTACAGTCAGGAGCGGCTGCATTAGCAGAGCTCTGGGGTGTAAAATGATTTAACCCCTTCAGATGGATTTACATCGTGGGACGTGACTGAACGACGGAAGGTATGGGATATTGTTGATTTTTTATTTTGCCTTTTTTACAGAACGATTGTCTTCAGGTGGATTAAGAGTATAATAAAATATTAAAACACCCTGTGTCTTTATTTCATTAAAATACTTTTTAATATTGTGTGTGTGTTTTCTTAACTATTTCGTATGGCAGAGTCCTCTCTCCTATAGTCGTGACTTGTATTGTTTAAGATTATTGTACTTATTATTTTTTTATTATGTATACCCCTCCTCACATGTAAAGTGCCATGTGATAAATGGCGCTATAATAATAAATAATAGTAATAATAATAATAATATTGAGCAAATTTTACAACTATCATGTCACGAAAAAAACTATTTTATTATCACTGGTATATGTTGGAGCATTCCAGAGATATTACCACATAAAGTGTCAAGGTTCAGAATTAAAAAATGTTGCCTGGTCATTAAGGTCAAAAGTAGATTGGTCACTAAGTCTACTTTCACATTAGCGTCGTGCACTGCACGTCGCTATGCGTCGTTCTGTAGTAAAAACACATCCTGCAAAATTGCTTGCAGGATGCGTTTTTTCTCTATAGACTTGAATTAGCGACGCAGTGCGACGCATTGTCACAGGTCGCAACCGTCGTGTGACTGTTGCGTCGGACCGTCGGCACAAAAAAACGTTGCATGTAACGTTTTTTTGTGCGTCGATAGCGTCATGCATGCACGGCCGGAACTCCGCACCCGCCTCCCCGCACATCACAATGGGGCAGCGGATGTGATGTAAAACAGCATCTGCTGCCCCTGTTGTGCAGCGCTTCCACACTGTGCATCGATGTGCTGCAACGTCGCATAGCGACATGCAGTGCACGACGCTAGTGTGAAAGTAGCCTAAAGGATTAAATTGTAGTCCTTGAGGCCATTCCAGAAAGGAATCTCCATAAAATACCAAGATGTGATGGGCGAACTGTCCAGCCAATCTTTAATCCAGTTGCTTATTTCTAAACCTAAACTTATAGGTAACATTGTTCTTGCTGACGCACAATTTCAAATATGTGAATGATTTAAATATGAAAAAAGTGAAAGAACAAAGGATTATGTGAGCTTAAAAAATGCTTCTTCTGATCAGCATCCATTCTGGGAACCATGCTCAGTATTTATCTGTCAGGGAAGATGCTTTAGTGTTGGTGCATACAACGTGTGACCATTAATGATGCTGATGTTATATCCTCAGATTAGCATGATTTAAGTCCAATGTGTAATGATGTCGTTGGTTTGATGCAGTGCCTCTGTTTACGAGCTGATTAAATTGGAAGACTTAGCTTGTTTCATGCTCTGTGCTTTACAGCTTCATTACTGCAATCACAGAAGCTGTGAATATGCCCCCATACATCATGTCACAATATATCACTCCTTAAGAGTGAAGCAGTGGGAGCTGTTTATCAGGCGCACACAAAGGAGCTATTGGCAAAAAGGCACACGAAAACGCCTTGGAATTTTTCTTCTACTTTGGGGAAGATACACTAAAAAAAAACATTTTATGCTACCTGCGAATCAGAAAATTCAAAAATATTCAGAGGATTTACAAAAATGTTTTTTTTTTTCTAGCAGATAAGTGCTGACCAGCAGTGCCTTTACATGAAGTGTAATATATTTCTACCTTTCTTAGGTGTTGATATCTAAATATACAGGGGTAAAATATAAAATAAACAGTTTATAGGGATAATAAAGGATAGTTTGAATGCTGCATCCATAAGGGATGCAAACGATCCATTAGATGGTAGATTGTTGTCTCATTTATTGGCTACTCAATGTCATTTATTTTGTTTTTAACAGAATGAATTACTGTCTTTATAATGGATAATAAATCCTAACATCAATGCCTTATGCTAGACTGGACCAATTCTATGGCAGCGTTGCAGGGCCAATGGTTCATACATCTAAAAATGTATATTTTTTTGCAGTAGTCACAATTGTTCTTCAGTATTAGATGTCTCCCATGAAGGACATAATGTTGAATGCAAACATATGATGAGATTTTACACACGACTTTCTGCTACACAATTTTGGGTGAGCTCATCACATTCTTATTGGATGCCATTTTGTACTGTGATCATGCGCAAAATCACACTGAAATGACATCAAATGTGATAAGGTATCATGGTGCCCAATCCTACTAGGAAAACCTCCATTTTACAAAAAACAGGATTGATAATGGTTTTCTCTGTCTTGGTGACGGCATTGTATACCTTACACGGTCCTAAGGGGTGGATGCGTGATACAAAAATGATCAGTTCTCATTTTTCGTGGCACAGTGTTTTGTAAGATGTTTCCAAGGTGTAATAAAAGACACAAAATGCCAATTAGTGTAACAGTACTGTACAATATGTGCTATATACCCACAGAAATAGCACAGTGTCTAAACACAGCTAGAAAGACTAGAAAACCGTAATAATCATGCTTCAGACCAGGCACCTGTTATTTATTAACCACTATGCCACCCTGGCCGGCTGTGTGGTCACTCACCAGTCTCTTTAACACAAGTTGGATTTTAGCCTTCTCCTTTTAGCATTGTCAGGGTTAATTTACATCATTTCTCACTGTTGCAGAAAACATAACCAGCTTCTCTGCATCTTCTAATTGAGATTAAAGAAGCACTCAGCTAATTAGCTCTAAGAAATTACTTTATAATTTAAACAGTTAGGTAAATGTTTTTCTTGCAAGGGTGATCAGTAGAAATGTGTACGCCAAGAGCAGGCTCTAACAATGTGACGAAGGAGAAAAAGCATCTACAATATAGACATGTTTTCATTTTTGATAAAAAAGAATAAGCACAAATAAATCATGCATATTTCTGCTCAGAGGGGCCTTTACTACTGGGTAATACAAAGGCCCCAAAATCTGATAAGCTTTAGCCCACCTGGATTGTGCTTTGTGTGTAGTGCGTCCTCATTTTTCACTGGCCTGACAGTACCTTTTCCATGCTTATAGCAACTGTTTCAATATTCAGAAAGCTTCTTAGTCCAAAAAATGTCTAGTAAAACCCTTACTAGAACAGGAAATGATGGGCATGGGGACACGCAGCTGCTATCTCTGTCCCTCAGGGCTCATTCAGACGAGCATATTAAACGTCCGTGTGTTGTCCGAATGCAAAGCTGATGGCATACATACAACGCAAGGGCCAATGGACATCACCGTGGTAGTTCATATGAACGTTTTTACACATGGACCAATGGTCTGCATGTGAAAAATCACAGCATGCACTTCTATGATCCATATTATGGATTACACTCCCCCCATTATACGTCGATGGGTGTGTAAAACATGGATCACATGTGAGTTACCATCCATATGTTGTGCGCTTTCACGTATATGTAGCTCCCCCACTGCCGCAGGGCCGAGGGGTACCCGGTACCGGGCCTCTGAGTCTCTGCTCTGGGGTTGTCACGGTGGCTAGACCCGGTCCGTGACCCTGCCGAGGGGCGCCCAAGGAAAGATGGTGGTATGGTGGTAGTGGTGCGGTGTAGTGCCGGTCGCAGTTAATAACGAGGACACCAGGTTGCAGTCTCTTTACCTCTTTACTGAAGGCTTCAGGTGTCCAATCCAGGGCACTGTTAACCGGGCTGTCTGAGACCGGCCGGTCCGACGGCACATCAGGAGTCCCCTTCACAGGTGGGAATCAGCGTCTACCTTCTAGCGCCTGTGTGTTGTAGTCCTTCCCTGCTGAGCACCCCGGGATAGTCCTCACAACTGCTTCTGTCTGTCTCTGATCTTGTTCTCTCTGTCCCCCAGATGATATGGCAGGACGCACCCATATGACGGGGTAGGCCTGGAGTTATTCTGGGACTCTAGAGTCGCCCCTCTCCCGCAGCTGCCTCCGTTGTCTGCTTAGGTGATATGTGTGAGACAGCCAACCTATAATTGGCTGTCCTGCCGTGGTTTGAAGTATTGCTTAAAGTCTCTTACTTTCTCGGCGTTCCGGCCACCGACTGTTTGCGCCTCAGAAAGATATTGCCTCTATCTTACAGCATGACTCCTTCTGGTATTCTATTGCCTCTTTGCTGTATTCCTGCTTTTCTCGCTCGGCACAATAAACTTCGCTTCTTGTCCTTTCTTAGGAATCTGTCAGGATCCCATCCCTGACAGGTCCTCTCTCTAGCTCTTCCCAATTACTTCTCTCTGTCTTCCTGTCCAACCCTGTTGTGAACTGTGTTTCTGGGCTCCCTCTGGTGGTCACTAACGGTATTGTGTTAGGTATGTCTTGTTGCAGGCCTGAGCTCCAGCTGTGTCGTTAAGCAGCGGGTGTTTCCTATTTGAGCCTCCTCTGGACTCAGTCTCTTGCCTGGCATTGTTGTATCCAGACCTATTTGGTCTCCTCCGGATTCCTTTCATTCTGCCTCATGCAAGAAAAGCTAAGTCTGTTTTGTACAATTTGGATTGTTTGCATTATTCAGTGTTTTTGTCCAGCTTGCTTTACATTTGATTTTTGACTCGCTGGAAGCTCTAGGGGGCTGATATTCTCCCTCCACACCGTCAGTCGGTGTGGGGGTTCTTGAATGTTCAGCGTGGATGTTTTGTAGGGTTTTCTGCTAACCGCATAGTCCACTATCTATTTTCTGCTATCTAGACTATTGGGGCTCACTTTGCTGAATCTAGTTCATCTCTACGTTTGTGTTTTCCTCTTGCCTCACCGTTATTATTTGTTGGGGGCTTTCTATATCTTTGGGGTTCAATTTCTCTGGAGGCAAGCGAGGTCTTATTTTTTCCCTCTAGGGGTAGTCAGTTCTCCGGCTGGCTCGAGACGTCTAGAACCAACGTAGGCACGTTCACCGGCTGCTTTTAGTTGTGTGTGTTAGGATCAGGTATGCGGTTAGCCCAGTTTCCACCTCCCTAGAGCAGTATTTATATTTTTGCTATCTTGCCGGAATATCAGAGATACTCTGCCATTGGGATCATAACAGAATGCCAGGCCAAAAGAAAATGTTTAATGCATCGCAGAAGCGGGATTAAAAAGAAGTTCTGAGTTGTTTTTTTTTTTGCTGCAGTTTGCCTAGCTTCTTCCATCCCCTTTTTCTCTGAGTGGCTGAAACTCTGCTGCAGATATGAATGTCCAAACTCTGACTTATAGTGTGGATCAGCTTGCTGCTAGGGTGCAAAGCATTCAGGATTTTGTTATCCATAGCCCTATGTCTGAATCAAAAATACCTATTCCTGAGCCGTTTTTTGGAGATAGATCTAAATTCCTGAATTTTAGGAATAATTGTAAATTGTTTCTGTCTCTGAAACCTCGTTCCTCTGGTGATTCCGCTCAGTAAGTTAAGATTGTTATTTCCTTCTTGCGCGGTGACCCTCAGGATTGGGCCTTCTCTCTGGCGCCAGGAGATCCTGCATTGGTGAATGTTGATGCGTTTTTTCTGGCACTTGGTTTGCTTTATGAGGAGCCTAATCTTGAAAATCAGGCTGAAAAAATGTTGCTGGTTATCTCTCAGGGTCAGGACGAAGCTGAGGTATATTGCCAAAAATTTCGGAAATGGTCCGTGCTTACTCAATGGAATGAGTGTGCACTGGCCGCAAATTTCAGAAATGGTCTTTCTGAAGCCATTAAAGATGTGATGGTGGGGTTTCCTATCCCTACAGGTCTAAATGATTCAATGGCTCTAGCCATTCAAATTGATCGACGTTTGCGGGAGCGCAAATCTGATAATCCTTTGGCGATGCTGTCTGAACGGTCACCTGATTCTATGCAATGTGACAGAATTCCGACCAGAGCCGAGCGACAAAATCATAGACGTCAAAATGGGTTGTGTTTCTACTGTGGTGATTCAACACATGTTATCTCAGCATGCTCTAAACGTTTAAAGAAAAAAGTTAATCCTGTCGCCATTGGTACTTTTCAGCCTAAGTTTATTTTGTCTGTGACTTTAATTTGTTCATTATCTTCTTACTCAGTTATGGCTTTTGTGGATTCTGGTGCTGCTTTAAGTCTGATGGATTTGTCGTTTGCCAAGCGCTGCGGTTTTGTCCTGGAGCCTTTGGAAAATCCTATTCCTCTTAGAGGAATTGATTCTACGTCATTGGCAGAGAATAAACCTCAGTATTGGACGCAGGTGACCATGTGCATGACTCCTGTACATCAGGAGGTGATTAGTTTTTTGGTACTGCATAAAATGCATGATGTTGTCGTTTTGGGTCTGCCATGGTTACAGGCCCATAATCCAGTTTTAGATTGGAAAGCTATGACTGTGTCTAGTTGGGGGTGTCAGGGGATTCATGGCGATTCTCCATTGGTGTCTATTGCTTCTTCTACTCCTTCTGAGATCCCTGAGTTTTTGTCAGACTTTCAGGATGTATTTAATGAGGCCAGGTCCAGTGCCCTTCCTCCTCATAGGGACTGTGATTGTGCTATAGATTTGATTCCTGGTAGTAAGTTTCCTAAGGGATGACTCTAATTTATCTGTGCCAAAGCATGCCACGATGCGGAGTTATATAAAGGAGTCTTTGGAGAAGGGACATATTCGCCCATCCTCGTCCCCTCTTGGTGCAGAATTCTTTTTTGTGGGCAAGAAAGACGGGTCTCTGAGACCTTGTATTGATTATCGTCTTCTGAATAAGATCACTGTTAAATTTCAGTATCCTTTGCCATTGTTGTCTGATTTGTTTGCTCGGATTAAGGGATCCAGTTGGTTCACCAAGATAGATCTTGGTGGTGCGTATAACCTTGTGCGCATAAAGCAGGGAGATGAATGGAAAACGGCATTTAATACGCCTGAGGGTCATTTTGAGTACCTGGTGATGCCTTTCGGATTATCTAATGCTCCTTCTGTGTTTCAGTCCTTCATGCATGACATATTCCGGAAATATCTGGATAAATTTATGATTATTTATCTGGATGATATTTTGTTTTTTTCTGATGATTGGGAGTCCCATGTGAACCAGGTCAGGATGGTGTTTCAGGTTTTGCGGGAGAATGCTCTATTTGTGAAGGGCTCAAAATGTATCTTTGGGGTACAGAAGGTTTCTTTTTTGGGCTTTATTTTTTCCCCTTCTACTGTGGAGATGGACCCAGTTAAGGTCCGTGCCATTCATGACTGGACTCAGCCCACGTCTGTTAAGAGCCTGCAGAAGTTCTTGGGCTTTGCTAATTTTTACCGTCGTTTTATCGCTAATTTCTCCAGCGTGGTTAAACCTTTGACGGATATGACCAAGAAGGGTTCTGATGTTGCGAATTGGTCTCCTGCGGCCGTGGAGGCCTTTCGGGAGCTGAAGCGTCGGTTTACTTCAGCGCCAGTCTTGTGCCAGCCGGATGTCTCTCTTCCCTTCCAGGTTGAAGTTGATGCTTCTGAAATTGGTGCAGGGGCTGTTTTGTCGCAAAAAAGTTCTGATGGCTTCGTGATGAAGCCATGCGCCTTCTTTTCAAGGAAATTTTCGCCTGCTGAGCGGAACTACGATGTTGGTAATCGGGAGTTGTTGGCCATGAAGTGGGCATTTGAGGAGTGGCGACATTGGCTCGAGGGAGCTAGACATCGTGTGGTGGTCTTGACTGATCATAAAAATCTGATTTACCTCGAGTCTGCCAAGCGCCTGAATCCTAGTCGTTCTGAATCCTGGTCGTTGTTTTTCTCCCGTTTTGACTTTGTGGTCTCGTACCTGCCTGTTTCGAAGAACGTGAAGGCTGATGCACTTTCTAGGAGTTTTGTGCCTGATTCTCCGGGAGTCTCTGAGCCGGCTGGTATTCTCAGAGAGGGAGTAATTTTGTCTGCCATTTCCCCAGATTTGCGACGAGGGCTGCAAAAATTTCAGGCTGATAGGCCTGATCGTTGTCCACCGGAGAGATTGTTTGTCCCTGATGGATGGACCAACAGAGTTATTTCTGAGGTTCATTCTTCGGTGTTGGCGGGACATCCTGGGATTTTCGGTACCAGAGATTTGGTGGCCAGGTCCTATTGGTGGCCTTCCTTGTCGCGGGATGTGCGTTCTTTTGTGCAGTCCTGTGGGATTTGTGCTCGGGCTAAGCCTTGCTGTTCTCGTGCCAGCGGGTTGCTTTTGCCCTTGCCTATCCCAAAGAGGCCTTGGACGCACATTTCCATGGATTTCATTTCAGATCTTCCGGTGTCTCGGAAGATGTCTGTCATCTGGGTGGTGTGCGATCGTTTTTCTAAAATGGTCCATTTGGTGCCCTTGCCTAAGTTGCCTTCCTCCTCTGATTTGGTTCCTTTGTTCTTTCAGAATGTGGTTCGTTTGCATGGCATCCCTGAGAATATTGTATCTGACAGAGGATCCCAGTTTGTGTCCAGATTCTGGTGATCCTTTTGTGCTAAGATGGGTATTGATTTGTCTTTTTCGTCGGCTTTTCATCCTCAGACTAATGGCCAGACCGAACAAACTAATCAGACGTTAGAGACTTATTTGAGATGTTTTGTTTCTGCTGATCAGGACGACTGGGTTACCTTTTTGCCAATGGCCGAGTTTGCCCTTAATAATCGGGCTAGTTCTGCCACCTTGGTTTAACCCTTTTTCTGCAACTCTGGTTTTCATCCTCGTTTCTCCTCGGGTCAGGTTGAACCTTCTGACTGTCCTGGGGTTGATTCTGTGGTGGATAGGTTGCAGCGGATTTGGAACCATGTGGTGGACAATTTGAAATTGTCTCAAGACAGGGCCCAGCGGTTTGCCAACCGCCGCCGCGGTGTGGGTCCCCGACTTCGTGTTGGGGATTTGGTTTGGTTGTCTTCTCGGCATGTTCCTTTGAAAGTCTCCTCTCCTAAGTTCAAGCCTCGCTTTATCGGTCCTTATAAGATTTTGGAAATCCTTAACCCGGTGTCTTTTCGCTTGGACCTTCCAGCGTCTTTTGCTATTCATAATGTGTTCCATAGGTCCTTGTTGCGGCGGTACGTGGTGCGTATGGTTCCTGCTGTTGAGCCTCCTGCACTGGTTTTGGTTGAGGGCGAGTTGGAGTACGTGGTGGAGAAGATTCTGGATTCTCGTATCTCTAGACGGAAACTCCAGTATTTAGTTAAGTGGAAAGGCTATGGTCAGGAGGATAATTCCTGGGTTGTCGCCTCTGATGTTCATGCGGCTGATTTGGTTCATGCCTTTCACGCTGCTCATCCTAATCGCCCTGGAGGTCTTGGTGAGGGTTCGGTGACCCCTCCTCAAGGGGGGGTACTGTTGTGAACTGTGTTTCTGGGCTCCCTCTGGTGGTCACTAATGGTATTGTGTTAGGTATGTCTTGTTGCAGGCCTGAGCTCCAGCTGTGTCGTTAAGCAGCGGGTGTTTCCTATTTGAGCCTCCTCTGGACTCAGTCTCTTGCCTGGCATCGTTGTATCCAGACCTATTTGGTCTCCTCCGGATTCCTTTCAGTCTGCCTCATGCAAGAAAAGCTAAGTCTGTTTTGTACAATTTGGATTGTTTGCATTATTCAGTGTTTTTGTCCAGCTTGCTTTACATTTGATTTTTGACTCGCTGGAAGCTCTAGGGGGCTGATATTCTCCCTCCACACCGTCAGTCAGTGTGGGGGTTCTTGAATGTTCAGCGTGGATGTTTTGTAGGGTTTTCTGCTAACCGCATAGTCCACTATCTATTTTCTGCTATCTAGACTATTGGGGCTCACTTTGCTGAATCTAGTTCATCTCTACGTTTGTGTTTTCCTCTTGCCTCACCGTTATTATTTGTTGGGGGCTTTCTATATCTTTGGGGTTCAATTTCTCTGGAGGCAAGCGAGGTCTTATTTTTTCCCTCTAGGGGTAGTCAGTTCTCCGGCTGGCTCGAGACGTCTAGAACCAACGTAGGCACGTTCACCGGCTGCTTTTAGTTGTGTGTGTTAGGATCAGGTATGCGGTTAGCCCAGTTTCCACCTCCCTAGAGCAGTATTTATATTTTTGCTATCTTGCCGGAATATCAGAGATACTCTGCCATTGGAATCATAACACAACCCCCAGTTTTACCAGAGTGTGAGGAGTGGCCTACTAGATAGAACCACTCCCCCTGGTGGCCAAAGTGTGAAGTGTAATGTGAGTGTTACCTGATCAGGTGAACACCTTTAGTGCAGTCAGACGTAACATCACTCCCCTTAGTGGCAGAGCGACATTACTGCAATGACCAGGACTCTGGGGCGCTGCATATACATTACAAATATAAAGATAGGAAACTCTATTGAATTATATTATTTATTACAATGTTCATGGAAAAACTGGATACCATGCACATGTAGAAAATGGGCACATGGATGTAAAAAATTGACACACAAATGCAATACCGACAGGAAAATAGTGTGCGGTCTGTTCAAAACCGTTACAATGACATACAAAGCCATCCACAACCTGTCTCCTCCATACATCTGTGACATGGTCTCCCAGTACTTACCTACACGCAACCTCCGAACCTCTCAAGATCTCCTCCTCTGCTCCCCTCTCATCTTTTCTTCCCACAACCGCATCCAAGACTTCTCCCGTGCTTCCCCCATATTCTAGAACTCTCTACCACAACACATCAGACTCTCGCCTACCTTAGAAACCTTCAAAAAGAACCTGAAGACTCACCTCTTCCGACAAGCTATAGCCTGCAGTGATCCTCAACCTACTGAACTGCCACACAACCAGCTCTACTCTCTCCTAGTGTACCCTCACCCATCCTCTGCAGACTGTGAGCCCTCGCAGGCAGGGTCCTCCCTCCTTATGTACCTGTAAGCCTTGTTTTTTGCTCATGTTTAATTGTATTTGTTTATATTTGCCCCCTTTTCACATGTAAAGCGCCATGGAATAAATGGTGCTATAAAAATGTATAATAATAATAAGGGGATGAGGAAAATCTGTTTGTAATGGATGTCTATTTATTGGTACTGCTACACCATTAAGGTGTATTACCACTAGTTCCGCAAGGGTATTGCTACACAGCTACATGTATTACCATCTACTGAAAAATGTAGGACATGTGTAATTGATTATTTGTTTCTTTGTTATGCATGTATAACCTTTGTCCTAATACTGTTTAATGTATTTGTATTAAATAGGGACAGTTTACTACCCCGGATCAGTCACTAGATGGGGGATGAGAACATCACCCCAGCTGGGTCACTAGATGGGGGAATTGTAGTACAGTACATAGTTAACAATAGGAGGGGCTACTGCATGGTAAGCCAGGGAATAAATCCTGGAAGGGTTGAGTAGGGTGTGAGTGCCCAAAGGGTCCACATGGGCTATAGGCCCAGGAGACAGCAGCAGCTACGCACCGTTAAGAGTGAGCCCAGCAATTAGCATACAGGGGGCCAGAACACAGAAGAAAGTACAACAGCAGCAGAGCTAGCCCATGCAGAGTGACTGGGGCTGTAGCACTGAGGAAGAAGGCTAAGCAAAACGAGAGCAAGTAATCCAAGATGTGGCAGATTTTTGCATGGACCACTATTCTTAGGACTGGAACAAAACAGCAGAGAATACCCCCACGAGAGGCAGAAATTCTGGGCATTAAGGACACTGAGGGACCAGAGGATGCGATCCGCCCCAGGGACAGGCTTAGCGGCAGAGAGAAGTGGCAAGGGAAAGCATTGCCAATTGCTGTGACTGATTGTGCCCTGGATGATGTTGTGCTGAGTAAAAGAGTTGAAGTTAAAGTGAAACCAGGCTGTGACTCTTTATTTGTGGAACCGTCAGCAGAGGAAATCACCCCATACCGGGAGAACCCAGATGGCATAGAGGAGCAGCACCGAGGTACTCAGAAGGGAAGGGGCCAGTTGGTGATACAGGGATTGCTATGACTACAGCCCTGGCCCCATCATACATGTGTGTGCATTTTTACCATCAGTGTGTGGTCCATGTGTCCATTTTTACCATCAGTATGTGGTCCTTCTGTGCATTTTTACCATCAGTGTTGGGTCCGTGTGTGCATTTTTACCATCATTGTGTGGTCCGTGTGTCCATTTTTACCATCAGTGTGTGGTCTGTGTGTCCATTTTTACAATCAGTGTATGGTCTGTGTGTCCATTTTTACAATCAGTGTGTGGTCTGTGTGTCTATTTTTATCATCAGTTGTCATCAGTGTTTTTCACTACCGATTACCACGGAAACCTTCAAAAGGAACCTGAAGACCCACCTCTTCCGACAAGCCTACAACCTGCAGTGATCCTCAGTCTACTGAACCGTCGCATGACCAGCTCTACCCTCTCCTAGTGTATCCTCACCCATCCCCTGTAGACTGTGAGCCCTCGTGGGCAGGGTTCTCTCTCCTCCTGTACTTGTGTGTACCTTGTTTTACTCATGTTTATTGTACTTGTCTATATTTGCCCCATTCACATGTAAAGCGCCATGGAATAAATGGCACTATAAAAATGTATAATAATAAAATAATAATAATAATGTGCATAGCACCATAGATTATAGTAGGTACGTGTGGTATCCGTGAAAACAACGGCTACCACATGCTCTGGAAACACGGACATGTGAAGGAGGTCTCAGAGCTGTGACTAACAATGGACATATGGCCGATCTCCCCTTGTTTTGAAAGCCAAAATACACCTTAGGCCGGAGTCACACTACCGTATAATACGGACAAGTGCTATGCGATAAAAAATCGCTTAGCACTCGGACCAATGTTAATCTATGGGGCAGCTCCTATCATCAGTTTTTTTCTCGGCCATATTATACGTGCGAGAGAAATCACAGCATGCGATTTTCACAGTATATCTGCCGAGAATCACCAATGAAAGTCTATGGGTGCGAGAAAAACTCGCACACCACACGGATCATCAGCGTGACTTGCGAGAAATACTCACCGGAGTCCTTTAGAAAAGCTGGCAATTCAGTGCGGTGTACAGTAAAATCACACTGACAGGTTAGTATAGAGTAGATAAAATAAATGTCTACACATAGTATATATATTGTTACAAACACAAAATCCAGTTGCATTTTATATGCGTGAGGGGGATAACACTCAGTGGTGGTCCACCCTCAACAATACTAACCCCAACTCCAAACGCAAGCACAGTAGATAGGAGGACACGGAGTACATAGGTGCATGAAAATTCATAAATTTATTCATCCATATCAAGCAATATAAACACTTACAGTATAGAAGACACATTCAGGAATAGACGGAGGTTTTGAGGTCACTGTCTTTATAATATTTCACGTGTCGCACAGTACCAAAATCACGTGGGTTTAATAATGTTGTGACAATGCACAACTATAGGCCAGGAGCCACTTATACCATAGGATCATAAATATATACTTGTCGCTCAAAGTGCGAGTTATTTTAAAACAAAGTGTGACTCATACCAGATAGAATGCCCACAGGAGGCATGAAAGCACTGAAGTCAGTGCATATAGTAAAATTGCACATGCCCCACATAGTCCCAAAAGGAAAAAACAAAAAAAGTGCTATAGCGCAGTTATATCAGGGAAGGACTTCGTTTCCACAGAATCCACACTATTGTATCTAGGCAAATAAATGTCAAATAAATGTCAAGCCTATTTCTAGCAGGTCCTAACCAATATGTAAAGCAGAGATACCCTAAATCAGATCAGGTGAAGCAATCCCGACACACGTTTCGCAGGCATAACGCCCCACTTTCTCAAGGGAAAGTGTATATACAGTATATACTGTATATACAGTGGGTACTAAAATTTTTCAGACCCCTTTAAATTTTTCACTCTTTGTTTCATTGCAGCCATTTGGTAAATTCAAAAAAGTTCTTTTTTTTTCTCATTAATGTACACTCTGCACCCCATCTTGACTGAAAAAAAACAGAAATGTAGAATTTTTTGCAAATCTATTAAAAAAGAAAAACTGAAATATCACATGATCATAAGTATTCAGTCCCTTACCTCAGTATTGAGTAGAAGCACCCTTTTGAGCTAGTACAGCCATAAGTCTTCTTGGGAATGATGCAACAAGTTTTTCACACCTGGATTTGGGGATCATCTGCCATTCTTCCCTGCAGATCCTCTCCAGTTCCATCAGGTTGGATGGTGAACGTTTGTGGACAGTCATTTTCAGGTCTCTCCAGAGATGCTCAATTGAGTTTAGGTCAGGGCTCTGGCTGGGCCAGTCAAGAATGATCACAGAGTTGTTCTGAAGCCACTCCTTTGTTAATTTAGCTGTGTGCTTAGGGTCATTGTCTTGTTGGAAGGTGAACCATCAGCCAAGTCTGATGTCCAGAGCACTCTGGAAAAGGTTTTCATCCAGGATATCTCTGTACATGGCCACATTCATATTTCCTTCTTTTGCAACCAGTTGTCCTGTCCCTGCAGCTGAAAAACACCCCCATAGCATGATGCTGCTACCACCATGTTTCACTGTTGGGATTGTATTGGGTAGGTGATGAGCAGTGCCTTGTTTTCTCCACACATACCACTTAGAATTATCACCAAAAAGTTATATCTTCGTCTCATCAGACCAGAGCATCTTATTTCTCATAATCTGGGAGTCCTTCATGTGTTTTTTTTTAGCAAACTCTTTCATATATCTTGCACTGAGGAGAGGCTTCTGTCGGGCCACTCTGCCATAAAGGCCTGACTGGTGGAGGGCTGCAGTGATAGTTGACTTTGTGAAACTTGCTCCCATCTCCCTACTGCATCTCTGGAGCTCAGCCACAGTGGCCTTGGGGTTCTTCTTTACCTCTCTCACCAAGGCTCTTCTCCTACGATTGTTCAGTTTGGCTGGACGACCAGGTCTAAGAAGACTTCTGTGTAACAAATGAAAACAGAGGAACAGAAGTTGAAGTTCACATTCATTTTTATTAAGATGCTGCCTATGCAGCATCAATAGTAAAAAGATAGAATGTTAAAAATAATTAAAAAAATAAAAATCGTGATATTCTCACCTTCCGGCGTCTCATGCAGCTTTCCCGCTCCTCCCGATGCTTCGGTCCCAGTAATGCTCTGCGGCATGACCCCAGATGACGTAGCAGTCTCACGAGACCGCACATCATCACAGGTCATTTTTGCAAAGCATCCTTGGGAACGCGAGCGTCGCGAGGAGCGGGAAAGGTGAAAATATCCTGATTTTTTATTTTAATTCTTTTTTTAAAACAATTATATGGTTCCCAGGGCCTGGAGGAGAGTCTCCTCTCCTCCACCCTGGGTACCAACCGCACATGATCTGCTTACTTCCCGCATGGTGGGCATAGCCCCGTGTGGAAAATAAGCAGATCAATGCATTCCTATGTGTTCGGAATCGCCGCGATTCTGCACTTTAATGAACATGTTGCATTTTTTTCCGGAATGCGTTTCCGCCGCGGGAAAAAACGCAGCATGTGCACAAAAAATGCGGATTGCATTCTAATAATAGGATGCTGAATGTAAGCGTTTTTCTTCCCGGTTTTATCGCATTTTTATAGCGAAAAAACTTGAAAAAAATGCAAAAATTCCTAAACGTGTGCACATAGCCTAAAGGGTTAATTCACGGAAAAAACTAGTGTGGGCCCCCACGCAATTTTCTCTGCCAGATAGGGAAAGCCAGTGACTGAGGGCAGATATTAATAGGAAGAGAGAGGCTTAGTGCCAGAATTACATAGTAACATAGTAACATAGTTAGTAAGGCCGAAAAAAGACATTTGTCCATCCAGTTCAGCCTATATTCCATCATAATAAATCCCCAGATCTACGTCCTTCTACAGAACCTAATAATTGTATGATACAATATTGTTCTGCTCCAGGAAGACATCCAGGCCTCTCTTGAACCCCTCGACTGAGTTTGCCATCACCACCTCCTCAGGCAAGCAATTCCAGATTCTCACTGCCCTAACAGTAAAGAATCCTCTTCTATGTTGGTGGAAAAACCTTCTCTCCTCCAGACGCAAAGAATGCCCCCTTGTGCCCGTCACCTTCCTTGGTATAAACAGATCCCCGGAGAGATATTTGTATTGTCCCCTTATATACTTATACATGGTTATTAGATCGCCCCTCAGTCGTCTTTTTTCTAGACTAAATAATCCTAATTTCGCTAATCTATCTGGGTATTGTAGTTCTCCCATCCCCTTTATTAATTTTGTTGCCCTCCTTTGTACTCTCTCTAGTTCCATTATATCCTTCCTGAGCACCGGTGCCCAAAACTGGACACAGTACTCCATGTGCGGTCTAACTAGGGATTTGTACAGAGGCAGTATAATGCTCTCATCATGTGTATCCACACCTCTTTTAATGCACCCCATGATCCTGTTTGCCTTGGCAGCTGCTGCCTGGCACTGGCTGCTCCAGGTAAGTTTATCATTAACTAGGATCCCCAAGTCCTTCTCCCTGTCAGATTTACCCAGTGGTTTCCCGTTCAGTGTGTAATGGTGATATTGATTCCTTCTTCCCATGTGTATAACCTTACATTTATCATTGTTAAACCTCATCTGCCACCTTTCAGCCCAAGTTTCCAACTTATCCAGATCCATCTGTAGCAGAATACTATCTTCTCTTGTATTAACTGCTTTACATAGTTTTGTATCATCTGCAAATATCAATATTTTACTGTGTAAACCTTCTACCAGTTCATTAATGAATATGTTGAAGAGAACAGGTCCCAATACCGACCCCTGCGGTACCCCACTGGTCACAGCGACCCAGTTAGAGACTATACCATTTATAACCACCCTCTGCTTTCTATCACTAAGCCAGTTACTAACCCATTTACACACATTTTCCCCCAGACCAAGCATTCTCATTTTGTGTACCAACCTCTTGTGCGGCACGGTATCAAACGCTTTGGAAAAATCGAGATATACCACGTCCAGTGACTCACCGTAGTCCAGCCTATAGCTTACCTCTTCATAAAAACTGATTAGATTGGTTTGACAGGAGCGATTTCTCATAAACCCATGCTGATATGGAGTTAAACAGTTATTCTCATTGAGATAATCCAGAATAACATCCTTCAGAAACCCTTCAAATATTTTACCAACAGTAGAGGTTAGACTTACTGGCCTATAATTTCCAGGTTCACTTTTAGAGCCCTTTTTGAATATTGGCACCACATTTGCTATGCGCCAGTCCTGCGGAACAGACCCCGTCGCTATAGAGTCCCTAAAAATAAGAAATAATGCTTTATCTATTACATTACTTAGTTCTCTTAAAGATGTGCCTTTTCTGGGGTGGCTGGGGGCAGATGTTTTTAGCCCAGGGGGGCCAATAACCATGGTCCCTCTCTACAGTAGGCTATTAATATCTGCCCTCAGTCACTGACTTTCCCTCTCTGGCGGAGAAAATTGTGCGGGAGCCCACGCCAGTTTTTTCTGTGAATTTACCCTTTAATTTAACCCCTTTCTGACCTTGGACGGGATAGTACATCCGAGGTCAGAACCCCCACTGTGATGCGGGCTCCAGCGGTGCGCCCGCATCAAAACCGGGACATGTCAGCTGTTTTGAACAGCTGACATGTGCCTGCAATAGCGGCGGGTGGAATCGTGATTCACCCGCTGCTATTAACTAGTTAAATGCCACTGTCAAATGTGGACAGCAGCATTTAACTAGCGCTTCCGGCCATCCATCCGGAAATGTGCGCATCGCTGACCCCCGTCACGTGATCAGGGGTCAGCGATGTGTCTGCATAACAACCAGAGGTCTCCTTGAGACCTCTATGGTTGTTGATGTCGGATTGCTATAACCGCCACAAATGTTTCCAAAACAGTGATCCGTGTGCAGTGCGAGGATGCGATTTCCTGGCATCAAATGATCCCTTTGACATCCGTGTGACATCCGTATGGCATCCGTATGCCGAGATTTTCTCACAGGCTTGCAAAACCGACATCTAATGGATTTATGTGCTCAAATGTTCGTTAAAACATATATACAGTATACATATATATATATATATATGTCATTGAGACACATATATATATATTCTGTATTTATATTTAATTCAGCACGAGATATGTTAAAAGCCGGTAATTCAATTGCCGGCTTTTCATTACTCCTGCCTAAACCCGACATGATATGAGACACGGTTTACATACAGTAAACCATCTCATATCCCCCTTTTTTTTGCATATTCCACACTACTAACGTTAGTAGTGTGTATGTGCAAAATGTGGGCGCTGTAGCGTGTAAAATAAAGGGTTAAATCGCGGAAAAAATTGGCGTGGGCTCCCGCGCAATTTTCTCCGCCAGAGTGGTAAAGCCAGTAACTGAGGGCAGATATTAATAGCCAGGAGAGGGTCCATGGTTATTGGCCCCCCCTGGCTACAAACATCTGCCCCCAGCCACCCCAGAAAAGGCACATCTGGAAGATGCGCCTATTCTGGCACTTGGCCACTCTTTTCCCACTCCCGTGTAGCGGTGGGATATGGGGTAATGAAGGGTTAATGCCACCTTGCTATTGTAAGGTGACATTAAGCCAGATTAATAATGGAGAGGCGAGAATATGCAAAAAAAAAAGGGATATGAGATGGTTTACTGTATGTAAACCATGTCTCATATCATGTCGGGTTTCGGAAGGAGAAATGAATTAAATATAAATACAGAATATATATATATATATATATATATATATATGTGACGCCCGGGAGACCGAGGTACCCAGCACCAGATCAAAGAGGTCCGTCTCTTGAGGGGGATGTCACTAGTGGCTTGACCCGGTGCTGTGGCCTCAGGCGATGCACAGTGTAAGGGATATCATGAAGGAACAGACACTTACTTGATCAGCAGCAGGTCCTCTCAGCTGTGATGACCCCAATCCTGGATCGATGGCTATTGTCAAAATGAAAGACTGAGGCGCTGAAACGTTTAACCAGTTTACTTCAACAAAAAGGGATTTGCAACCAATACTGTCACCGGAGTCTGTATAAGAATTCTGAATTACTTTGACCCTGTCAGGATTTCCACCTCTTATTATGCGCAGTTTCTGTATGGCCCTGCTGCTGCATGTGAACTGGCTGCCGACCCAATCTGTCTCTTCTGTGCTCTGGTTCGACGGACAACCCGAGTCCTTTTTATCGGCTTACCCCCTCTGGGAGTACCGCTCAACTCTGTGTTTGTTGCTGCGTCTTACCCTGGTGAAGCTGATATCACCTCACTTCCTTCCGGTTGCTGTATTATATATAATAAATATAGCCACGGATCCGGTATCCGTCTCTGCGCCTATTCTGGGTAGAGGTTATTGCTACCCGGTTCTCACAATGTCCTTTTTCTCTATTCCACTTTTCCTACTATGGGTATTACGGACCTATAATCCGTCATAGGGCTGTTAGGAGTTCAGTTATACGACCTCTCACTTTCAGCTCCTCAACCCAACTGCCAGTCTTTTTCTCAGACCAGAATAGACCAAGGGGAGTCTCCGGAGCTCCCCCTTCCGGCCGGAGATGGCAGTGCAATCCTGCTATTCTAGTATTTGTATTTGGTGTCAATAACTATTTTTGTGGCAAATACCCCTAGGGGCGCCACATCCCCCCTTAGTTAAGAACTGTACTCCGGGACTGTGGGATGATAACATGTTAAAATAACAATTGATATGTACAGAGTCTTAAAAATGAAAAGTTACAAAAACCACTCAAAGAAACCAAAAAAAATGGAATTCTGTAAAAAGTCACTTCAAATAGCGTCCATTAATACAGTTCTATCCTTGAAGGTACTAGGAAGCAAAGTTCACAAAGCAGTCTTTCCGGAGCTTTGATTTAGTGCTTCTGGGCTGATAAAAAGTTCAAGAATATGCAAAAAGTTCATACAGGTAAGTCTCTGTAGGTACTGGGCTTAAACGTTACAGAACGATAACAATGACTATAGTCTTATAGTTGGTAATCCGCATACCTGGCCGGTAATTGACCCTGGGTACTACGCTGGGATATACGTAATAGCGGTGTTTCTTTATGTGGTGTACTACTGTCTACTGTGGATATAGTATCTGCCCTCTCTGCTAAAGATAATTCCACCACTATGGGGTTGGCAAGTCCACCGTGAATGGGATCACTCTGATCAGGAATCTGTTCTTCCTGACCTGGAACCTCTTGTAGTACGGGGTCAGCCTCTTCCTGTCTTGGGACTTCTAATATTGGGTTCGGTGTTGGATAAAAGGCCACCATGGGAACCACTACCGCACCATGGTATGTTAGTAGGGTTTTGGGAAAGTCTCCTATACAGGTGTGATACATTTCCTCCTCTTTTTTCTTTACTGGTTGAACCTGTATAGGTTGAATAACTTCTGATTCTGGCTGGACAACTTCTGGCTCTTTCAACGTTTCCGGACATAATTTAAGATTGTCTCTTGACACTAGTACAGATGTTAAACCTCCGTTTTTGCTAATGAGACACATTTTAGGATTATCCATTCTTGTTGGTAAAACTGTGTAGGGTACGGCTTCCCATTGATTATCCAGTTTATTGGTTCGACGATTCCTCTTGAGTACTTGGTCACCCGGTCTTAATGGAGTTGATAGAGCATTCTGGTTGAAAGTTCGCTCTTGTCTTTCTCTGGTTTGCTGGAGGCTTCTTTCCACACTCTCTTGCACTTGGTGATACTGCTTTTGCCGTACGACATCCCAATTGGAGTCTTGAACTTCTGCGTCTGGTTTCAGAATTCCCATTTCTAGATCGATTGGCAATTGGCCGGGTCTTGCACGCATAAGATAAGCTGGGGTGCAGTTGGTAGAGCTCACCGGGACATGATTATACAGATCCACCAAGTCAGGCAATTTCTCTGGCCATTGATTCCTTTCCGTTTCAGGTAAAGTCTTTAGTAGGTCTATCACAATATGGTTCATCTTCTCACATAAGCCGTTTGTTTGCGGATGATAGGCCGTCGTCCGGATCTTTTTGCAACCATACATATTACAGAATTCTCTGAAGATCTCTGATTCAAAGGCTGTACCCTGGTCAGTGAGAACCTGTTCTGGATATCCATGGGGTCTACAAAAGTACGTTTGGAACGCTTTGGCTGCTGTTTTTGCAGTTAGATCTTTTACAGGTACTACTACCAAGAAGCGTGAATAATGGTCCACGATGGTCAAGGAATAGACGTAACCGGACCGGCTCGGTGTCAACTTCATGTGGTCCATGGCTACCAGTTCAAGTGGTTGTTTGGTGATTATGGGCTGCAGTGGTGCTCTTTGGCTCTTTTGATCGTTCCTTCTGAGGTTGCACGGGCCACAGTTTCTACACCACTGTTCGATTGATTTTCTCATCCCGACCCAATAAAATCGTACTTCTAGCTTTTTCCAACCAAAGTGACCAGCACCATTGTGGTAAGCCTCGATGACCATCTTCACATCTTGTTTAGGCACGATAATCTGCCAAACCAATTCATGTGTTTTCGGATTGGTGTATCTTCTACAGAGTTTCCCTTGATACAGGAACATTTTGCCTCTCTCTTTCCAGAGATGATGCGTCTCTTCTGGGGCATCCTCATCGGGATATGCACTTTGCTCAGTCAATAGTTCCTTCACCAGCTTCACAGCCGGATTGCTATCTTGGGTGTCAGCCCATCTATGGTGTGCTAACGGATTAAAATTCACTTCTTGTTGTTTCTGATAGGTATTTGACTGACGATGTTTTGCCTGGGGCTGATGAAAGTCTGGTAGTTCAATTTCTTCAAGCTCCCCCATTTCTTCTTCTACATCTCTCAAGTGTGGCATCCAGGATAGGGCATCGGCATTTCCATTCTTGCGACCTGCTCGATACTTGATCACGAAGTTGTAATTAGATAACCGGGCTATCCATCGCTGTTCTAATGCACCTAATTTAGCTGTGTCTAGGTGGGTCAATGGATTGTTGTCAGTATAGACAATAAATTCTGCACCAGTCAAATAGTGTTTGAAACGTTCAGTCACAGCCCAAACTACTGCCAGTAGCTCCAATTTGAAGGAACTATAATTTTCTGAATTTCTTTCAGTAGGCCGGAGTTTTCTACTTGCAAAGGCGACTTTCTCCCGACCTTCTTGCTTTTGTGACAGCACCGCTCCCAATCCCACATTGCTGGCATTGCCGGTGTAGAGGATGAAAGGTTGATGGTAATCCGGGTATGCCAGAACTTCTTCTCCGGTTAGTGCTTTCTTTAGTTGTTCAAAGGAGTCTTCTCTTTCGTCGTTCCACTGAAAAGGAGGGTTTCGGTTTGAAGGTTTCTTCGTCTGCCCTATCAAAGCATCTTGCAAGGGCGCTGCCAATTTGGTAAATCCTTTTATAAATCTACCATAGTAACCCACTAATCCCAAGAATTGCCTCACTTCTTTTGCGTTAGTAGGTCTTGGCCAATCCCTTATGGCAATTATTTTCTCGGGATCCGGTGCTACTCCCTCCGAACTCACGATGTGCCCTGTTATGACCCCAATGGCGAGGGTCTCAGAGATATCAGCAAGTCTGCGAAGTACAAAAATCCAGCTCATAGGGCAGTGGTAACTGGGTTGACCATATATCTACTCCTAACGCCAACACTAGAAGTAGCCGGGGAACATGCCTACGTTGGTCGCTAGATGTCTCGCGCCAGCCGGAGGACTAACTACCCCTAGAAGAGGAAAACAAAGACCTCTCTTGCCTCCAGAGAATAGACCCCAAAAGCAGGATACAAGCCCCCCACAAATAATAATGGTGAGGTAAGAGGAAATGACAAACACAGAGATGAACTAGGTTTAGCAAAGAGAGGCCCACTTACTAATAGCAGAATCTAGTAAGATAACTTATATGGTCAACGAAAACCCTAACAAAAATCCACACTGGAGATTCAAGAACCCCCGAACCGTCTAACGGCCCGGGGGGAGAACTCCAGCCTCCCTAGAGCTTCCAGCAAGGATAGGATACAGATTATGTACAAGCTGGACAAAAATGCAAACAAAAACAAATAGCAAAAAAAGCAAGAAAGCAGACTTAGCTTAATCAAGCAGGAACCAGGATCAGTAGACAAGAGCACTACAGATTAGCTCTGATATCAACGATGCCAGGCATTGAACTGAAGGTCCAGGGAGCTTATATAGCAACACCCCTGACCTAACGACCCAGGTGAGCATACAAGGGATGATAGACATACCCAGAGTAAAATCACTAGTAGCCACTAGAGGGAGCCAAAAGGTAAATTCACAACAGTACCCCCCCCTTAGTGAGGGGTCACCGAACCCTCACCAAGACCACCAGGGCGATCAGGATGAGCGGCGTGAAAGGCACGAACTAAATCGGCCGCATGCACATCAGAGGCGACCACCCAGGAATTATCTTCCTGACCATAGCCCTTCCACTTGACCAGGTACTGAAGCCTCCGCCTGGAGAGACGAGAATCTAAGATCTTCTCCACCACGTACTCCAACTCGCCCTCAACCAACACCGGAGCAGGAGGCTCAGCAGAAGGAACCACAGGCACAACGTACCGCCGCAACAAGGACCTATGAAATACGTTGTGAATGGCAAACGACACCGGAAGATCCAGGCGAAAGGATACAGGATTAAGGATCTCCAATATCCTGTAAGGACCAATGAATCGAGGCTTAAATTTGGGAGAGGAGACCTTCATAGGAACAAATCGAGAAGACAGCCATACCAAATCCCCAACACGAAGTCGGGGACCCACACCGCGGCGGCGGTTGGCAAAACGCTGAGCCTTCTCCTGTGACAACTTCAAGTTGTCCACCACATGATTCCAGATCCGCTGCAACCTATCCACCACAGAATCCACTCCAGGACAGTCAGAAGGCTCCACAAGTCCCGAGGAAAAACGAGGATGGAAACCGGAGTTGCAGAAAAATGGCGAAACCAAGGTGGCAGAACTAGCCCGATTATTAAGGGCAAATTCAGCCAACGGCAAGAAGGTCACCCAATCATCCTGATCAGAAGAGACAAAACACCTCAAATACGCCTCCAGAGTCTGATTAGTTCGTTCCGTTTGTCCGTTAGTCTGTGGATGAAAAGCGTACGAAAACGACAAATCAATGCCCATCCTACCACAAAAGGATCGCCAGAACCTGGAAACAAACTGGGATCCTCTGTCCGACACAATATTCTCAGGAATGCCGTGCAAACGAACCACGTTCTGGAAGAACACAGGAACCAGATCAGAAGAGGAAGGCAGCTTAGGCAAAGAAACCAGATGGACCATCTTGGAGAAACGATCACATATCACCCAGATGACAGACATGCCCTTAGACACCGGAAGATCCGAAATGAAATCCATAGAGATGTGTGTCCAAGGTCTCTTCGGGACAGGCAAGGGCAAGAGCAACCCGCTGGCACGAGAACAGCAAGGCTTAGCTCGAGCACAAGTACCACAGGACTGCACAAATGACCGCACATCCCTTGACAAGGAAGGCCACCAAAAGGACCTGGCCACCAGATCTCTGGTGCCAAAAATTCCCGGGTGCCCTGCCAACACTGAGGAATGAACCTCGGAAATGACTCTGCTGGTCCATTTAGCAGGCACAAACAATCTGTCAGGTGGACAAGAGTCAGGCCTACCAGCCTGAAATCTCTGCAACACACGTCGCAGATCTGGAGAAATAGCTGACAAGATAACTCCTTCCTTAAGAATACCCTCAGGTTCAGCGACTCCAGGAGCATCAGGCACAAAGCTCCTAGACAGAGCATCGGCCTTCACATTCTTAGAACCTGGTAAATACGAGACCACAAAGTCAAAACGGGAGAAAAACAATGACCAGCGGGCCTGTCTAGGATTCAGGCGTTTAGCAGACTCGAGATACATCAAATTTTTGTGATCAGTCAAGACCACCACACGATGCTTAGCACCCTCGAGCCAATGACGCCACTCCTCAAATGCCCACTTCATGGCCAACAACTCCCGATTGCCCACATCATAATTTCGCTCTGCCGGCGAAAACTTCCTAGAGAAAAAGGCACAAGGTCTCATAGTAGAGCAACCAGGGCCTCTCTGCGACAAAACGGCCCCTGCCCCAATCTCCGAAGCATCCACCTCAACCTGAAAGGGAAGTGAGACGTCAGGCTGGCACAAAACAGGCGCCGAAGTAAACCGGCGTTTCAACTCCTGGAAAGCCTCCACGGCAGCAGGAGCCCAGTTAGCTACATCAGAGCCTTTCTTGGTCATATCCGTCAGCGGTTTAACAACGCTAGAGAAATTTGCGATAAAACAACGGTAGAAGTTAGCAAAACCCAAGAACTTCTGAAGACTCTTAACTGACGAGGGTTGAGTCCAATCATGAATAGCTCGGACCTTGACTGGATCCATCTCCACAGCAGAAGGGGAAAAAATGAACCCCAAAAAGGGAACCTTCTGTACACCAAAGAAACACTTTGAGCCTTTTACAAACAAAGAATTTTCACGCAGAATCTCAAAAACCATCCTGACCTGCTCCACATGCGAGTCCCAATCATCAGAAAAAACCAGAATATCATCCAGATAAACAATCAAAAATTTATCCAGATACTTCCGGAAAATGTCATGCATGAAGGACTGAAAAACTGAAGGTGCATTAGAGAGCCCAAATGGCATCACCAAGTACTCAAAATGACCTTCGGGCGTATTGAATGCGGTTTTCCATTCATCGCCCTGCCTAATGCGCACAAGGTTGTACGCACCACGAAGGTCTATCTTGGTGAACCACTTGGCACCTTTAATCCGGGCAAACAAATCTGACAACAGCGGCAAAGGATACTGAAATTTGACAGTGATCTTATTTAAAAGCCGATAGTCAATACAAGGCCTCAAAGATCCGTCCTTTTTGGCCACAAAAAAAAATCCCGCACCAAGAGGAGAAGAAGAAGGACGGATATGCCCCTTCTCAAGAGACTCCTTGATATATGAACGCATCGCGGTATGTTCCGGTACCGACAGATTAAACAGTCTCCCCTTAGGAAACTTACTGCCAGGAATCAAATCTATTGCACAGTCACATTCCCTATGAGGAGGCAGTGCACTGGACTTAGACTCGCTGAAGACATCCTGATAATCAGACAAATACGCCGGAACTTCCGAAGGTGTAGAAGAAGCAATAGACAAGGGCAGGGAATCTCCATGAATTCCATGGCAGCCCCAACTTGACACTGACATAGCCTTCCAGTCCAAGACTGGATTATGGGTCTGTAACCATGGCAAACCCAAAACAACCAAATCATGCATTTTATGCAGAACAAGAAAACGTATTACCTCCCGATGTTCGGGAGTCATGCACATGGTAACCTGTGTCCAAAACTGCGGTTTATTTTTTGCCAATGGCGTAGAATCAATACCCCTAAGAGGGATAGGATTTTCCAATGGCTCAAGAACAAATCCGCAGCGCTTGGCAAATGACAGATCCATAAGGCTCAGGGCCGCACCTGAGTCCACAAACGCCATAACAGGATACGATGACAGTGAGCAAATCAAAGTTACAGATAGAATAAATTTAGGTTGCAAATTACCAATGGCGACCGGACTAACAACCTTAGTAAGACGTTTAGAGCATGCTGAGATAACATGTGTAGAATCACCACAGTAGTAACACAAGCCATTCTGGCGTCTATGAATTTTCCGCTCATTTCTAGTCAGGATTCTATCACATTGCATTAAATCAGGTGCCTGTTCAGACAACACCATGAGGGAATTTGCGGTTTTGCGCTCCCGCAACCGCCGGTCGATTTGAATAGCCAGGGCCATAGAATCATTCAGACCTGTGGGAATGGGAAAACCCACCATCACATTCTTAATGGCTTCAGAAAGGCCATTTCTAAAATTTGCAGCCAATGCACACTCGTTCCATTGGGTCAGCACGGACCATTTCCGAAATTTTTGGCAATACACTTCAGCCTCATCCTGGCCCTGAGACATCGCCAGCAAGGCTTTTTCTGCCTGAATCTCAAGATTGGGTTCCTCATAAAGCAAACCGAGCGCCAGAAAAAACGCATCAATGTCAGCCAATGCCGGATCTCCTGGCGCCAGCGAGAAAGCCCAATCCTGAGGGTCGCCCCGCAAAAAAGAAATAACAATTTTTACTTGCTGAGCGGAGTCTCCAGATGAACAGGGTCTCAGGGACAAAAACAATTTACAATTATTCCTGAAATTTCTAAATTTAAATCGGTCTCCGGAAAACGGTTCAGGAATCGGTATCTTAGGTTCAGACATAGGATTTCTGATAACATAATCTTGTATGCCCTGCACACGAGCAGCAAGCTGGTCCACACTTGTAATCAAGGTCTGGACATTCATGTCTGCAGCAAACACAAGCCACTCAGAGGTAAAGGGGAAAAGAAAAAAAAATGAGAGAGAGAAAAAAAAACTCAGAACTTTCTTTCCTATAATCCCGCTTCTGCAATGCATTTAACATTTAATACTGGCCTGGCAAACTATTATGACCCCAATGGCGAGGGTCTCAGAGATATCAGCAAGTCTGCGAAGTACAAAAATCCAGCTCATAGGGCAGTGGTAACTAGGTTGACCATATATCTACTCCTAACGCCAACACTAGAAGTAGCCGGGGAACATGCCTACGTTGGTCGCTAGATGTCTCGCGCCAGCCGGAGGACTAACTACCCCTAGAAGAGGAAAACAAAGACCTCTCTTGCCTCCAGAGAATAGACCCCAAAAGCAGGATACAAGCCCCCCACAAATAATAATGGTGAGGTAAGAGGAAATGACAAACACAGAGATGAACTAGGTTTAGCAAAGAGAGGCCCACTTACTAATAGCAGAATGTAGTAAGATAACTTATATGGTCAACGAAAACCCTAACAAAAATCCACACTGGAGATTCAAGAACCCCCGAACCGTCTAACGGCCCGGGGGGAGAACTCCAGCCTCCCTAGAGCTTCCAGCAAGGATAGGATACAGATTATGTACAAGCTGGACAAAAATGCAAACAAAAACAAATAGCAAAAAAAGCAAGAAAGCAGACTTAGCTTAATCAAGCAGGAACCAGGATCAGTAGACAAGAGCACTACAGATTAGCTCTGATATCAACGATGCCAGGCATTGAACTGAAGGTCCAGGGAGCTTATATAGCAACACCCCTGACCTAACGACCCAGGTGAGCATACAAGGGATGATAGACATACCCAGAGTAAAATCACTAGTAGCCACTAGAGGGAGCCAAAAGGTAAATTCACAACAGTGCCCTAAGTATTGTACCTTTGGCTTGAGAAGGTGACATTTGGATGGTTTGATTTTCATACCATACTTGGATAAGGCTTCGAACACCTCTGCCAGGTCTGTTAAGTGCTGTTCGTAAGTCTTTGAGTAGACGATCACATCATCTAGGTACAGGAGGACGGTCTCGAAGTTCTTGTGTCCGAGGCAACATTCCATCAGTCGCTGGAAAGTACCGGATGCGTTGCAGAGTCCGAACGGCATGCGATTAAATTCGCTTAGACCCATTGGTGTGGTGAATGCCGTTTTTTCTTTATCTCTCTCAGCCACAGGGACTTGCCAATACCCGCTTGTTAAGTCTAAGGTGGAAAAATAATTAGCAGATTTCAAAGCAGTCAAGGACTCTTCTATCCTAGGCAAGGGATAGGCGTCTTTATGGGTGATATTATTAATCCGCCGGTAGTCTACGCACATTCTCATGGTTCCGTCCTTTTTTTTGACAATCACCAGAGGGGCCGCCCAAGGGCTACAACTATTTCTTATTACCCCGGCCTGTTTCATCTCTCTCAGCATATCCTTCGCGCATTGATAGTGAGCGGGCGGTATGGGTCTATATCTTTCTTTTATCAGGGGATGGTCACCGGTGGGGATTGTATGTTCCACCCCTTCTATCCGTCTGAAGTCCAATGGGTGTTTACTGAAGACCTGTTCATATTCCGTCACTAATCTATACACCCCTTGTCTTTGATGGATAGGTGTTGAATCTACACCCACGTCTAGCTGTTGGCACCAATCCTCCGATTCTCCATCTGAGCCGTTATTTTCCACCTGACAGGTCGATTCTAAGGGCTCAACGGTTGTGATGGCATTGTTGTCAACAGTATATAACTTTGCCACTGTAGCGTACCTTGGCAAAGTGACCTCTTCCTCTAGACAGTTCAAAAGTCGTACCGGCACCCGTCCCCGGTGTAATTCGACCACCCCTCGTGCCGTGAGTAGAATGGGCCTGCTGTCGGTGTACGCTGGTTCTATTAAGGCTTGATAGTCTCGTCCTTTAGTACCAATGGCCGCTCTACACCATACCAGCATTTGTGTTTTTGGTGGGATTACAATAGACGTTGGATCACTCACCCTCACACTGCCGATTTCTCCACCTGCAACTTCTATCTGTTGCCTTAACATTAATACTTTTATTTCCCTCCAGAGAACTCTCTGCTGGCAGGATCGGGCAGTTTCAGCAATTTGTTGTAAGACAGAAATAACTTCGGAAAAGCAATTCTCTAACACATTCATCCCTATCAATACAGTTGGTTCACAGTTCTGCCGATCAACATCAACGACAATTATACCCTGTTTCTTCAATTCTGCTTTACCAATCTTTATGGTCATCTCCCTGAATCCTAGTTTCGGTACCAACTTACCATTACTGGCCCATATATCTTGTTCAACATCAGAGGGTCCTTTATCAATATCTACCTCAGCCCAGTACCTCTTATAAAGGATATATGGTATAGATGAAATCTGGGAACCTGTATCCAGCAAAGCGTTGAGGGGAATTCCGTCCAGCACGATAGGGATGATGGGTCGTCATCCGATGTATCTGTCGTGCCAGGGTGTTGGGCCTTGAAAATTCATTCCTGCGAAGTGGCCCGCATTCCCAGGGGATTCCCATTTAAATCACAATTTCGTGCAAAGTGGCCTGGCTGCTGGCAACGGCGGCAAATGGGCTGTCCATCCGGTTGGTAGCGGTCACGGGGCCGTCCTCTCCATGTCGGGTATCTCCGGGACCTCATCCATGGAACATCCTCTCTACGGTTTACCGACTCCATCTTGGGTTCTCTCATCTCCTGCATGGTTTTAGCCATTGAAGCAACAACATCAGTTAAAGAGTCAAGCTTTTGCTGAAGAGTCTCATTAGTAATGGGCCCCAGGAACTTAGCACTGGCACCGGACGTAGCTGATGTCACTGGCATTCCCCGTTGCTGAAGTGCATCTGCCATGGGTTGTGTGAGATCCTGATCCTGAGGTGCCTCTGCCAGCTGGAGACGTATAGCGCTCTCCTTTAATTGGGCAAATGTCAATTCAGGGTACTTAAAAACAAGCATGCTCACATGCCCCCGGTGAGAAGGGGTGTAGAGTCCCTCAATAAATTGATCTCTTAGCAGCTTATCGGCTCCTGTGTTAAAAATGGGTTCAGCCAGTGTAAGTGATTTAAGGGCTTCTTGAAGGTTTAAGGCAAAATCTCTCACGCCCTCATTAGCTTTTTGTTTGCAATTAAAAAATCGTACTTTAGCTTTGCTGCTGGCAGTGGTTTCAAATGTAGCTTTTAATCCAGCAAATATGCGTTCAACAGTACCTTTTAGATCAGTTGCCCATGCCGTGACTTCTCGCTTAGCATGGCCACTTAACTGCATCATCAGGAGACTAACACGCTGAGCTTCACCCACGGGGAACATATCAAAATGAGCCAGCATCTTTTCCCTGTAACCGTCAAGGGTATTAGGTTCACCTTCATACATTGGAAGCCACGGGCCACCCGGGGTATATGGCATCAACACCGGCATGATGGGCACCACTCCTTGCACTGCTGCGCTGCCAGGCTCTCTATCGACACTCTGTCTTTCAGCTGCATTAGCGTCGCCGGGGGCTGCGGCGTCTCCGTGCTGCGACATACTGTACCCCCTTAGTTAATCCAGACCCCTCCGGTCCCAGCTTCCGTCTAGATAATGTAGATTCGTTAGTCTGTGCAGCAGGATGACAATGACACGCCCCCTGCTGCCTCTAACTGCCGCACGCTCTGTGATGATGGATTTTGAAGTTTTTCAGTTAGACTGGGGCTTGGGTAATGACGTAGCTAGATTAACAGTTTTGTGGCTAACGGTTAAGAGATCACATCAGGGGATGGCGGCCATTTTTACCCCATTATAACCAATGGAGAAAAGTCACTTTCAGTAGTTTTCAATGGGGAACGGGATTTTCTTTAACAAAGTCAATTTCTAAGATTTTTCATCCAAATTTTCACAGTTTCAGATTCCAATTACGGCACACAATACCCGGTGTACGGGCTGGCCCTATCCTGTTCGTGACGCCAGTAGTGACGCCCGGGAGACCGAGGTACCCAGCACCAGATCAAAGAGGTCCGTCTCTTGAGGGGGATGTCACTAGTGGCTTGACCCGGTGCTGTGGCCTCAGGCGATGCACAGTGTAAGGGATATCATGAAGGAACAGACACTTACTTGATCAGCAGCAGGTCCTCTCAGCTGTGATGACCCCAATCCTGGATCGATGGCTATTGTCCAAATGAAAGACTGAGGCGCTGAAACGTTTAACCAGTTTACTTCAACAAAAAGGGATTTGCAACCAATACTGTCTCCGGAGTCTGTTTAAGAATTCTGAATTACTTTGACCCTGTCAGGATTTCCACCTCTTATTATGTGCAGTTTCTGTATGGCCCTGCTGCTGCATGTGAACTGGCTGCCGACCCAATCTGTCTCTTCTGTGCTCTGGTTCGACGGACAACCCAAGTCCTTTTTTATCGGCTTACCCCCTCTGGGAGTACCGCTGAACTCTGTGTTTGTTGCTGCGTCTTACCCTGGTGAAGCTGATATCACCTCACTTCCTTCCGGTTGCTGTATTATATATAATAAATATAGCCACGGATCCGGTATCCGTCTCTGCGCCTATTCTGGGTAGAGGTTATTGCTACCCGGTTCTCACAATGTCCTTTTTCTCTATTCCACTTTTCCTACTATGGGTATTACGGACCTATAATCCGTCATAGGGCTGTTAGGAGTTCAGTTATACAACCTCTCACTTTCAGCTCCACAACCCAACTGCCAGTCTTTTTCTCAGACCAGAATAGACCAAGGGGAGTCTCCGGAGCTCCCCCTTCCGGCCGGAGACGGCAGTGCAGTCCTGCTATTCTAGTATTTGTATTTGGTGTCAATAACTATTTTTGTGGCAAATACCCCTAGGGGCGCCACATCTATATATGTGTGTGTGTCTCAATGACATATATGTATATATATATATATATATACACATACTGTATATATGTTTTAACGAACATTTGAGCACATAAATCCATTAGATGTTGGTTTTGCAAGAATGCGAGAAAATATCGCAGTACGGATGCCATACGGATTACATACGGAGGATGCCATGCTCAAAATACGCTGACACACCCTGCCTATGGATGACATACGGATCACTATTTTTGGAACATTTCTGCATATTACGGCCGTAAAATACGGACCGTATTTTCATACGCTGAGTGTGACGCCGGCCCAAGAGTGAATATCCATTTGGATTCTATCCTGAACATGGTTTTTAACCCCTTTACCCCCAAGGGTTGTTTGCACGTTAATGACCGGACCAATTTTTATAATTCTGACCACTGTCCCTTTATGAGGTTATAACTCTGGAACGCTTCAACGGATCCCGGTGATTCTGACACTGTTTTCTCGCGACATATTGTACTTCATTATAGTGGTAACACTTCTTTGATATTACCTGCGTTTATTTGTGAAAAAAACATAAATTTGGCGAAAATTTTGAAAATTTCGCAAGTTTCCAAATTTGAATTTTTATCCAATTAAATCACAGAGATATGTCACACAAAATACTTAATAAGTAACATTTCCCACATGTCTACTTTACATCAGCACAATTTTGGAACCAACATTTTTTTTTTGTTAGGGACTTATAAGGGTTAAAAGTTGACCAGCAATTTCTCATTTTTACAACACCATTTTTTTTTAGGAAAAGAAAAAAGGAATGTAGTCAGCTTACCGGTCTTAAGGTACCTTCACACTAAACGATATTGCTAGCGATCCGTGACGTTGCAGTGTCCTGGCTAGCGATATCGTTTAGTTTGACACGCAGCAGCGATCAGGATCCTGCTGTGATATCGCTGGTCGTTGAACAAAGTTCAGAACTTTATTTGGTCGTCAGACCGGCGTGTATCGTCGTGTTTGACACCAAAAGCAACGATACCAGCGATGTTTTACCCTGGTAACCAGGGTAAACATCGGGTTACTAAGCGCAGGGCCGCGCTTAGTAACCCAATGTTTACCCTGGTTACCAGTGTAAAATGTAAAAAAAACAAACAGTACATACTCACCTTCGCGTCCCCCGGCGTCCGCTTCCCACACTGACTGAGCGCCGTAAAGTGAAAGTGAAAGTACAGCACAGCGGTGACGTCACTGCTCTGCTGTTAGGGCCGGCGCTCAGTCAGTGCAGGAAGCAGACGCCGGGGGACGTGAATGTAAGTATGTACTGTTTGTTTTTTTTACATTTTACGCTGGTAACCAGGGTAAACATCGGGTTACTAAGCGCGGCCCTGCGCTTAGTAACCCGATGTTTACCCTGGTTACCCGGGGACCTCGGCATCGTTGGTCGCTGGAGAGCGGTCTGTGTGACAGCTCTCCAGCGATCAAACAGCGACGCTGCAGCGATCGGCATCGTTGTCGCTATCGCTGCAGCGTCGCTTAATGTGAAGGTACCTTTAGACGAAATCCCCAGACCTGCCAACGCCCAGCACGGTTCGGGGTGAGCGCCCACAGCAAATGAAGACAAACAGAGAAATGATCCAGCTGGAAGATAGATCATGAGTAAGACTTCTTAGTTGAAACGCGTTGATCCTCCTCACTGGTGTGCCAGGTGTTTGCTATGTAAACATTTTTCTTTTTGAAGAACTATTTATCGCTTTAGTTGTCTAATAAAGTCTCACAAAGTCTGAACTGCCTCCACTTCCAGCTGGATCATTTCTCTGTTTGTCTTCATTTTTTTTAGGAACCACATCTCATTTGAAGTCATTTTGAGGGGTCTATATGATGGAAAATACCCAAGTGTGACACCATTCTAAAAACTGTGCCCCTCAAGGTGCTCAAAACCACATTCATCAAGTTTATTAACCCTTCAGGTGTTTCACAGAAATTTTTGGAATGTTTAAATAAAAATGAACATTTAACTTTTTTACACAAAAAATTTACTTCAGCTCCAATTTGTTCTATTTTACAAAGGGTAACAGGAGAAAATGGACCCCAAAAGTTGTTGTCCTGAGTACACTGATACCCAATATGTGGGGATAAACCACTGTTTGGACGCATGGCAGAGCTCGGAAGCGAAGGAGCGCCATTTGACTTTTCAATGCAAAATTGACTGGAATTCAGATGGGACGCCATGTTGCGTTTGGAGAGCCCCTGATGTGCCTAAACATTGAAACCCCCCACAAGTGACACCATTTTGGAAATTAGACCCCCTAAGGAACTTATCTAGATGTGTGGTGAGCACTTTGACCCATTAAGTGATTCACAGAAGTTTATAATGCAGAGCCGTAAAAATAAAAAATCATATTTTTTCACAAAAATGATCTTTTTGCCCCCAATTTTTTATTTTCCCAAGGGTAAGAGAAGAATTTGGACTCCAAAAGTTGTTGTACATTTTGTCCTGAGTACGCTAATACCCCATATGTGGGGGTAAACCATGTTTTGGCGCAAGGGAGAGCTCGAAAGGGAAGGAGCGCCACTTGACTTTTCAATGCAAAATTGACTGGAATTGAGATGGGACGCCATGTTGTGTTTGGAGAGCCCCTGATGTGCCTAAACATTGAAACCCCCCACAAGTGACACCATTTTGGAAAGTAGACCCCCTAAGGAACTCATCTAGATGTGTTGTGAGAGCTTTGAAAGCGCATAAAAAAGGCCAATTTTATGTGTACCTGGTAGCCACTTTACGGCATCTCTCTTATACCAGGTCCTGCGCTATCCTTCCTCGCTGAGAATAAACGTCTCCATGTGAATGACAGTTTATAATGCAGAGCCGTGAAAATAAAAATTCTTTTTTTTCCCCACAAAAATTATTTTTTAGCCTCCAGTTTTATATTTTCCCAAGGGTAACAGGAGAAATTGGACCCCAAAAGTTGTTGTCCAATTTGTCCTGAGTACGCTGATACCCCATATGTGAGGGGAACCACCGTTTGGGAGCATGGGAGAGCTCTGAAGGGAAGGAGCGCTATTTGGAATGCAGGCTTAGATGGAATGGTCTGCAGGCGTCACATTGCATTTGCAGAGCCCCTAATGTACCTAAACCATAGAAACCCCCCACAAGTGACCCCATATTGGAAACTAGACCCCGCAAGGAACTTATGTAGATGTGTTGTGAGAACTTTGAACCCCCAAGTGTTTCACTACAGTTTATAACGCAGAGCCTTGAAAATAAAAAATATTTTTTTTTACACAAAAATTATTTTTTAGCCCCCAGTTTTGTATTTTCTAAGAGTAACAGGAGAAATTGGACTGCAAAAGTTGTTGTCCAATGTGTCCTGAGTACGCTGATACCCCATATGTTGGGGTAAACCCCTGTTTGTGCGCACAGGAGAGCTCGGAAGGGAAGGAGCACTGTTTTACTTTTTCAACTCAGAATTGGCTGGAATTGAGATCGGACGCAATGTCGCACTTGGAGAGCCCCTGATGTGCCTAAACAGTGGAAACCCCCCAATTATAACTGAAACCCTAATCCAAACACACCCCTAACTCTAATCTCAACTGTAACCCTAACCACACCCCTAACCCTGACACACCCCTAACCCTAATCCCAATCCTATTCCCAACTGTAAATGTGATCCAAACCCTAACCCTAACTTTAGCCCCAACCCTAACCCTAACTGTAGCCCTAACCCTAGCCCCAACCCTAACCCTAGCCCTAACCCTAGCCCTAGCCCTACCCCTAGACCTTACCCTAGCCCTAACCCTAGCCCTAACCCTAGCCCTAACCCTAGCCCTAACCCTAACCCTAATGGGAAAATGTAAATAAATACATTTTTTTATAATTTTTTGTAACTAAGGGGATGATGAAGGGGAGTTTGATTTACTATTTATAGCGGGTTTTCTAGCGGATTTTTATGATTGGCAGCTGTCACACACTAAAAGACGCTTTTTATTGCAAAAAAATGTTTTTTGCATTACCACATTTTGAGTGCTATAATTTTTCCATATTTTGGTCCACAGAGTCATGTGAGGTCTTGTTTTTTGCGGGACGAGTTGACATTTTTATTGGTAACATTTTCGGGCACGTGACATTTTTTGATCGCTTTTGATTCCGATTTTTGTGAGGCAGAATGACCAAAAACCAGCTATTAATGAATTTCTTTTGGGGGGGCGCTTATACCGTTCTGCGTTTGGTAAAATGGATAAAGCAGTTTTATTCTTTGGGTCAGTATGATTGCAGCGATACCTCAGTTATATCATTTTTTTATGTTTTGGTGCTTTCATACGATAAAAACTATTTTATAGAAAAAATAATTATTTTTGCATCGCTTTATTCTGAGGACTATAACTTTTTTAAGTTTTCGCTGATTATGCTGTATGGTGGCTAGTTTTTTGCGGGACAAGATGACGTTTTCAGTGGTACCATGGCTATTTATTTCCATCTTTTTGATCGCGTGTTATTCCACTTTTTGTTCGGCAGTATGATAATAAAGCGTTGTTTTTTGCCTCTTTTTTTTTTTACGGTGTTCACTGAAGGGGTTAACTAGTGGGACAGTTTTATAGGTCAGGTCCTTGCGGACGCGGCGATACTAAATATGTGTACTTTTATTGTTTTTTTTTATTTTTATTTAGCTAAAGGAATGTATTTATTGGAACAATATTTTTTTATTATTATTATTTATTTAGGAATTATTATTTTTTTTTACACATGTAATTTTTTTTTTTTTTTACATTTTTACTTTGCCCCAGGGGGCAACATCACAGTAAAGTGACAGATCGCTGATCTGACACTTTGCTGTGCACTGTGTCAGATCGGCGATCACACAGCACAGCAGGGAGGCTTTCCGTTGCCTGCTCTGAGCAGGCGCTGTGAAGCCACCTCCCTGCAGGACCCGGATGTAGCCCCGTGGCCATTTTGGATCTGGAGACTGCAGGGAGGAGACGCTCGGTACAAGGTGAGCACATCGCCTTGTACCGATCGTCTCAGGGAAACTCGCAGGGAGCCCCCTCCCTGCGCGATGCTTCCCTATACCGCCGGCACACTGCGATCATGTTTGATCGCAGTGTGCCGGGGGTTAATGTGCCAGGGGCGGTCCGTGACCGCTCCTGGCACATAGTGCCGGATGTCAGCTGCGATAGTCAGCTGACACCCGGCCGTGATTGGCCGCGCTCCCCGTGAGCGCGGCCGATCGCGCTGGACGTACTATTCCGTCCTTGGGAAGTAGGGCCCACCCCACATGGACGGAATAGTACATCCGATGACAGAAAGGAGTTAAATAGTCTCCACCCCTAGGGTTTGGTGGAACCACTTGTATGCCAGAAAAGAAAATTCCCTGGCAGGATCGGTTATGTTTCTCAAAAAAAATGCCGCGACAATGGATGTCCTTTGTACCCTTTACTGATATTGTCTAGATGTTCTTTAATCCTGTCCTTTAGCCTTCTTTTAGTCCTATCCACATATATTTTCTCGCATGGGCATATTAAAATGTAGATGACTCCCTTAGTTTGGCATGTAATATAGGCTCTGATATTGTAGTGATTTGTTTTATGTGTATCCGTAAATGAGGTATATATTTTCTTTTCAATTGTTGTACGTATGCAGCAGGGGCATGAGCCGCATGGGTGAAAACCCACCTTGCGTGTATGGGATTTTTTAGACAGCAATTTTTGTTTGCTAGTAGCTGACACAACTGTTTTTGTTGTTGGAGCCAATAGAAGACCCAAATTCTGGGCTTTTTTGTATATAAATTTGGGACATTGTGGTAATAGATCACCAATGCATTTATCTCCTTGTAAAACTGGCCAGTGTTTGCGGATAATTCTATTGAATTTTCCATGTCCTGCATGGAATTGGGTGATTATAGGCAGTTGGTTTATTTGTTCTTTAATGGTAGGTGGACTATGATTAACCGGAGTTTTGAATAATAAAGATTCTTTTGGTATAGCTTCCACCTCTAGAAGCTAGACTGGCAGACTCGAGAGGTTACTAGATGGAGTGAGTTTTGCCAGGAACATTGCTTGGACACCCGGCTGGCCAGTGTGGCTTCTCAGGTTCTGCCAGAGTTCATCTCAGATTTTGAGGATGTATTCTCTGAGGAGGGAAGTCAAGAGCTACCTCCACACCGCCCTTATGATTGTGCGATAAATCTCGTTCCTGGAGCTAAGCTACCTAAGAGTAGGCTATACAACATCTCTTCTCCTGAGAGACAAGCCATGAAGGATTATATCACGGAGAGTCTGGCCAAGGGTCATATCAGACCCTCGTCATCTCCCATTGCACCTGGTTTCTTCTTTGTAAAGAAGAAAGACGGGGGTTTTTACGCCCATGCCTAGACTTCCGTGAATTAATTCAAATTACGGTCCGGGATCCTTTTCCACTCCCTCTTATTCCGGATCTCTTTAATCAAATTGTGGGGGCTAATTCGTTCTCCAAATTGGATCTCAGGGGGGCATATAATCTCATTCGCATGAGGGAGGGGGATGAATGGAAGACGACATTTAATACTCCAGATGGACACTACGGGAACATGGTTATGCCTTTTGTGTTATGTAATGCCCCTGCCGTGTTTCAACACTTTGTCAACGATATACTTAGTCACCTGATTGGTAGGTTTGTGGTAGGTTTGTGGTGGTATATCTCGATGACATCTTAATTTATTCTCCTGACCTCGAGTCTCATCAGGTTCATGTAGGCAGGTCCTCCAGGTACTCAGGGACAATAAATTATTTGCCAAACTTGAGAAATGCATGTTCGCAGTCAAAGAGATTCCTTTCTTGGGTTATTTTTTGTTCTCCACAGAATTTCGTATGGATCCGGCAAAGGTCAGGGCGGTCTTGGAGTGAAAACGTCCTGAGGACCTTAAGGCCTTCCAGAGGTTTTTAGGTTTTGCAAACTTCTATCGCAAATTTATTAAAGACTTTTCAGTGACAGCCAAACCATTAACAGACATGACCAAAAGAGGCACAGACTTTTCTGTATGGTCCAGTGTGGCCTGCAACGCTTTTGAAACTTTGAAAAAGCGTTTTTCCACTGCACCCATATTAATACAGCCTGACATCACTCAGCCATTTGTGGTAGAGGTGGATGCCTCTGAGGTAGGGGTGGGAGCTGTATTGTCCAGGGGATTTCTCTGAGTAAGTGGCGTCCGTGTGCATTTTTCTCATAAAAATTATCTCCTACGGAGAAGAATTATGATATTGGTAACAGGGAGCTGTTAGCAATTAAATGGGCATTTGAAGAATGGCGCCATTTTTTGGAGGGAGCACTTCACTCTGTCATGGTGATCACAGATCACAAAAATCTGTTGTATTTAGAATGTGCGAAGCGTCTTACACCTAGGCAAGCGAGGTGGTCTCTGTTCTTCGCCAGGTTCAATTTCTACATTACGTACAGGCCAGGAAGCAAGAATGTCAAGGCTGACGCGTTATCCCGTTGTTTCCCGGGGGGTGGGGATCATTGTGAGCCAGGTCCTATACTGCAGAAGGGTGTAGTAGTCGCCGCAATTAATTCTGATCTTGAGAGAGAGGTGGTAGAGGCACAGGGGGATGCCCCAGCAGCCTGTCCTTTAGGTAAACTTTTTGTTCCTGCTAATCTCCGTCTCAGGGTCATAAATGAGCATCATGACTCGGTTTTGGCCGGACACCCTGGAAGTAAGGTTACCATGGACCTTCTCTCTCGGCGCTTTTGGTGGTCTGGGGTAAAACATGATGTACAGGAATATGTCGCTGCCTGCAGTGTGTGTGCGCGTTCCAAGACCTCTCGTTCTCGCCCGTCTGGGTCTCTCCAACCTCTGGAGATTCCCAATAGACCTTGGACTCATTTATCAATAGATTTCATCACTGACTTACCGGTTTCGGAGGGTAATACAGTTATTTTAGTCGTAGTTGACAGATTTAGCAAGATGTCTCATTTCATTGCACTCCCCGCGTTACCAAATGCTAAGACTCTGGCACAGGTCTTTATCAAGGAGGTTGTGAGACTGCATGGTATTCCTTCAGATATTGTCTCAGACCGGGGGTGCAGTTTATTTCCAAGTTTTGGAGGGCTTTCTGCAGCCGGCTGGGGACTCATTTGTTGTTTTCTTCAGCTTTTCATCCTCAATCCAATGGTCAGACAGAACGTGTAAATCAAAATCTTGAAACTCATCTCAGGTGTTTCATTTCGGAGAATCAGGAAGACTGGGTTAAGTACTTACCGTTGGCAGAGTTTGCAGTAAACAACCGTACTCATGAGTCTACTGGTAAGTCCCCGTTTTTCGGGGCATATGGTTTTCATCCTCAATTTAGTTCATTTAATAGGAGGGATTCCTCAGGTGTTCCTGAAGAGGAGAGGTTTTCTTCATCCATCACGTCCATATGGCAAGGGGTTCTTGATAAATTAAAGAGGTTGGGTTCCAGATATAAGAATGCGGCTGATCGGAGACGTGTGGAAGGTCCGGACCTGTGTGTGGGTGATTGGGTTTGGTTGTCCTCGAAAAATATTAAGCTGAGAGTTCCCTCGTGGAAATTGGGCCCTAGGTTTATTGGCCCTTATAGGATTGTGGCCGTTGTGAATTCTGTTGCTTTTCAGCTGGCTTTGCCTCAGTCATTTAAGATCCATAATGTTTTTCATCACTCCTTACTCAAGAGGTTTGTGGCGTCATCCAATCCGTCACCTTCACCTCCCTCTCCGGTCCTTGTTGATGGAAATCTCGAGTTCCAGATAGCCAGGGTCATGGATTCTCGTTTAGTTCGTCGGTCCCTACAGTATCTGGTACACTGGAGAGGGTACGGTCCTGAGGAGAGGATGTGGTACCTGCTGCTGATGTCCATACGGTTAGGTTGGTTCGGGCATTTCATACAGCCCATCCTGAGAAACCTGGTCCTGAGGTTCCGGAGGTCCCTTGTAGAAGGGGGGGTACTGTCACGGGGCTTCCGCGATATAGAGGTTTCAGAGAACCGCAGCGCTCTGGGCCTTGTTCACACACAGTGAACAGAAGCTCTTCTCCTGAATTCTGACCTGGCTGCCTTATGCCAGCAGTGCAGGAGTTAACCTTGTTACTGAAGTTGCTGAGAGCTTGGTCTCTCAGCTGAATTGGATTTTGTAATCTCATCCTCTATATAGACCCAGCTTTGACTACAACTGTTGTCAGTGATCAGTTCAGCTGCCTGGCTTGGAGCGTGAAGGAGCATGGTATTAGGAGCTTGGAGGTTTAGGCCGCTTTCACATTTGCGGTTGCGTTTCTTCCGCAAATATCCGCATGCGTTGTGTATTCCTATCTTTAACATTATCGACGCATGCGTTTTTCTGTGTTCGCGTTTTGCCGCGTTTGACGACGCATGCGTCGTCTAGCCGTCTGCGTCTTGGCGCGGAAATGCAACATGTACTAATTTTTAGAGGCATCATTCTGCCGCCTGGAAACGTATGCGGCTGATTGCGCAAGGTTTGCGCCGAAAAAACGCATTGTAGTCTATGTAAACGCATGCGTTTTTCTGTACATGCGTTTGCTTGCGTTTGTCGACGCATGCGTCTCAATTGAGAAAAACATGTCTAGACACTGATAAGCCACCCCCCACATACAAGGTGATAAAGGGAGGGAGTGGACATTGGCAGTTCACTACTCATCAGACTGCCTTGCAGACGAGACGCCCCACAGCCCCTTGGAGCAGCAAACAAGCCTCAGAACTATGTGAGTATATCCTATCCAATGCATTTCTTTTCTATAATCTGTGTCTATATGCCCTAATTTCTTTCATTTCTTTCTTTCTGCATGCATCAGAATGTCTTCTTCTTCTGATGAGGAAACGCATGGGCCTGCACAAGGGGAACATGTCAGTGAAGTGAGTATTCATCTCCTCAGATTGGTAAGTATTCACTGTCACATCTACACATATGACAATGTATATTTTCCCTTTTTCAGACCACTTCTTCTACAGCGGAAGAGACTGGGCAGGAGACTGGGCAGGAGGAGCATAGTCACGGTCGGGCGACACGGCGGCATCGTGTAAGTATACCTGGCTGACTGTTTATTGAATCCTCACTTTACAATTCTTGAATCTTCATTTCTTTCTACTTCTCTCTTTCTTTCCCTTCTGCTTCAGCACCAGTGTTTTTTTTTACTTCAATATTCATGCCATTCCTCTGATTCTGTTTTCTGTCTTCCGTATGTGAATGCCTCCAATATTAATGTCCTTTTTGTTGTTAGGTTCCAGAAGGGGATGAGGACCTCATTGAGAATGAACACCTCATCTCCCTGGTTCATGAGCGAGTCGCATTGTGGGACACCCGGGATCCACTGCACGCCAACAATGTGACGATCCGGAGGCTTTGGAATGAGGTGGCCGCAGCGTTGTGGGATGGCTGGGCCAATGCCCCGGCTCGGGTCCGTTCTGCATTTGGTATCGCAATGCAGTGTGATGTAGTCAATACCTTGGCCATGCTCACACAACTGTGTATGATGAGAGAAAGTCATTACTTTTTCACAGCACATACAGTTGTGTGACCACGGTCAAAAGACCATTGTCCTAACAATTATGTTTTGTTTTGTCAACAGTGTCAAAAGTCAAAACACGTTGGCGATCGATGAAGGACCGCTTCAACAAGGACCTGCGCCAAGAGAGCCAGCTTCCAAGTGGTTCTGCAGCAAGGATACGCAAATACAAGTACCACCGCATCCTTGCGTTTTTGAGACCGGTCCTTGCACAAAGAACGTAAGTATATTGGTTAAAAAAGAAAAATAAAAGTTGTGTATAATGCTAGTTTTTTTGGGTCAGTATTTTGAATCAGTATTTGTAATCCAAAACCATGAGTGATTGATACATGCAGAAGTGGGGTACGTGTTCTTTGAATACTCTCCCTCACATAGTTCCTCTCCAGGTTTTGGCTTACCAATACTGATTTGAAATACCGAGCAAATACTGACAGTGTGACGGCAGCCTACACAACAGATCTATAGTCATCAAGTCAGGTGTCAGAAATAATGAATTCAGGATGCCAATGGCTCCTCAATTCATTTCTCCTGGCACTTGTCCTGGTGAGTATACAGGTGGCTTGCTTGTATAGAGATATGGCTTGTATTGCCTCCATCGTCTCTTCATATTTTACATCAGTTTTTTTAATCCCCAAGGAGTGGTCGATGCATGCAGAAGTAGAGCATGTGGTTTTATGAAACTTTTATTCCTACTGTTGAACTCCTGGCTTGCAAATTCTGATGTAAAATTCACTCCAAATAGTGCTAGTGTGACCTTTCCCTATCTGAATGTTTATCTAACTGTTGAGTTATCTTTTTGTAAATGTTTTGTAATAATTTTTTTTTTTTTTTTTTCGCAGCACTTGGAGCTCCACTGTTGGCCCAGGTTCTGGAGCGGTCCTTCATCAGTCAGCCACGGACCCGTCCCAGCCATCCTCCAGCGCTGCAGCAAGTGGGCCTGCCACACAACCTGGAGACCAGGAAGCTGGTCCATCAGGTGTTCCCCTTCCCCAGTCCTCTGCCTCTAGCCAATTTTTTATGGGCTTCTCCCGGCAGCGGCAGAGGGCCGCGGACAGGTCACTCATGCCCGAGTTTTTGCACTTGAGCTCGGTCTTCCATGAGGGACTCAAGGCGATGGGTGACCGACTGGATACTGCCATTAGTCATATGAGCACACGTATCCAGGAGGTAACCACAGCCCTTGCCCAAGTGAAAGCCGACCTCCAGAGGCCAGCACATCATTTTTTTAATCAGATAGAACAGGGCATGTCGGAACACCTTAGTCCTGAGCTCCAGATTACTGTTATGCAGGCCTGCAATGCTGCTTACGTGTTATTCGGTATTTTCAGCAGACAGTGGGGGCATTTCCAACAGTGCCCACACTGTCACGCTTTACATCAATGCCGACATCTGCTGCATACCACTGCACGGCCACCTCCATTCCAAACACTGCCGGACCGTATTATAGCACCACCACCATGCCCAGTGCAGTGGGTCAGCCCACCGCCACCACCATGACAACTGCTGCTCCTGCTTGGGCCTCCTCCACTGCCACCACCATGCTGCCGCCGCAGGACCCTGGCCTGGCGTTCCCCGCTACCACCACAAGAGTTCCGCCGCAGGACCCTGGCCTGGCGTTCCCCGCCACCACAACAAGACTGCCATTGCCGGACCCTGCCCTGGCATTTCCTGGCACCACCACAAGACTGCCGTTGCCAGACCCTGGCCTGGCGTTCCCCGCCACCACAACAAGACTGCCATTGCCGGACCCTGCCCTGGCGTTTCCTGGCACCACCACAAGACTGCCGTTGCCGGACCCTGGCCTGGCGTTCCCCGCCACCACAACAAGACTGCCATTGCCGGACCCTGCCCTGGCATTTCCTGGCACCACCACAAGACTGCCGTTGCTGGACCCTGCCCTGGCGTTCCCTGCCACCACAACAACGAACCCGTGCCAAACAAGGAAGGGAAAAGGCAAAAAAAAAGCAAAAAACAATAGCTATCCCTCCCCCCTCACCTCCCAATGTGTCTGTAATGTCTGGTTTGTCTCACCCTTCCAGTGTGTCTCAGCCCTCTCATGTGTCTAGCCCAATCCCGGAATTTCCTGACCCCAGCAGTTTCATAGCGCCTTCTCCTGCCACCCCTATGTCGGCTACAATAAGCCAGACCTCACAACTGGACACCCCACAATATCGGCACTCAACCCCAAGCAGGCGCAGTTATTTTTTTTGTTTGTGTGTGTTTAATAAACCTGTGTTTTGCCCCAATAAGGTTTGGTTAATTGTGTATTTCGCCGCCGTCACCACACACCGTGCGCCAATAACAAATAATGCGTCAAACACTTTTTTGGGGGCCACCTCCAACCTCCAGTACTTACTTAGCAGAACACTGAAGCTTGGTGTGTGTTTGGTTGAGAGATATGAGGTTGCCCCCAAAAATAACACTTGTATTTTGTCCAAAAACAGTTCTTTCTGTTTACTCCGTGACTTTTGGTCGCACACAGAAGACAAAATGGTGGTAGTACACAGCACAACTATACTCAACAGGTCGTGTCTTATCAGAAACAATATTTATGACCCCTGACCTGCTGATTTTAGAAATGCATTGTATTACCTCCATTTTATCTTATTGGTACATATACATATATTTCACACAAAGTGAAGGAACAATGTACGTCATACATGGCATATCTATACTCACCCGGACAAGTGTCAGGAAAAATGAATTCAAGAGCAATTAGCATCATTAATTCATTAGCTCAGACACCTGACTTGATGACTATAGATCTCTGGTGTAGGCTGCCGTCACACTGTCAGTATTCGCTCTGTATTTTACAGCACTATTTGTAAGCCTAAACCTGGAGTGGAACTATGTGAGGAAAAGTTCAATAAACACATATGCACCACTAAAAGAATTTAACTACCACTCCTGGTTTTGGCTTACAAATACTGATGTTAAGTACTGGACAAATACTGCAACAATAACAGACATCGTCTATACAGTCTGCGGCAAATAGCTAATGGTGAACCAAGACAGGACTCAATGACGTCAACAACCTAAGCCCAAAAACCCAAAGTGGTTTGTTAAGGAAATAGATAGGAGACATGGTGAAGAAAGTAAAACACAATTATTTTATTAGAAAAAACATTAACATTTCAAACATAACTTTGCAGACCCGAAGCCAGCAGTACATTTTACACCATATTGTCCTGCCATGGCACACGTCCAATGTCAGAATCAAAAAAGGCTGCAAATTGGTTCCGCATGTGGCCTACTTCAACTGTTGACCGCAGCGGGTGATGACGGTAATCAGGCAAAGGGTTTGCAACAGGTTAATCAAGTTCTATGGTGGGTCGCTCCTTAGCCAGAATGAAATTGTGGAGAACCACACAGGCTTTAACCACCTCATCCACTGTCTCCATTTTTAGATTTATGGCAGTTGCTAGAATGCGCCATTTGGACACCATAATCCCAAAGGCACACTGTACTGTTCTGCGTGCCCTGGTTAGTCTGTAGTTATAGATCCGTTTTCTGTGGTTCAAGTCCCGACTTGAATAGGGCTTCAGGAGATTTTCACTCATCTGAAAGGCCTCATCCCCAACCATTACAAATGTCAGCGGTGGGCCTTGAGTGTAGGGGAGTGGTCGTGGCTGTGGGAAATTAAAATTTTTGCCATAAACACGTCGGCCCATATCAGAGTTTTTAAAAGTCTGAGAATCGTTGCCACGGCCAAAAGCACCAATGTCCACAGCAATGAAGCGACAGTCCGCATCGGCTATTGCCATGAGAACTACTGAAAAATATTTTTTGTAGTTGAAGAACTGTGAACCCGTTCTGGCTGGTTTGATAATCCGGATGTGCTTCCCATCCACTGCACCCAAACAGTTGGGAAAATCACAAACAGTCCAAAATTTTTCAGCAATTTCTTTCCACATGTCCTCCGTGGGTATGGGTATAAATTCCTCACGGAGAACGTTCCATAAAGCCTGGCAGGTGTCAAAAACAATTCCGGACAGCGTGGAAATTCCAAGGCGGTACTGGAAATGAAGGGATGACAAGCTCTCTCCAGTTGCAAGAAATCTGTAGAAAGAATAAATAATTTACAAAAATGCCAAAAATACATGTCAGACCTGCAAAAATTATGGGTAGCTTTTGTTTAGAATTATTACGTACCTTAAGGTAACCAGGAGACGTTCCTCTGGTGGAATGGCTCTACGGAGCTGTGTGTCCTGTCTCCGGATGGCTCCTTGGACACGATCAAGCAAATCCCGGAAAGAGTCTTGTGACATCCTGGTATATTCCGGGAATTTTTCTGGGTTCTCATTGAGCTCACCATACAGGGTGTGATATGCACCACGGCTCTCCCGCAGTTCTACAATAGGGTGTTGCCAAAACCGCCTACGCCGTGTCCTTCTCTGTCTTTCCCGGTTTCGGTGTTGCTCCCAAGCAAACGCACATGCCAGAAAAATCTTGATGCTCAGATCCAGTTTGAAGTAAAAGCTATCCATGTGAAGATCCATCTTGTCACAGGATACAGGAGCAAAATCTGAAGATTTCAGCTGTCCTAGGGTCTATATATAGATTTCACATAATACACGCCCTCTGTAGTCCCATTGGCTGGTTCTTGTGATCTAGATTTTTCTCTAGTAAATTTTTGCGACATGCGCACAACAAACACAAACGCATGGAAAACGCAAGCAAAAGCATGTAAACGCAGCATTTTAATGACGCATGCGGTAACCGTAAGCGGTTTTAAAACGCTGCATTTACACGCATTTTCGTGCGTTTTTCGTGTCCTTGCGTTTGCGGATTAAACGCTGCAGATTAAAACGCAAATGTGAAAGTAGCCTTATCTACCCTGATTGTAGTCTGCGTGTTTGTTTGCATGTTAAACCTGTTTTCTCTCCTTTGTTGTTGCTCCCCTTTTTCCCTATTCAGTGTCTCCTCTGTGGTTGAGTGAGCTTTCGGGGTGTTTGCTATCTAAGTTTACCTTGTCTGTATTCCCTGTCTATTTGTCGTTTTGCTACTTTTGTGCAGTCCACCTTCCTGGGGGAGAGGGGGCCACTGATGGGGTCTACACAGGAGACAGGGATACGCTGGCGGTTCAGGCCTCCTAACCATTATAGGTACCCCTGAGATAAGGGTGAGTCAGGGCCCTTCAATAGTGTCAGGGACAGGTGCGGGTCCCAGTACGGCATCCTGCCCCTTTGTCGCCATTTACAGCGTGACAAGGGGGTTGTACAGTGAAAGCTAAGTCTGCAGTCACTCTGTGTGCTGTTGGATACGCCGATTTCTTGCCGGAGATCATAGAGTATGTATGAGTTATACATACCCCCTGACAGTGTACGTGATCTCGCTGTCCATACACTTGCATGCAGCGAGGCTGCACCCTCTTATAGGCCATGTCCACTTGCTATCTGCATCAATGGTCGGGCCGCAGACTCCAATCAATACAAGTGTTTGGAGAGGGAGGCTGTGCATATGTATCACTCATACATAATCTCCAGTCCCGGGTCCAAAACCTGCGAATCGCCGTAGCGCACAGTGCGTGTTGTGGGTGGATTCACACAGAGTGACTGCAGACTTATCAGTTTTTACTGGACAACCAAAACATGTCCCCAAATCAGCACTGATTTCTGCAGCGTGTGGATGGCATTTTAATCATTGTTATTTCATTGTACTGTACTTAGGTCGCAGATTACCACTGTGAATCCACTGTATGTAGCCTTAAAGGTACCTTCACACGAAGCGACGCTGCAGCGATAGCTACAACGATGCCGATCGCTGCAGCGTCGCTGTTTGATCGCTGGAGAGCTGTCACACAGACCGCTCTCCAGCGACCAACGATGCCGAGGTCCCCGGGTAACCAGGGTAAACATCGGGTTGCTAAGCGCAGGGCCGCGCTTAGTAACCCGATGTTTACCCTGGTTACCAGCGTAAAAGTAAAAAAACAAACAGTACATGCTCACCTGCGCGTCCCCCAGCGTCTGCTTCCTGACACTGACTGAGCTCCGGCCCTAACAGCACAGCGGTGACGTCACCGCTGTGCTTTCACTTTCACTTTAGGGCCGTCGCTCAGTAAGTGTCAGGAAGCAGACGCTGGGGGACGCGCAGGTGAGCATGTACTGTTTGTTTTTTTACTTTTACGCTGGTAACCAGGGTAAACATCGGGTTACTAAGCGCGGCCCTGCGCTTGGTAACCCGATGTTTACCCTGGTTACCAGTGTAAAACATCGCTGGTATCGTTGCTTTTGCTTTCAAACACAACGATACACAGCGATCGGACGACCAAATAAAGTTCTGGACTTTATTCAGCGACCAGCGACATCACAGCAGGATCCTGATCGCTGCTGCGTGTCAAACTAAACGATATCGCTAGCGATGACGCTGCAACGTCACGGATCGCTAGCAATATCGTTACAAAGTCGTTTCGTGTGAAGGTACCTTTACAGTTCTGGTTCATTGACCAATATCCACATTGTTAAATAATAGGCACTAGTAGAATAAGGGCAAAGAGGAAAAACCAGCACCAGGTGATTTCCATAAAAATGCAACTTTAGTCTTTTTATTTCATCCATTGCTTGTAAAAAGTTAAAAACATATGAGTCATTACATGTCAGGGACAAACATCCCCCGCACACACGACTAGTAGAATATTAACATATGTCATCACTAGTAAAGGTAAATATTTCTATATAGGAGAACATTATATACATATATATACGGGATAATACAGTATATACACATAGATGCTCCTATATATCATACTACGATCTATGTACACTTGATTTTTTATACAAAGAAAACTAATCGTTTTAGATTAACTGTATAGGACTTCATGCAACGAATGCAGAAAACACCCTAGCCACTAGGTGGCATGCAAGTGCTATTCAGCAGGAATAAGACTGCTTCTATAGGCTTCTCCGTACAGGAACACGGAATTCAGATCTCGAGCACTAGCTGGTATTCTGTTCTTTTATACACATAATTGGGTTTGTTTCTTTTGACGTGAAAATATCCTCAAGCCTGAAATAATGGTCTTCAAATGTTGAAACAGAATATAGTAGGGGTATATCTGAAGTAATGTAATGATTTAAAGACAGAAATCAACGCTGACTTCACTGGACGCTCCGGAAAGTTACATTTCAGCCACCTATAATTCCCATTTGAAAGTGAATGTAAAATAGTTATGTTGCCTGTTGGGGAATGAGGAGATAAAATCAATACAGGAGCTGCAATGCCTTGGGCATGCAAGTGTTATTTGAAATGGTAGAAATGTGAATGTGTGCCATTGTGCTACATTTTCTCTTTGCTTTATACCTTCCATTTTGAGGCCTTTGCTTGAGTTTCATATAATGTGTGAGACCTATATAGTCTAGCTTATGAGAGGCTAAATGTGTTATTCTATGCAGGATGCGGAAGGACCTGAAGAACTTCTATCTTCAAGAAGCGATTGTCCCTCATTAACTCCTTCTCAGCTCCTAGAGGAGTTAAATGAAGTGATTAATGAGTTTGGACACGCACTGTTGTCCCTGGAATGAACGGTGGTGTGAAATGACACAAGCAGCTCTTTCACAGTGAAGATTCTGACAAAGTGTTGACAGTGACATCTTCACTGCATCCTGTGAAATACAAGGCAGGCAGCACCTTCACTTGGCGTTCACACTGTGTGTTACTTCCAAGTTCTACCACAGCAGTGGATGTCATGTGTGTGATTGTGTCTGTCTGTGTGCACAAGGTGCAACCATCATGGTGTCAGTCACATCATTGTCCTCATCATCATCAAGAACAATAAGTGCCATGTAACTTGAATACTGTGCACGGTATGATAGAACTAGAGGGACAAGTCAAGGATCTTCTACAAATTTGCAAAGAGTTGTGATTTGGGAGATGAGGAAGCTTGGCGCTATGATTTTGATGTGTGCACATTTCTTCAGGGGTCTGTGCACCCACCTGTCTTATATGCCGGCATACCTGTATCATGTTTGCTATAGGAAATCACTGGAGGAAAATGCTGAAGGGTCTTCCAGAACGTCCTCTGTGGTTTTTCTATTCCATATATGAGACAGTGGTGGACGCCAAGTGGATGCCACCAGCACACTGGAGCGGTCACTTAGTCCTGTCATGACTTTCACAGCTGAATCAGTTAATAGAAGTGACAAGAGATGGAACATACCAACATCCGGCCTTTTCACATAGTTCACATAGCTGATTATATGTTCAGTGGTTTTATGCTTTTTTAGAACACTTTCTCAAGTGGCTTTCCAGGCAGAATCCGCATGAAAAAAGGCATCATGTGCACATACCCCAAGGCGCCAGTGCTTACCAACACCTCCATGCTGACTTATGCTTATGGTGCCTTATCAATGGTAACTGGCATGATTCCTGAGATTGCTTAGCTGGGGGTCTCTAAACATATTCATAAATATGGAGTTGTCACTCAATCCCTTCATAATGGACACGTTGGGGCATTCAACCCATCTGATTTGTATTTGTACCAACCTACATATTGGATTCCCCTTTGCCATCCTTCTTTTTACCATACTAGTAGGTTGACAGATCTCTCTGTGAATGTGATAAGAAAATGAGATTGCAAACTCAATTATGATAAGGCTTGATATGAATAGACTCTTTACTGTGCTGCAAAATGTGCCCGAAGTATAATCAATAAATCAATAATAAGCATATTGAGATTGGCATTCTGCTACATGTGAACAAAGCGAGCTATGCCGCTCTATTGTGTGCCTGTGGAAACATCCTTTGCTACCTGTAGTGACTGAGTGACATCTCCTCCATTGTGCACAAGCATCTCTACTCCTGCCTGCTGACACCAGGCTGTCTGGTGTGTCCCCTGTCCTAGGGGTCTGCCTGATGCTGATTAGTGATGGGCGAGCACTAAAATGCTGGGGTGCTCATTGCTCGGGTCGAGCAGATAGGAATACTCGGGTACTCGGCCAGAACAACGAGCCCAATGTAAGTCTATGGGAGACCCGAGTATTTTTACCGCAATCCCCCCGGGGTTGTTTTAAGGTCTAAAAATGTCTGAAAATTATGGAAACACTGCTCAAATGACACGGGGACATCATGGGAATCGCCCCTGTAAGCATTCCGGACTCCTAGTTCATAGCTGTAAACTTTTTTTCCGAGATTCATGCCATTTTTCCCTGTGCCACAAAAAACACACTAAAACGAAACCAAAACGGATTTTGCTGGGAAATATGTCAAGGTACATCCTTTGCAGGTTAATGACTTGCCTGTAAGGCCAAATATTTTACCCCAGACCGAAAATTTCCTCCCCCACTTACGCTTAGTTCAGACGCAGCGTTTTTTAAGCGTTTTTCCACTTTAACATTGCTTTCAACCACTACAAATGCATTCACTGGGAAATGTCATTGTAACATTTAACAACCCTAGCTGGCCATGTGGTGTGTGACACATAAGCAGACCCATCTTGTTTCATTTATGAAGGAGGGACTCTTAAAGTCACAGAGCCTATTTTTACTGGTGCATCAGGTGGCATTAATCTTCTTAAAGGGCCATTATGAAACAGTGGGTCTCCTAAGCTGTTGTAGCCTATGCTATGAGTGGATGGGCTGCCAAGAATTACGACGCTCCACAATACCCCTGTCATAAGATGTCCAGGGGGGACTCCTGAAAAAGTGTTGCATTGAATTCAAGGCCTGCCCTGCTACCAATTAATATGCACTCCTATAAGGCTTTGAACCCACATACTGGATGGGTCCCTGAAAATCCACTTCACAATATGCATTTTGTACTCCCGTACTCCTTTGTTTTACACATTGGCAGCAAGGCCAGCCCTGCTGCATAGTCAGTCATATGCACCCCATTACGCCTTGGAACCCACATACTGGATGGGCCCATGAAAATCCACTTCACAATATGCATTTTGTACGCCCATACTCCTTTGTTTTGCACATTGGCAGGAAGGCTAGCCCTGCTGCATAGTCAATCATATGCACCCTATTACACCTTGGAACCAACATACTGGATGGGCCCATGAAAATCCACTTCACAATATGCATTTTGTACTCTGTACTCCTTTGTTTTACACATTGGCAGCAAGGCCAGCCCTGCTGCATAGTCATATGTACCCCATTACGCCTTGGAACCCACATACTGGATGGGCCCATGAAAATTCACTTGTATGTTTTAATGGTATGATGGTTCCCTCTTTGCCGAATTATTTACAAGAGAATTTGGCAATTTTATTTGCCATGTTTTTAACGCTAAGTTTCAGATACGGCTTTAAATAAGGCTAATACTTGCAATACAACACAATTTTATTGCAAACTACAAAATTCAAGGAATAGTATGATTGAATAGTGTGAGTGCGTACACTTTTATATATGTTAACATACAAAGGTTAATAAGTACATATAAGAATTAAATACATATAGTGATTACGTATATATGAAGATTAACTACATGCAGTGTACTTACATCATCCACAAGAGGCTTTTAAACATCATCCGTCTGGAATATCAGAGAAGCAACACCAAGACAGAGAACCCCTGGGAGATTACCTACATTGCATGGCCATCCATAATTATGCAGGTCTCAGCACACTGTACATGTACAGGTACCCCAGTTTTGGCATCTGTCTTAGTCATATTTCTCTGGGCTTATATAGTGATTTACACTATGTAGTAATTCTAGTTTCACCCAGACCTTCAAGTGGCCAGCTTTCAAAGTTGTATGAAACTGAGAAATCATGGAGTCATCAGACGAGGGGCCATAAAGCCCTAGAATATAAAAGCCACAAGGATTTAGATCAAACCACAACAGGCAGAGTTTCAGTAAACCTTAATGTTTCACAATGACAAACAGCAAACATATAGAGGCTTAGAACTGTTTGTGAAGTGAATAAACAAACATTTCTCAAAATTGTGTAACTATGATCATTGTCTGTAAATATTTTACAAGAAATGCAGCTATGTGATTGTCTGAATGCTTTCGGCAAACAGAATTTAAACAGAATTTTAATCTGGATTACAAATCGCCATTTGTATATTCGCTATTTGTACATTTACATTTACAGTTATGGCTCTTAAGGAGAGAAACTAATATAGTCGACAAAGAAATATTTACATAGTTACATAGTTATTAAGGTTGAAGGAAGACTTTAAGTCCATCTAGTTCAACCCATAGCCTAGCATGCCCTAACATGTTGATCCAGGGGAAGGCAAAAAAAACCCATGTGGTAAGAGTAAGCTCCATCATGGGGAAAAAAATTCCTTCCCGACCCCACATACGGCAATCAGACTAGTTCCCTGGATCAACGCCTTATCAAGGAATCTAATATATATACCCTGTAATATTATACTTTTCCAGAAAGGTATCCAGTCCCCTCTTAAATTGAAGCAATGAGTCACTCATTACAACATCATACGGCAGAGAGTTCCATAGTCTCACTGCTCTTACAGCAAAGAATCCGCGTCTGTTATTATGCTTAAACCTTTTTTCCTCCAGACGTAGAGGATGCCCCCTTGTCCCTGTCACCGGTCTATGATTAAAAAGATCAGCAGAAAGGTCTTTGTACTGTCCCCCATATATTTATACATTAACATAAGATCACCCCTTAGTCTTTGTTTTTCCAAACTAAATAGCCCCAAGTGTAATAACCTATCTTGGTATTGCAGACCCCCCAGTCCTCTAATAACCTTGGTCGCTCTTCTCTGCACCCGCTCCAGTTCAGCTATGTCTTTCTTATACACCGGAGACCAGAACTGTGCACAGTATTCTAAGTGTGGTCGCACTAGTGACTTGTATAGAGGTAAAATTATGTTCTCCTCATGAGCATCTATGCCTCTTTTAATGCATCCCATTATTTTATTTGCCTTTGTAGCAGCTGCCTGACACTGGCCACTGAATATGAGTTTGTCATCCACCCATACACCCAGGTCTTTTTCATTGACGGTTTTGCCCAGAGTTTTAGAATTAAGCACATAGTTATACATCTTATTACTTCTACCCAAGTGCATGACCTTACATTTATCCCCATTAAAGCTCATTTGCCATTTATCAGCCCAAGCTTCTAGTTTACATAAGTCAGCCTGTAATATAAAATTGTCCTCCCCTGTATTGATTACCCTGCAGAGTTTAGTGTCATCTGCAAATATTAAAATTCTACTCTGAATGCCCCCTACAAGGTCATTAATAAATATGTTAAAAAGAAGAGGGCCCAATACTGACCCCTGTGGTACCCCACTACTAACCGTGACCCAGTCCGAGTGTGCTCCATTAATAACCACCCTTTGTTTCCTATCCCTGAGCCAACTCTCAACCCACTTGCACATATTTTCCCCTATCCCCATTATTCTCATTTTATGTATCAACCTTTTGTGTGGCACCGTATCAAAAGCTTTTGAAAAGTCCATATATACTACATCTACTGGGTTCCCTTGGTCCAGTCCGGAACTTACCTCTTCATAGAAGCTGATCAAATTAGTCTGACATGATCGGTCCCTAGTAAACCCGTGCTGATACTGGGTCATGAGGTTATTCCTCTTCAGATACTCCAGTATAGCATCCCTTAGAATGCCCTCCAAGATTTTACCCACAGTAGAGGTTAAACTTACTGGCCTATAATTTCTGAGTTCAGTTTTTGTCCCCTTTTTGAATATTGGCACCACATTTGCTATACGCCAGTCCTGTGGTACAGACCCTGTTATTATGGACTCTTTAAAGATTAAAAATAATGGTCTATCAATGACTGTACTTAATTCCTGCAGTACTCGGGGGTGTATCCCATCCGGGCCCGGAGATTTGTCAATTTTTGTGATTTTTAGACGCCGCCGTACTTCCTGCTGGGTTAAGCAGGTAACATTAAATTGGGAATTATTATCACTAGTCATATTGGCTGCCATGGGATTTTCTTTTGTAAATACTGATGAAAAAAAGTCTTTTAGCATATTGGCTTTTTCCTCATCCTCATCCACTATTTCACCCAGACTATTTTTAAGGGGGCCAACACTATCATTTTTTAGTTTTCTTACTATTTATGTAGTTAAAGAATATTTTGGGGTTATTTTTGCTCTCTCTAGCAATGAGTCTCTCTGTCTCAATCTTTGCTGCCTTGATTTGCTTTTTACATAATTTATTTAATTTTTTGTATTTATTTAATGCCTCCTCACTACCTACTTCCTTTAATTCTCTAAATGCTTTCTTTTTGTCCCTTATTGCGCCCCTTACAGCTCTATTTAGCCATATTGGTTTCCTCCTATTTCTAGTATGTTTATTCCCATACGGTATATACTGTGCACAGGTCCTATCCAGGATGCTAATAAATGTCTCCCATTTTCTTTGTGTACTTTTATGTCTCAGGATATCGTCCCAGTTAATTGCACCAAGATCCTCTCTCATCCATTGGAAATTTGACCTCCTGAAGTTTAGTGTCCTTGTCACCCCTCTACTACACATCTTATTAAAGGAGACATGAAAACTTATTATTTTGTGATCACTAATATGCGGTCTGGCCTGTTGGTTAATATTAGGTCTAGCAGTGCCCCCCGATTTGTAATGAACTACTGAGCCAAACTAACAGCATTGCTTTAATTTTATGACGTGTATTGTGTCCAATGTGAGCAACCAAGCAACACAAAAAGGAGCTTTTCAAGTGAGCTCTTTAAGGTACACAAATGTTATGAAGTCTTTGCCAACAAGGATGTGGTTTCACCAATGGGGGGTACCATTTTTAAAAATACAGTATTGCCATCACAGCCCCCCTTGCTCAAAATTCTGGGGCCTATAACAGTACAGAACACGTTCACCCAGGTCAAGTCGTCGGAGATAAGGAAGAGACATTGCAGGAAACAAAGTTAAGAAGTAGGCCCGATGTAATATCATGCCCAATTCCCCAATGTGGGGTCCTTTCTTTACTAAATAAAATAGTGCCATCACAGCCCCCTTTCCCAAAATGTGCTGTATATAATTAGAGTATCAGACAGCAAATAAAGTGGTCCACCGGCCTACAATGACCAAACTTGGAGCACGCAGATATATGAGCGCTGTCACGGTAATACTACACTGGCAAATATGTGGCCTTTTTATATTTTTTTATGCTAAATAGTGCTGTATACAAATACACCAACAGACAGCAAAAACAGGGGTCCACAGGCCTATAATACCCAAACTTGGAATACGCAGATATATGAGCGCTGTCAAGGAAATACCACATTGGCAAATATGTGGCATTTTTATATTTTCTTATGCCAAATAGTGCTGTATATAATTACAGTAACAGACATAAAAAAAAAGTGGTCCACCAGCCTACAATGCCCAAACTTGGAGCACACAGATATATGAGGGCTGTCACAGAAATACCATACTGGCAAATATGTGGCCTGTTTTTAAAAAAAATGCCAAATAGTGCTGTATATAATTAAGAGTAACAGGCAGCAAAAACAGTGGCAAAACGGCCTAAAATGCCAAAACTTGGAGCACGCAGATATATGAGGCCTTTTTTGGTGAATTTAAAACACCAAAAAAAATAAAGTGGCACAAGGCTAGCACACACAGCTATGCTACGTATGCCTGACAAACTATGATTTTTAGACAGGTCTCAGTCTGACAGAACACACTGTATATTTTTTTTTGGGGGGTGAATTTTTGGGAAAAAAAAATGCAACCAGGTATGTAGTAAAGAACCTGCCTCAGCAGCAGACAGTTATGGAGCTTTGGGAGGGATGCAGTGGGAGCAATGGACTCACATACAGTGCCTGCAGGCCTTGCACTGATGTGGATATGCTGTGCCCTGCCTACCTAGCGCTGCAATATCGGGAGCCACGAATTAGCCCTAAAAAGGACTGTTGGTTTCTCAGGAGTTGTGGATTTAACAGTTGCAGACCTACACTGACTCTAAAAACCACGATTCTGACCCTATCTCGGCAGCAGCTCTCCCTACTCTCGTTGAATCTGGAGCAGAATGCGGCGAACAGGGCGGCGGCATATCTCTTATACTCGGGATGATGCTGTGCGTCCAAGCCAATCACTGTACGACCACAACAAAGATGGCTGCGGCGTTTCATGGCCTGGCAGACAATCCCTGTAGTGTGATTGGGTCTCTAAAGTCCACCAAAAATGCTGGGTGGAGACACCAGTTACCGTCGAATAATCCCGGAAATGGTCGGTGCTCGCCGACTACACCAAGCATAGTGATACTCGGGCGAGTAACGAGTAGTGGCGAGCACGTTCGCTCATCACAAATGCTGATGCATGACTCTTTTCCTGCCTGCTTACACCAAGCAGTCTGGTGTGTGGCCTTTCCTAGGGGTCTGCCTGATGCTGATGCATGACTCTTCTCCTGCCTGCTAACACCAGGCTGTCTGGTGTGTCACCTGTCCTAGGGGTCTGCCTGATGCTGATGCATGACTCTTGTCCTGCCTGCTGACACCAGGCTGTCTGGTGTTTCACCTGTCCTAGGGGTCTGCCTGATGCTGATGCATGACTCTTCTCCTGCCTGCTGACACCAGGCTGTCTGGTGTGTCGCCTGTCCTAGGGGTCTGCCTGATGCTGATACATGACTCTTTTCCTGCCTGCTTACGCCAGGCTGTCTGGTGTGTTTCCTTCCTAGGGGTCTGCCTGATGCTGATGCATGACTCTTCTCCTGCCTGCTGACACCAGGCTGTCTGGTGCATAACCTGTCCTAGGAGTCTGCCAGATGCTGATGCATGACTCTTCTCCTTCCTGCTGAAACCAGCCTGTCTGGTGTGTCGCCTGTCCTAGGGGTCTGCCTGATGCTGATGCATGACTCTTGTCCTGCGTGCTGACACCAGGCTATTTGGTGCATCGCCTGTCCTAGTGGTCTGCCTGATGCTGATGCATCACTCTTCTCATGCCTGCTGACACATGGCTGTCTGGTGTGTCGCCTGTCCTAGGAGTCTGACTGATGCTGATGCATGATTCTTGTCCTGCCTGCTGACACCAGGCTGTCTGGTGTATTGCCTGTCCCAAAGGTATGCCGGATGCTGATGCATGACTCTTCTGCCTGCTTACACCAGGTTGTCTGGTGTGTTGCATGTCACAAGGGTCTGCCTGTAGCTGATGCATGACTCTTTTTCCTGCCTGCTTACAGCAGCATGTCTGGTATGTCGCCTGTCCTAGGGGTCTGCCTGATGCTGATGCATGACTCTTCTCCTGCCTGCTCACATCAGGCTGTCTGGTGTGTCACCTGTCCTAGGGGTTTGCCTGATGCTGATGCATGACTCCTATCCTGACAGCTTACACCAGGCTGTCTGGTGTGTCACATGTGCAGCGCCCCAGAGTCCTGGTCGTTGCAGTAATGTTATTCTTCCACCAGGGGGAGTGATGTTACGTCTGGAGGCAATAAAGGAGTTCACCTTGCCAGGTATCACAATCAACACAACACACTTCACACTCCAGTCCACCAGGGGGAGCCATGCTCCTATTAGGGCACTCCTCACATTAGGGTAAAACTGGTGGGTTGGATAGGAAGTTAGTGAGATGCTACCTGGGCTTCACCCAGTCAGTTGCTGTCAGGCAGACAGAGGGGAAGGAGGAACATCACAGAGCTGCAGACAGAGAGGTCCCTGACAGGGGTGGGATCCTGTCAGAGGCCTAGCCAGAGGGTCACGGAGCTGCGCCTGCGCCACGTGCGGCAGCATCCTAAGAAAGGACACGAAAAGGAATTGTATTGTGGAGAGTGAGACACGAAGTCATAGCACAAGGAGAGGAAACACCAGAGGGAGTTCTGCCCTGTAAAAGGCTGCCTCCTTCTGAGGCGCAAAGATCCCGGTAGCCAGAACACCGAGGGAGTAAGGATCTCTACGCTTTACTTCAGAGACTGGCAGGACAGTCAATTCCACGTTGGCTGCCCGATAGTGTTGAGCGATACCTTCCGATATTTGAAAGTATCGGTATCGGATGGTATCGGCCGATATCCGAAAAATATCGGATATCGCCGATACCGATACCCGATACCAATACAAGTCAATGGGACACAAGTATCGGAAGGTATCCTGGATGGTTCCCAGGGTCTGAAGGAGAGGAAACTCTCCTTCAGGCCCTGGGATCCATATTCATGTGTAAAATAAAGAAAAAAAAATAAAAAATAGGGATATACTCACCCTCTGACGCGCCCTGGTAGTAACCGCTGTAACCGGCCGCCTCCGTTCCTAAGAATGAGCGAGTGAAAGACCTGCGATGACGTTGCGGCTTGTGATTGGTCGCGTGACCGCTCATGTGACCGCTCACGCGACCAATCACAAGCCGCGACATCATCGCAGGTCCTTCACGTGCTCATTCTTAGGAACGGAGGCTGCCGGTTGCATGTCTGAGGTCCAGGCTCTGTCGGAGGGGTGAGTATATCCATATTTTTTATTTTTATTCTTTATTTTTTACATGAATATGGATCCCAGGGCCTAAAGGAGAGTCTCCTCTCCTCCAGACCCTGGGAACCATACACTGGGAACTTCCGATTCCGATTTCCGATATCACAAAAACATCGGAACTCGGTATCGGAATTCCGATACCGCAAATATCGGCCGATACCCGATACTTGCGGTATCGGAATGCTCAACACTACTGCCCGACCTTTATACACAGGAGGCAAGGTGACAACCTTAAAGAGGCCGGGGCGTGCTAGAGTCCCTAACCAAAGTCTCAAGTCACCGGTCATACGTGTTTTGTCCTATCCATACCATCTGGGGGACAGAGAGAGAGACATAACATCTAGAACATCTACAAAAGTTGTGAGGACCTTACCGAAAAGCTAAGCAGGGAGGTACTACAACACACAGGCGCTAGAGGAAGGCTACTGATTTCCACCTGGATAAGGGGACTCTGGATTTGCCTTCAGACCGGCCAGACTCTGCCTACCCTGTGGTCTGTTACCCGGGACTGTGGATGCTGAAGCCTTCAGTAAAGGTAAAGAGACTGCAACCTTGTGTCCTCGTTATTCACTGCGCCTTACATCATCCACCATCCACTATCTACACTCTAGGAGGCCCTGGGGACACACTTCACCTGTGGGAAGGTATACCATCCTGCTGCCATAACATCACCCCAGCGGACCCCTAAGCAGCGTCGGTCACCCTGACCGAATACCACAGGTGGCTTCACGAACATTATTCCTATACCATTCTTCCTTTTATTGGACGCCCCTCAAAGGGCCACGGACCGGGTCGGGCCACCGTGACATCCCCACCAAACCGAAGGACCCGGTACCAAGTACCACATTGCCCTGACGTGGGGGCGATCCATTTTTGGCGTCACGAACAGGATCTACTTAAGCCTGAAAATCGGGTCATGTGTGCCTAAGAACTGTGCCAGAATTGTGCTTGAACTGTGATTGATTGCAAGAAAAGTGTATTGCCATTACCGCCAAAATTCCCGCCAAAACCGCCGCCATTACAGCGCCACGAGGAGCGCAGGAGAAGAAGAAGGGCGTGCCAACATGGGAGGAGACTTCCAGAGCGGCGCCAGAAGTGACGACCGCCCCCTCCGACTACTGCAACGGGATGACGACGTGCCCAGGACCCAAGGAACTCCGCCCCCAGAAAATGGAGGAGCAGCGTGCGTGTGCCACCGAAGGTCCAGGAGCAGAGATGGCGACCAGCGGGTACCTGAATGACGACGAAGTGACCCGGGACCATCTCCTGCGACCGGAGGCGAACCTGAACTTGCCACTGCTAGAGGACCCGGACTTCTTGGATCCGCAGGTGGAGGAGCCGAGCCATCCACTCCTGGACGCAGAGCCGACAGCAGTGAAGAAATGGAAGTCGGAGCTGTGCAGGAAGATTGTACCGGAAGAACCGTAGTCCGAGCAGCAGCAGACCCCAGTGTCCTCATCAGCAGAGCGGATCGACATCGGTGGAACCAAATCAGACGTAGGTGCAGAAAACGCCCCTGCCCCACTGACCGATCCTGCTCCAGTGACCGCTCCCCGCCCAGATTGTGACCAACCACCAGACGCCGTTCGGGTCCTAATGACCCCCAGTGCAGCCGACGAGATACTGCCCCCGTTACCAACATCTATGGGCATCCTGCTAGACGTGAGCCACGAAGGGGTGATCTTCAAATGGGACGCTCCTGTTGCACCGCCGCTGCCTCGGGTGTCTTCTCATACTCACCGGTCCACGGCGCTGCCTCGGGTGTCTTCTCATACTCACTAGTCCACGGCATCCCAGCGCGCTTCTGCATCTGCAGCGCCCCAGAGTCCTGGTCGTTGCAGTACTGTGGCTCCGCCACTATGGGGAGCTATGGTACATCTGATTGCACTAAAGGAGTTTCTCTGATCAGGTAACACCTCACTACACTTCACACTCCGGCCACCAGGGGGGGTGGTCCTATCTAGTAGGCCACTCCTCACACTCTGGTAAAACTGGGTGTTGGACAGAAAGACAGGGAGAAGTAGCTGGGTAGAGCTAGTGAGAGGACCTGTCAGGGATGGGATCCTGGCAGACTCCTCGGAGCAGAACTAACCAGTGCACAACGGGAATACAGTAAAGAGGAATTGGACCAGAAGGAGTCGTGCTGTTAGACCGAGGCAACATCCTTCTGAGGCGCAAACAGTCGGTGGCCGGAACGCCGAGCAAGTAAGAGACTTTAAGTACTACTGCAAACCACGGCAGGGCAGCCAATTATAGGTTGGCTGTCTCACTGAACACCTAAGCAGACAACGGAGGCAGCTGTGGGAGAGGGGCGACTCTAGGGTCCCGGAAGAACTCCAGGCCTACCCCTTCATACGGGTGCGTCCTACCATATCATCTGGAGGATGGAGAGAACGAACATCAGAGATAGACAGAACCAGTTGTGAGGACTATCCCGGGAGCTCAGCAGGGAAGAACTACAACAACCAGCGCTAGAAGGTAGACACTGATTCCCACCTGTAAAGAGAACTCCTGATGTGTCTTTGGACCGGCCGGTCTCTGACAGCCCTGGTAACAGCGCTCTGGACTGAGGACTCTAAAACCTTCAGTAAAGAGGTAAAGAGACTGCAACCTGGTGTTCTCGTTATTTACCGCGACCTGCACCCCACAACTGCACCGCACCATCACAGCCTCACCACCACCGTCATCCATCATATCTTTCACTGTACGCCCCTCAGCAGGGTCACGGACCGGGCCTAGCCACCGTGACAACCCCAGAGCAGAGACTCAGAGGCCCGGTACCGGGTATCCCTCGGCCCTGCGGCAGTGGGGGCGCTACAATTTGGCGTCACGAACAGGATCTACTTAAGCCTGAAGAATCAGGTCATGTGTGCCTTGGAACTGTGATTTATTGTGCTTGGACTGTACTTTATTGCAAAGACTGTGCTGTGCCATTTACCGCCAAAATTCGCCATTGCCGCGCACGGAGGGAGGAGCCTTAGCTTCGTGGGCGGAACCAGCCAAAAGGAGCGCGGAACGGAAAGCGCAGTAAGGCGCCAATCCCGGAAGAGGAACTCCGACCTCCAGCAGGTTAGTGGGAGGAAGGGACAGCCATGTCCGAGTCGGGAGGAGAGGAGGTGGCGGCCGCAGCTACGGACGCAGGGGCAGCTCCGGTCCCCGCAGCGAGTGAAGCCGCGGCCCTAATACCACCACCGGTTGCCGCAGAACCCGCTGTTCCCCTCAGCCAGTCGGACACTGCCGCTAACACAAAAGCCATAATGCCCTTCTCCATGCCGTACCTGCCCGGAGCGGCCTGGCTCCCACGATACTCTGGGGAGTTGCATACATTCACTGACTTTAAAGAAGGGCTCTGCAGCCTGCTCGAGTTCTATCCCCTGACAGAGCCTCAGAAGGTTCATATGATAACCGGCCAACTCTTTGGGGCGGCTCTAAGAGAATTGAAGTCCTGGCCCGCCGAGGATAAGGGAACTGCACAACAGAGTTTTGCAAAGCTTAAAGCCACCTTCGATACTCGCACTGCTACAGAAATTAAACTGACTTTCTATGGATGCAAACAAAGGCCGCAGGATAGCTTACGGGACTATGCCCTTAATCTCCAAGAGGCGATGCGGGCCATTAAGCAGAGTGACCCCGGCAGCATGCAAGATGAGGATAAACTTCTGAAGGAGCGGTTCATTGAGAGGCTCCTGTGCAGTCACCAGCGGGGCCAATTGCACTTCCTGGCCATGCAAAATCCAGACTTGACTTTTGCGCAATTTAAAGATAAGGCTATCCAGGCATTGCAGGAGCGACAGCCCAGCCGCGCAATACCACCCAGGCGCCCCGCTCTCACATACCACCAGGAGGTGGCATCGGATACCCCAGTTGCCGCGGAGGCCGACGCCCAGAGCTTCGAGGACGACTCCCCTGCAGGACTTCGCCTCCAGATGCAAGAGCTAACCAAGAGCGTTGCTGCCCTAGCCCGGACGGTGCAGTCCCTACAGGAGGCCCCCAAAGAAAAGATCCAGCTAGCCTCCGGACCAGAAGATGTCCCCTGGACGCGACAGAAGAGGACCCCACCGACCAGAGGCCGGGACAGCGATCGTTTCCATCAGGACGGACGACCCATCTGCCGCCGATGTCACCAGGTGGGCCACCTTGCAAGGTACTGTCCTTTAAACAAGCAACCCCCAGGAGTAGGACGGTCAGACCCGCAGCATTGGAGAACCAAGTATATTGGAGGACGACCAGTTCTCCCTGTAGTGATTGATGGAATCCCCTTGAACGCTTTACTGGACACCGGTTCTCAGGTGACGACTATACCTTACATGCTTTATAAACGGTATTGGGAGGACGCTGATATTACTCGTGGCCCTGACGATGATTTCACCATAATAGCCAGTAATGGTCAGCCGTTGCCACAAGTGGGGTATAAGGAGGTCACCATCAAGGTGGGGCGGGTGGAATTGAAAGCCCAAGGGATTGTGATTGTTGATATTGATCGTCGAGAATGTAATCCCATGATGACTCTTGGTACTAATGTTATAGAAAATTGTCTTGCAGAAGTTATTGTTTTGTTGCAACAGGTGGCAGAAACCGCTGGCCACAGTGAGCAACGTGCCCTGCAGAAGGAAATCAGAGCTCTGATGCAGAGACAGCAGGTAGAGCTGACTGGTGGTGAGATTGGTCATGTCACTGTGAGTGATTCAAACCCCATCGCGATACCCCCCAGGAGTGAGATGTTAATATGGTGTCGGGCAGCCATAGGCCTCAGGGGTAAGGACTACCAGGCCTTGGTAGAACCCGTATATTCAGACAATAGGCCTACTGTTCTGACAGCCCGGGGGGTGGTCGACGTCCGCCAGGGGAGAGTGCCCGTACGTGTCCTCAATTGTGGGGAGGAAGAGGTTCACCTCACCAAGTATACCACGCTCGCCAAACTGTTCACTGTCAATAATAGTGTGATACAGACACCTGAACCCTTGGTCCCGTCAAACGTGGCGGAGAACAAAGGTTCTGCAGAGCACTCGAAAGACTGGTGTCGGGAATTGCATGTGGGCACTGACTCTACCCCATCCCATCAAAAACAGGGGGCCTACAGGGTGGTACACGAGTACGAGCAGGTATTCAGCAAACACCCCTTAGATTTTGGGCAGGTGAAAGGGATCCAACATCACATCCCCACGGGAGATCACCGACCCATAAAAGAGAGATATCGCCCTGTACCCCCAGCTCATTACCAGTGTGCCAAGGACATGTTGCGGGAAATGAAGGAGGCTGGGGTGGTGAGAGACAGCTGTAGCCCCTGGGCAGCTCCATTAGTCCTTGTTAAAAAGAAAGATGGTACAATGAGGATGTGTGTTGATTACAGGCAGTTGAATCGCATTACACATAAGGACGCATACCCACTGCCCAGGATAGAGGAGTCTCTGGCTGCCTTAAAATCTGCTAACTACTTCTCTACCTTAGATCTCACCAGTGGGTACTGGCAGGTTCCTGTAGTGGAGGCGGACAAAGAGAAGACGGCCTTCACAACACCAATGGGTCTCTGCGAGTTCAACTACATGCCCTTCGGATTGTGCAATGCTCCCGGGACATTCCAGAGGATGATGGAGTGCTGCCTAGGACACATGAACTTTGAAACTGTGCTGCTGTATTTGGATGATGTCATTGTCTTCTCTAAGACCTACAAAGACCATCTGAAGCACCTGGCCGAGGTGTTTGAAGCCCTGTCCAACTTCGGCTTAAAGGTGAAACCGTCCAAGTGTCATCTGCTGAAACCTAAAGTGCAGTACCTGGGCCATGTGGTGAGCGCTGAAGGAGTGGCCCCAGACCCCGACAAGGTCACAGTGATCAAGGACTGGCCAAAGCCCAGTGACCTCCACGAAGTCCGGCAGTTCCTCGGGCTGGTAGGCTATTACCGAAGGTTCATTAAGGACTTCACCAAGAAGGCCGCACCCTTGCAAAACCTGTTGGTGGGCCAACCAAAGAAGACCAAGGGGAGGAACACCCCCTTTGATTGGAACAAGGAGCTAGAGGAATCCTTCACCTGTTTGAAGTCGGCACTGACGGGAGAAGAGGTACTGGCTTACCCCGAATACGACCAACCGTTTGTGCTGTACACAGATGCCAGCAATGTGGGATTAGGAGCCGTGCTGTCTCAGGTCCAGAAAGGCAAAGAAAGGGTGATCGCTTACACCAGCAGGAAACTCCGTCCCACGGAAAGGAACCCTGACAACTACAGTTCCTTTAAGCTGGAATTCCTTGCCATTGTCTGGGCAGTGACCGAGAGGTTCAAACACTACCTGGCCTCCGCAAAATTCACCATCTTCACGGACAACAATCCGCTAACGCATCTGGATACTGCCAAACTCGGGGCTTTGGAACAGCGATGGATGGCCCGGCTGTCCAACTACGATTACACCATCAAGTACCGGGCAGGACACGAGAATGCCAATGCCGATGCCTTGTCCCGAATGCCCAATTTGCCAGAAGCGAGAGAAGACCCGGAGGCACTTGAAGAGGTGGAGCTGCCTGCATTCCATCGCCCCAAAGCCACTCAGAGCTCTCATCATGTGAAGAACAGGCACAAGAACCAACCGGATGACACGCTGAATCCCCTGCCCCATCATGGGTGGGCGGAAACCCAGGATGGTGACCCCGCGGTCCGTCGGGTGAAAGAGCTCTTGACGCAGGCAGGGTCGCACCCTGGCCCAGATGACCCACAAGAGACCCAACAGCTGTGGAAGGGGAGAAGCAAACTGTTTATCCATGATGGCAAGTTGTGCAGGAGGAGCATCGACCCACGTACTCATGAATTGGTGTGGCAGATAGTGGTGCCAAGGCGAGATGCGCCCATGGTTCTGGGAGCCTACCATGATGGAGCCGGACACTTTGGATGGAGGAAGCTAGAAAGGCTACTCCGAGGGAGGTTCTATTGGATTGGCATGAAGAGAACCATTGAGAAGTGGTGTCGGGAGTGTGGTCCATGTAGTCTGCGCAGGAAGGACCGTGACAGTCAACGGGCTCCCCTGCGGCCTATCATCACCAAACGGCCGCTCGAACTGGTCACGCTGGATCATGTGAAGCTGACACCTAGCCGGTCGGGCTATATCTACGCCCTTACCATCGTGGACCACTACTCCAGGTTTTTGGTGGTTGTACCTGTCAAGGATCTAACGGCCAGGACTGCAGCCAGGGCCTTCCAGCAGCACTTTTGTAGGCCCCATGGCTACCCAGAGAAGGTACTGACTGATCAGGGACCTGCATTCGAAGCGGAAGTGTTCCAAGAATTCTGTCAACTGTACGGGTGTAAGAAGATCAGAACCACACCGTACCATCCTCAAACCAACGGGATGTGTGAGAAGATGAACCAAGTGGTAATCGATTTATTGAAGACCTTGCTTGTGGAGGAACGGAACCTGTGGCCAATAAAGTTGCCTGACTTGGTGGATATGTACAATCACATCCCAGTAAGTTCCACCAACTGTACCCCAGCGTACCTGATGCGAGGAAGATCTAGTCGGTTACCCGTTGATTTGGACATGGGGGTCCTAGTACCCGAAGATACCTCGCCGGATGCCGACTGGGATGCAGAAAGGCAGCGAAGGTACCGCGAGGTACAGGAGTGTGTAGAAAGAAGTCTCGCCCAGGCTAGGCAAAAACAAGAAAGGGACTACAACCAACACGCTCCTGCGATTCCCCTGTCCCCTGGTGAACAAGTACTTAAACGAAAGAGGAGATTACACAAGCTCGATGACCAATGGGAAGCGGAACCGTATACCATCCTGCCATCCGACTTCGATAACACGAAGGTCTGTCTCATCAGCAAGGACAGAGGGGAGACTTCGACAGCGGTATCCAGGGATCACCTTAAGGTCTGCCCTGATAAGTTGAGAGAGAGGGACATGGCCCCGGAAATCTCCCCGCCAGTGGAAAAGGAGAAGATGATCCATACTGTCCTTGGTGACTTTCCCCAGTCCTGGACTCAGATAAATCAAGCCATCGTGGTACCTGTTCTAATGTTTCAACAGCCGGACCCACCAGAAACAATGGTGGTACCAGATCATCCGGTCCCGCAACCTCAACAAGCCTTACCTGAAGATGCCATGCCGACCGTTGAACCGGCAAATCCTCCCTCTGCTATCGGTGAACCTGCTGTACCCACTGTTGAGTTGATAGCAGCAGCTCTGAGAGCCCCAACCTGCCAGTGCTACCCAGACTCACTAGAGGTGTAGCTAGAAGACATTGCACTACACCAGCGGTAGCAAGCATAGCGGGCCCTGTTAGGCCAATAGCAACCCCTGCGCTGCGAAGGTCCACACGCAGCACTCAAAATCAAACTCCCCTCCGCTACAAAACTTGGAGGTATTAATAAGGGCTGCTATTCAGTTGAAATTGTTTGTGTGCATATCTTTTGTTACAGGTTTTAAAATGGACAATAGAGTAATGGACGGTGAATTGCTCAAAAACTTTCAAAAAGGGGAACCCCTTTGTTTACCCGGGGTCCCCGCTGTTTCAACCACTGAACTGAGAGTCATAAACTGTGCATGACCTAATTTTCGCAACGTTCAAGAGTTCTCACCTCCCATAAAGGGAAGCGCTGTTATGTTTAATTGTTTATGCTATTTCAAAATTTTGTGTGTTCCCTGCTAACATGTATTGTTGTTCTTGTTTTCCCAGTCCCAGAGTACTGGATTTAACCGGGGGGGAGTGCAGCGCCCCAGAGTCCTGGTCGTTGCAGTACTGTGGCTCCGCCACTATGGGGAGCTATGGTACGTCTGATTGCACTAAAGGAGTTTCTCTGATCAGGTAACACCTCACTACACTTCACACTCCGGCCACCAGGGGGGGTGGTCCTATCTAGTAGACCACTCCTCACACTCTGGTAAAACTGGGGGTTGGACAGAAAGACAGGGAGAAGTAGCTGGGTAGAGCTAGTGAGAGGACCTGTCAGGGATGGGATCCTGGCAGACTCCTCGGAGCAGAACTAACCAGTGCACAACGGGAATACAGTAAAGAGGAATTGGGACCAGAAGGAGTCGTGCTGTTAGACCGAGGCAACATCCTTCTGAGGCGCAAACAGTCGGTGGCCGGAACGCCGAGCAAGTAAGAGACTTTAAGTACTACTGCAAACCACGGCAGGGCAGCCAATTATAGGTTGGCTGTCTCACTGAACACCTAAGCAGACAACGGAGGCAGCTGTGGGAGAGGGGCGACTCTAGGGTCCCGGAAGAACTCCAGGCCTACCCCGTCATACGGGTGCGTCCTACCATATCATCTGGAGGATGGAGAGAACGAACATCAGAGATAGACAGAACCAGTTGTGAGGACTATCCCGGGAGCTCAGCAGGGAAGAACTACAACACCCAGCGCTAGAAGGTAGACACTGATTCCCACCTGTAAAGAGAACTCCTGATGTGTCTTTGGACCGGCCGGTCTCTGACAGCCCTGGTAACAGCGCTCTGGACTGAGGACTCTAAAACCTTCAGTAAAGAGGTAAAGAGACTGCAACCTGGTGTTCTCGTTATTTACCGCGACCTGCACCCCACAACTGCACCGCACCATCACAGCCTCACCACCACCGTCATCCATCATATCTTTCACTGTACGCCCCTCAGCAGGGTCACGGACCGGGCCTAGCCACCGTGACAACCCCAGAGCAGAGACTCAGAGGTCCGGTACCGGGTACCCCTCGGCCCTGCGGCAGTGGGGGCCCTACACATCTCCTGTTGCTTCCGGTCTCCTGCGCGTTCGTCCCTTCTCTGTCTCTCCTCGGGTGCGCGCGCGCTCCAGATCCTACTGCGCATGCGCGCACAGCACTCGTTGATTCTGCCGCTTCCTTCGCTCCTCTCTATGCTCGTGGAGGACCCTGACCCGGAAGGTATGCTGCTGCTCTGCATATCAGGCCGCCTCTTCCGTTTGGCGGTGCCTGATTATCATTTGTATCCTTGCAAGTGACTCTGGCCCCGTGTCCCTCCGCGCTCTGTCTGCAGTCAGCCTTCTGACTTTGTTTCCCTTGCCAGTCTGCCTCTGACTAACCTTGCTCTGCCCTTTGTTTCCTTCCAGCTCCAGCCTGCTTGTGTCTCCATACCCTCAGAGTTCCCGTACATCAGCGTTGCCTCCTGTCCGTACCTCCTCGTTGTCCGCTGGTTTGTTTTCTCACCTCTCCTAGTTCTCTAGTCTTCTTGTCATACCATCTACTGCCCTCACTCTGTACATTTTTCTCCTTTTGCCTCTGTGTCCCGGCCTAGCCGTCCCCTTCTTGGCTCTCCTTCCGTTTTTAGTTAATCCCATTCTCCTTTGTGCCAGCTGCCGTAGCAGTAGTCTCCCTAGGGCCTGCTCCTAACACTCCCTGTATAGGGGGTGGTCTACTTGGTCCCCTCGCCCAGGGGAGGTTCGCTGTTGCAGTCCAGTGGGTTCACTCCTAGCATTTTCCCAGCTTTCCGTGTAACAGCTCCAAAGACCGAACCGGACGGGTCCAAACAAGAAGGATCTTATATTGCGATACTCACATGGGAGGAGTATAAACAATGCTTACTCTCACACTGGAAAGACTGAAAGGCAATAGAACAGAATGCTCAACGAAAAGCGCAGAATCATAAGACCAAACGCTGCAATAAGAAACCGGCGAAGCGAGGGACAGTATTAGCCTTTCGCCCGAAGAGGGGTTGGGGCTTTATACAGGAGCCACGACTACAAACCGAAGTCTTCATTACCAGCTATAACGTGGGGGCCCAGTTCCGCGACGGTCACCCTGACTGAAACTTGTGCAGAGGGGACCATGTGACCTACACCCGCCACTGGAGCGAGCAAGGTTGGTACGCTAAGAACGTTAAACGATGTGAACCTGCAGTAGCGCCACATGCTGCCACGACTAAGACTAATGACATTACCCCTCTAGTCCCTGACCTAACGGGTCCCAACACTAGCACCATTGTGTGTATCATTTCTACTACTGAACCCGCAATTAAAACTGACATCCGTACCCAGACCACTAATGACTTGATCGCACCTGAGAAACAAGCCCATGGCATCGCTACAGCATCAGATGAGAACTCGGATGCAACCCTTCTGCAGTCAAGAAGTGTTCGCTAACGACTGATGCCTTGCACCTACTATAAAAGTAAACCTCGAAAACCTGAAAAACTGTAAATAGTTAATTGTTTTTTATTTGATGCTTTGCAAAGTACTGAAACCGTCTAGGGTTATTTCCTTAAAGGGGTCCCCTCTTAAAGGGATCCTATGTTCATTTGCATCAGTTATTGCACTAGTTTACCGTTGCTTTTAAAGAACTGTGGAATCATGGACAGTGCATGGTCACAAACTGCTTGTAAATAGTTTGCACCTTCTTAAGGGTGCTTCCTACTGGTTTTACAAAGGAGGCTTTTACAGAGACTGCCTCTTAACAGAAACTGCTGTTAATTATGCTGTAAAAATAACTTTGCCTTTCAGACCTGAAGAAAAACCCGTTGTTGTGGCAGAATTCCGGGTCAGGATTACACATCTTGTAGCCCACCCAAGACCAACGTTGGGGGTTCGTCACGGGTCCCTCACATCACGTCATGTCTCCTTTAAGTAAACTTGAATGCTGATGTGATTACTTTGCACTACCTCATTGAGAGACTTGAGTTACCCTTAAAGGGAATGTTCGTTTGTTGCACTTTCCTTAAAAGTGATAATGTTGCCTTAAGTAATTAGATAGTAATAATGTTTACCTAGCCGATAGTATGTAGCCAGAAGGTTAAAAGTAGTAAAATGTTTGATGTATTTTGAGAATAAAAAGTTAAATGATGTACTTTAAATAAAACTGAGGTTTTAGGAAGGAAAAATGCAGTAGACCCGTGGGGGTAGACAGATAGTCCTGCATACGTGAAAGTGAAAACGGAATAAAGAGAATGTTGATTTGCACTTTGAAGTTTTATAGTATACCCTTAGAGGGTACTTGCACTTAGTAGATAGTATACCTGTATGGGTAATTATAGTTCATAGCTTGTTATTTACTTAATTTAAAATTGCGCGCACCATGTAAATATGTTATTGTTTGTAACGTTCAAGTGTTCTCACCTCCCATAAAGGGAAGCACTGTTAAATTAATTTGTCTTATACCATTTCAAAAATTTTGTATGTCTTTTTGCTAATGTATTGTTGTTTTCTTTTCCCAGTCCGGGAGTACTGGATTTAACGGGGAAAGGGGGGAGGGGTGCAGCGCCCCAGAGTCCTGGTCGTTGCAGTAATGTTTTTCTTCCACCAGGGGGAGTGATGTTACGTCTGGAGGCAATAAAGGAGTTCACCTTGCCAGGTATCACAATCAACACAACACACTTCACACTCCAGTCCACCAGGGGGAGCCATGCTCCTATCTATTAGGGCACTCCTCACATTAGGGTAAAATTGGTGGGTTATATAGGAAGTTAGTGAGATGCTGCCTGGGCTTCACCCAGTCAGTTGCTGTCAGGCAGACAGAGGGGAAGGAGGAACATCACAGAGCTGCAGACAGAGAGGTCCCTGACAGGGGTGGGATCCTGTCAGAGGCCTAGCCAGAGGGTCACGGAGCTGCGCCTGCCCTACGTGCGGCAGCATCCTAAGAAAGGACATGAAAAGGAATTGTATTGTGGAGAGTGAGACACGAAGTCACAGCACAAGGAGAGGAAACACCAGAGGGAGTTCTGCCCTGCAAAAGGCTGCCTCCTTCTGAGGCGCAAAGATCCCGGTAGCCAGAACACCGAGGGAGTAAGGATCTCTACGCTTTACTTCAGAGACTGGCAGGACAGTCGATTCCACGTTGGCTGCCCGACCTTTATACACAGGAGGCAAGGTGACAACCTTAAAGAGGTCGGGGCATGCTGGAGTCCCTAACCAAAGTCTCAAGTCACCAGTCATACGTGTTTTGTCCTATCCATACCATTTGGGGGACAGAGAGAGAGACATAACATCTAGAACATCTACAACAGTTGTGAGGACCTTACCGAGAAGCTCAGCAGGGAGGTACTACACCACACAGGCGCTAGAGGAAGGCTACTGATTTCCACCTGCATAAGGGGACTCTGGATTTGCCTTCAGACCGGCCGGACTCTGCCTACCCTGTGGTCTGTTACCCGGGACTGTGGATGCTGAAGCCTTCAGTAAAGGTAAATAGACTGCAACCTTGTGTCCTTGTTATTCACTGCACCTTACGTCATCCACCATCTACACTCTGGGAAGCCCTGGGGACACACTTCACCTTTGGGAAAGTATACCATCCTGCTGCCATAACATCACCCCAGCGGACCCATAAGCAGCATCGGTCACCCTGACCGAATACCACAGGTGGCTTCACGAACATTATTCCTATACCATTCTTCCTTTTATTGGACGCCCCTCAAAGGGCTACGGACCGGGTCGGGCCACCGTGACATCCCCACCGAACCGAAGGACCTGATACCGAGTACCCCATTGCCCTGACGTGGGGGTGATCCGCATGTCCTAGGTGTCTGCCTTATGCTGATGCATGACTCTTCTCCTGCCTGCTGACACCAGGCTGTCTGGTGTGTCGCCTGTCCTAGGGGTCTGCCTGATGCTGATGCATGACTCTTCTGCCTGCTGACACAAGGCTGTTTGGTGTGTCGCCAGTCCTAGGTGTCTGTCTGATGCTGATGCATGACTCTTTTCCTGCCTGCTGACACCAGGCTGTCTGGTGTGTCGCCTGTCCTAGGGGTCTGCCTGATGCTGATGCATGACTCTTCTGCCTGCTTATGCCAGGCTGTCTGGTGTGTTTCCTTCTTAGGGGTCTGCCTGATACTGATGCATGACTCTTCTCCTGCCTGCTGACACCAGGCTGTCTGGTTCATCACCTGTCCTAGGGTTCTGCCAGATACTGATGCATGACTCTTCTACTTCCTGCTGAAACCAGCCTTTTTGGTGTGTCGCCTGTCCTAGGGGTCTGCCTGATGCTGATGCATGACTCTTGTCCTGCCTGCTGACATCAGGCTCTCTGGTGCATCGCCTGTCCTACCGGTCTGCCTGATGCTGATGCATGACTCTTCTCATGCCTGCTGACACATGGCTGTCTGGTGTGTTGCATGTCACAAGGGTCTGCCTGTAGCTGATGCATGCCTCTTGTCCTGCCTACTGATACCAGGCTGTCTGGTGCCTGGCCTGTCCTAGGGGTCTGCCTGATACTTATGCATGACTCTTCTCCTGCCTGCTTACACCAGGCAGTCTGGTGTGTAACCTTTCCTACGGGTCTGCCTGATGCTGATGCATGAATCTTCTCCTGCCTGCTAACACCAGGCTGTCTGGTGTGCCACCTGTCCTAGGGGTCTTGCTGATGCTGATGCTTGACTCTTCTCCTACCTGCTGACACCAGGCTGTTTGGTGTGTCGCCAGTCCTAGGTGTCTGCCTGATGCTGATGCATGACTCTTTTCCTGCCTGCTGACACCAGGCTGTCTGGTGTGTCGCCTGTCGTAGGGGTCTGCCTGATGCTGATGCATGACTCTTCTGCCTGCTTATGCCAGGCTGTCTGGTGTGTTTCCTTCCTAGGGGTCTGCCTGATACTGATGCATGACTCTTCTGCCTGCTGACACCAGGCTGTCTGGTGCCTGGCCTGTCCTAGGGGTCTGCCTGATACTTATGCATGACTCTTCTCCTGCCTGCTTACACCAGGCAGTCTGGTGTGTAACCTTTCCTAGGGGTCTGCCTGATGCTGATGCATGAATCTTCTCCTGCCTGCTAACACCAGGCTGTCTGGTGTGTCACCTGTCCTAGGGGTCGTCCTGATGCTGATGCTTGACTCTTCTCCTACCTGCCGACACCAGGCTGTTTGGTGTGTCGCCAGTCCTAGGTGTCTGCCAGTTGCTGATGCATGACTCTTTTCCTGCCTGCTGACACCAGGCTGTCTGGTGTGTCGCCTGTCCTAGGGGTCTGCCTGATGCTGATGCATGACTCTTCTGCCTGCTTATGCCAGGCTGTCTGGTGTGTTTCCTTCCTAGGGGTCTGCCTGATACTGATGCATGACTCTTCTCCTGCCTGCTGACACCAGGCTGTCTGGTGCATCACCTGTCCTAGGGTTCTGCCAGATACTGATGCATGACTCTTCTACTTCCTGCTGAAACCAGCCTTTTTGGTGTGTCGCCTGTCTTAGGGGTCTGCCTGATGCTGATGCATGACTCTTGTCCTGCCTGCTGGCACCAGGCTCTCTGGTGCGTCGCCTGTCCTACCTGTCTGCCTGATGCTGATGCATGACTCTTCTCATGCCTGCTGACACATGGCTGTTTGGTGTGTTGCATGTCACAAGGGTCTGCCTGTAGCTGATACATGCCTCTTGTCCTGCCTACTGATACCAGGCTGTCTGGTGCGTCGACTGTCCTAGGGGTCTGTCTGATGCTGGTGCATGACCTTTCTCCTGCCTGCTGACAAGAGGCTGTCTGGTGTGCTGCCTGTCCTAGGGGTCTGCCTGATGCTGATAAATGACTCTTCTCCTGCCTGCTTACGCCAGGCTGTCTGGTGTGTTTCCTTCCTAGGGGTCTGTCTGATGCTGATGCATGACTCCTCCTGCCTGCTGACACCAGGCGGTCTGGTGCATCACCTGTCCTAGGGTTCTGTGTTGTGAACTCTGTTTTTGGGCTCCCTTTTGTGGTCACAAGTGGTACTGTGTGAGTGCTGTCTTTGGGCTCCCTCTGGTGGCTCTTTGTGTCATTCTGCAGGTCTGAGGCTGATCAGCTGTCTCGTTATGTTAGCTGGTTTCCTATTTAGCTCACCTGGACTATCAGTTGTTGCCTGCTGTCAATGTATTCAGTGCTATTTTGGATCTCTCCTGTCTACCTTGGTTACCAGTCTCTCCAAGAGAAGCTAAGCTTTTTGTTTGTTCATTTTTTGATCATTAGTGTTCAATATGTTCCTTGGTTATTTATTTGTCCTTGTCCAGCTTGCTAATATGTAATTTCCTTGCTTGCTGGTAGCTCTAGGGGGCTGAGTTTCTCCCCTCACACCATTAGTTGGTGTGCGGGTTCTTGAATTCTCAGCGTGGATATTTTGTATAGGGTTTTTTACTGACCGCACAGTTCCCTGCCTGTCTTCTGCTATCTAGTATTAGTGGGCCTCATTTGCTGAATCTGTTTTCATTTCTACATTTTGTATTTTCCCCTTACCTCACCGTTATTATTTGTTGGGGGCTTCCTATATCTTTGGGGTCATTTCTCTGAGGCAAGTGAGGTCTTACTTTCTCTATAGGGGTAGCCAGTTTCTCAGGCTGCGTTGAGACGTCCAGGAATTTAGGCACGTTCACCGGCTACCTTCAGTGTGTTTGGTTAGGATCAGATTTGCGGTCAGTCCAGTTACCACCTCCCTAGAGCTCGTTCTATGTTCAGTAACTTAGCTAGTTCATTCTGTGATCCTCAGCCACTAAGGATCATAACAGTTCTGCCAGATACTGATGTATGACTCTTTTACTTCCTGCTGAAACCAGCCTGTCTGGTGTGTCGCCTGTCCTAGGGGTCTGCCTGATGCTGATGGAGCGCCCCCATGTAAGGGCAATGGGGTTCTCAGCACCGGGTCCTTCAGTTCCCGACGGGGATGTCACGGTGGCCCGACCCGGCCCGTGGCCCTATGAGGGATGTCCAATAAAAGGCAGAGTTCGTATAGAATGGTAGTGTTTGTGATACCACCTGTGGTATTCGGTCAGGGTGACCGACGCTGCTTAGGGGTCCGCTGGGGTGATGTTATGGCAGCTAGATGGTATACCTTCCCACAGGTGAAGTGTATCCCCAGGGCTTCCCAGAAGTGTAGGTGAAGATGGTGGATGATGTAAGGCGCAGTGAAGAACGAGGACACAAAAGGTGCAGTCTCTTTACCTTTACTGAAGGTTTCAGCATCTCACAGTCCAGGGTACGGACCACGGGGTAGGCAGAGTCCGGCCGGTCTGAGGGCAATTCCAGAGTCCCCTTATCCAGGTGGAATTCAATAGCCTTCCTCTAGCGCCTGGGCGTTGTAGTACCTCCCTGCTAAGCAACTCGGAAAGGTCCTCACAACTATTGTAGATGTTAAGTCTCTTCCTCTCTGTCTCCCTGACGGATAGGACAAAACATGTATGACTGATGGCCTGAGGCTTTTTATAGGGACCCTAGAGACGCCCCAGCCCCCACAAGTTGCCACTGTGCCTCCTGTGTATAATGGTCGGGCAGCCAACGTAGAATTAACTGTCCTGCCAGTCTCTGAAGTAAAGCATAGAGTTCCTTACTCCCTCGGTGTTCTGGCTAGCGGTACTGCGCTTCAGAAAGAGGCAGCCTGCTTCTAGCTGGTCTCCCTCTGATGTTTCTCTCCTTTTTGCTATGACTTCATTTCTCACTCACTGCAACGCAATTCCTTTCAATGTCTCTTTCTTCGGATGCTGCCGCAGTGGATGCAGGCGCAGCTCCGTGTACCCTCATCTTCCGCAGGCCACAGTCTGGCTGGAACTCACTCCAACCAGCCTCTGCCAAACTCGGTTGGGCTGTCTGATTCTCCCTGGGTGAAATCCAGCTTGCTTCTCCCTCTCTTTCTATCCAACCCACCAGTTTAACCCAAGTGTGAGGAGTGCCCTAATAGATAGAAGCTTAGCTCCCCCTGGCGGACTGGAGTGCGAAATGTGTTTTGTGGTTGTGATACCTGGACAGGAGATCTCTTTCATTGACATCAGACGTAATATCACTCCCCCTGGTGGAAGAATAACATCACTGCAACGACCAGGACTCTGGGGCACTGCACTGATGCATGACTCTTGTCCTGCCTGCTGACACCAGGCTGTCTGGTGTGTCGCCTGTCCTAGGGGTCTGCCTGATGCTGATGCATGACTCTTCTGCCTGCTGATACAAGGCTGTTTGGTGTGTCGCCAGTCCTAGGTGTCTGTCTGATGCTGATGCATGACTCTTTTCCTGCCTGCTGACACCAGGCTGTCTGGTGTGTCGCCTGTCCTAGGGGTCTGCCTGATGCTGATGCATGACTCTTCTGCCTGCTTATGCCAGGCTGTCTGGTGTGTTTCCTTCTTAGGGGTCTGCCTGATACTGATGCATGACTCTTCTCCTGCCTGCTGACACCAGGCTGTCTGGTTCATCACCTGTCCTAGGGTTCTGCCAGATACTGATGCATGACTCTTCTACTTCCTGCTGAAACCAGCCTTTTTGGTGTGTCGCCTGTCCTAGGGGTCTGCCTGATGCTGATGCATGACTCTTGTCCTGCCTGCTGACATCAGGCTCTCTGGTGCATCGCCTGTCCTACCGGTCTGCCTGATGCTGATGCATGACTCTTCTCATGCCTGCTGACACATGGCTGTCTGGTGTGTTGCATGTCACAAGGGTCTGCCTGTAGCTGATGCATGCCTCTTGTCCTGCCTACTGATACCAGGCTGTCTGGTGCCTGGCCTGTCCTAGGGGTCTGCCTGATACTTATGCATGACTCTTCTCCTGCCTGCTTACACCAGGCAGTCTGGTGTGTAACCTTTCCTACGGGTCTGCCTGATGCTGATGCATGAATCTTCTCCTGCCTGCTAACACCAGGCTGTCTGGTGTGCCACCTGTCCTAGGGGTCTTGCTGATGCTGATGCTTGACTCTTCTCCTACCTGCTGACACCAGGCTGTTTGGTGTGTCGCCAGTCCTAGGTGTCTGCCTGATGCTGATGCATGACTCTTTTCCTGCCTGCTGACACCAGGCTGTCTGGTGTGTCGCCTGTCGTAGGGGTCTGCCTGATGCTGATGCATGACTCTTCTGCCTGCTTATGCCAGGCTGTCTGGTGTGTTTCCTTCCTAGGGGTCTGCCTGATACTGATGCATGACTCTTCTGCCTGCTGACACCAGGCTGTCTGGTGCCTGGCCTGTCCTAGGGGTCTGCCTGATACTTATGCATGACTCTTCTCCTGCCTGCTTACACCAGGCAGTCTGGTGTGTAACCTTTCCTAGGGGTCTGCCTGATGCTGATGCATGAATCTTCTCCTGCCTGCTAACACCAGGCTGTCTGGTGTGTCACCTGTCCTAGGGGTCGTCCTGATGCTGATGCTTGACTCTTCTCCTACCTGCCGACACCAGGCTGTTTGGTGTGTCGCCAGTCCTAGGTGTCTGCCAGTTGCTGATGCATGACTCTTTTCCTGCCTGCTGACACCAGGCTGTCTGGTGTGTCGCCTGTCCTAGGGGTCTGCCTGATGCTGATGCATGACTCTTCTGCCTGCTTATGCCAGGCTGTCTGGTGTGTTTCCTTCCTAGGGGTCTGCCTGATACTGATGCATGACTCTTCTCCTGCCTGCTGACACCAGGCTGTCTGGTGCATCACCTGTCCTAGGGTTCTGCCAGATACTGATGCATGACTCTTCTACTTCCTGCTGAAACCAGCCTTTTTGGTGTGTCGCCTGTCTTAGGGGTCTGCCTGATGCTGATGCATGACTCTTGTCCTGCCTGCTGGCACCAGGCTCTCTGGTGCGTCGCCTGTCCTACCTGTCTGCCTGATGCTGATGCATGACTCTTCTCATGCCTGCTGACACATGGCTGTTTGGTGTGTTGCATGTCACAAGGGTCTGCCTGTAGCTGATACATGCCTCTTGTCCTGCCTACTGATACCAGGCTGTCTGGTGCGTCGACTGTCCTAGGGGTCTGTCTGATGCTGGTGCATGACCTTTCTCCTGCCTGCTGACAAGAGGCTGTCTGGTGTGCTGCCTGTCCTAGGGGTCTGCCTGATGCTGATAAATGACTCTTCTCCTGCCTGCTTACGCCAGGCTGTCTGGTGTGTTTCCTTCCTAGGGGTCTGTCTGATGCTGATGCATGACTCCTCCTGCCTGCTGACACCAGGCGGTCTGGTGCATCACCTGTCCTAGGGTTCTGTGTTGTGAACTCTGTTTTTGGGCTCCCTTTTGTGGTCACAAGTGGTACTGTGTGAGTGCTGTCTTTGGGCTCCCTCTGGTGGCTCTTTGTGTCATTCTGCAGGTCTGAGGCTGATCAGCTGTCTCGTTATGTTAGCTGGTTTCCTATTTAGCTCACCTGGACTATCAGTTGTTGCCTGCTGTCAATGTATTCAGTGCTATTTTGGATCTCTCCTGTCTACCTTGGTTACCAGTCTCTCCAAGAGAAGCTAAGCTTTTTGTTTGTTCATTTTTTGATCATTAGTGTTCAATATGTTCCTTGGTTATTTATTTGTCCTTGTCCAGCTTGCTAATATGTAATTTCCTTGCTTGCTGGTAGCTCTAGGGGGCTGAGTTTCTCCCCTCACACCATTAGTTGGTGTGCGGGTTCTTGAATTCTCAGCGTGGATATTTTGTATAGGGTTTTTTACTGACCGCACAGTTCCCTGCCTGTCTTCTGCTATCTAGTATTAGTGGGCCTCATTTGCTGAATCTGTTTTCATTTCTACATTTTGTATTTTCCCCTTACCTCACCGTTATTATTTGTTGGGGGCTTCCTATATCTTTGGGGTCATTTCTCTGAGGCAAGTGAGGTCTTACTTTCTCTATAGGGGTAGCCAGTTTCTCAGGCTGCGTTGAGACGTCCAGGAATTTAGGCACGTTCACCGGCTACCTTCAGTGTGTTTGGTTAGGATCAGATTTGCGGTCAGTCCAGTTACCACCTCCCTAGAGCTCGTTCTATGTTCAGTAACTTAGCTAGTTCATTCTGTGATCCTCAGCCACTAAGGATCATAACAGTTCTGCCAGATACTGATGTATGACTCTTTTACTTCCTGCTGAAACCAGCCTGTCTGGTGTGTCGCCTGTCCTAGGGGTCTGCCTGATGCTGATGGAGCGCCCCCATGTAAGGGCAATGGGGTTCTCAGCACCGGGTCCTTCAGTTCCCGACGGGGATGTCACGGTGGCCCGACCCGGCCCGTGGCCCTATGAGGGATGTCCAATAAAAGGCAGAGTTCGTATAGAATGGTAGTGTTTGTGATACCACCTGTGGTATTCGGTCAGGGTGACCGACGCTGCTTAGGGGTCCGCTGGGGTGATGTTATGGCAGCTAGATGGTATACCTTCCCACAGGTGAAGTGTATCCCCAGGGCTTCCCAGAAGTGTAGGTGAAGATGGTGGATGATGTAAGGCGCAGTGAAGAACGAGGACACAAAAGGTGCAGTCTCTTTACCTTTACTGAAGGTTTCAGCATCTCACAGTCCAGGGTACGGACCACGGGGTAGGCAGAGTCCGGCCGGTCTGAGGGCAATTCCAGAGTCCCCTTATCCAGGTGGAATTCAATAGCCTTCCTCTAGCGCCTGGGCGTTGTAGTACCTCCCTGCTAAGCAACTCGGAAAGGTCCTCACAACTATTGTAGATGTTAAGTCTCTTCCTCTCTGTCTCCCTGACGGATAGGACAAAACATGTATGACTGATGGCCTGAGGCTTTTTATAGGGACCCTAGAGACGCCCCAGCCCCCACAAGTTGCCACTGTGCCTCCTGTGTATAATGGTCGGGCAGCCAACGTAGAATTAACTGTCCTGCCAGTCTCTGAAGTAAAGCATAGAGTTCCTTACTCCCTCGGTGTTCTGGCTAGCGGTACTGCGCTTCAGAAAGAGGCAGCCTGCTTCTAGCTGGTCTCCCTCTGATGTTTCTCTCCTTTTTGCTATGACTTCATTTCTCACTCACTGCAACGCAATTCCTTTCAATGTCTCTTTCTTCGGATGCTGCCGCAGTGGATGCAGGCGCAGCTCCGTGTACCCTCATCTTCCGCAGGCCACAGTCTGGCTGGAACTCACTCCAACCAGCCTCTGCCAAACTCGGTTGGGCTGTCTGATTCTCCCTGGGTGAAATCCAGCTTGCTTCTCCCTCTCTTTCTATCCAACCCACCAGTTTAACCCAAGTGTGAGGAGTGCCCTAATAGATAGAAGCTTAGCTCCCCCTGGCGGACTGGAGTGCGAAATGTGTTTTGTGGTTGTGATACCTGGACAGGAGATCTCTTTCATTGACATCAGACGTAATATCACTCCCCCTGGTGGAAGAATAACATCACTGCAACGACCAGGACTCTGGGGCACTGCACTGATGCATGACTCTTGTCCTGCCTGCTGATACCAGGCTGTCTGGTGCGTCGCCTGTCCTAGCGGTCTGCGTGATGCTGATGCATAACTCTTCTGATGCCTGCTGACACATGGCTGTCTGGTGTGTCGCCTGTCCTAGGAGTCTGCCTGATGCTGATGCATGATTCTTGTCCTGCCTGCTGACACCAGGCTGTCTGGTGTGTCGCCTGTCCCAAAGGAATGCCGGATGCTGATGCATGACTCTTCTGCCTGCTTACACCAGGCTGTCTGGTGTGTTGCATGTCACAAGGGTCTGCCTGTAGCTGATGCATGCCTCTTGTCCTGCCTGCTTACACCAGGATGTCTGGTATGTCGCCTGTCCTAGGAGTCTGCCTGATGCTGATGCATGACTCTTCTCCTGCCTGCTGACACCAGGCTGTCTGGTGTGTCACCTATCATAGGGGTTTGCCTGATGCTGATGCATGACTCTTCTCCTGACTGCTTACACCAGGCTGTCTGGTGTGTTGCCTGTCCTAGGTGTCTGCCTTATGCTGATACATGACTCTTCTCCTGCCTGCTGACACCAGGCTGTCTGGTGTGTCGCCTGTCCTAGGGGTCTTCCTTATGCTGATGCATGACTCTTCTCCTACCTGCTGACACCAGGCTGTCTGGTGCATCACCTGTCCTAGAGGTCTGCCTGATGCTGATGCATGCCTCTTGTCCTGCCTACTGACACCAGGCTGTCTGGTGCGTCACCTGTCGTAGGGGTCTGCCTGATGCTGATGCATGACTTTTCTCATGCCTGCTGCCACCAGGCTGTCTGGTGTGCTGCCTGTCCTAGGGGTCTGCCTTATGCTGAATTACTCTTCTGCCTGCTGACACATGGCTGTCTGGTGTGTCGCCTGTCCTAGCAGTCTGCCTGATGCTGAATGATTCTTCTGCCTGCTGACACCACACTGTCTGGTGTGTCGCCTGTCCTAAGGGTCTGCCTGATGCTGATGCATGATTATTGTAGTGCCTGCTGACACCAGGCTGTCTGGTGTGTTGCCTCTCCTAGTGGTCTGCCTGATGCTGATGAATGACTCTTCTGCCTGCTGACAATAGGCTGCCTAGTGTGTCGCCTGTCCAAGGAGTCTGCCTGATACTGATGCAAGACTCTTCTGCCTGCTGACACCAGGCTGTCTGGTGTGTCGCCTGTCCTAGAGGTCTGCTGCCTGTCCTAGGGGTCTGCCTGATGCTGATGCATGACTCTTCTCCTGCCTGCTGACACCAGGCTGTCTAGTGTGTCGCCTGTCCTAGGGGTCTGCCTGATGCTAATGCATGACTCTTCCGCCTGCTGACACCAGGCTGTCTGGTGTGTCGCCTGTCCTAGGGGTCTGCCTGAAGCTGATGCATGACTCTTCTACTGCCTTCTGACAGCAGGCTGTCTCGTGTCTCACCTGTCCTAGGGGTCTGCTTGATGCTGATGACTCTTGTCCTGCCTGCTGACACCAGGCTGTTTGGTGTGTCACCTGTCCTAGGTGTCTGCCTGATGCTGATGCATGACTCTTCTACTGCCTGCTGACACCAGGCTGTCTCATGTGTCACCTGTCTTAGGGGTCTGCTTGATGGTAATGCATGACTCTTGTCCTGTCTGCTGACACCAGGTGGTCTGGTTTTCCACCTGTCCTAGAGGTCTGCCTGATGCATGACTCTTGTCTTGCCTGCTGACACCAGGCTGTCTGGTGCATCACCTGTCCTAGGGGTCTGCCTGATGATGCATGATTCTTCTCCTTCCTGCTGAAATCAGCCTGTCTGGTGTCGCCTGTCCTAGAGGTCTGCCTGATGCTGATGCATGCCTCTTGTCCTGCCTACTGACACCAGGCTGTCTGGTGCGTCACCTGTCGTAGGGGTCTGCCTGATGCTGATGCATGATTCTTGTCCTGCCTGCTGACACCAGGCTGTCTTGTGTGTCGCCTGTCCCAAAGGAATTCCGGATGCTGATGCATGACTCTTCTGCCTGCTTACACCAGGCTGTCTGGTGTGTTGCATGTCACAAGGGTCTGCCTGTTGCTGATGCATGACTCTTGTCCTGCCTGCTTACACCAGGATGTCTGGTATGTCGCCTGTCCTAGGGGTCTGCCTGATGCTGATGCATGACTCTTCTCCTGCCTGCTGACACCAGGCTGTCTGGTGTGTCACCTATCATAGGGGTTTGACTGATGCTGATGCATGACTCTTCTCCTGACTGCTTACACCAGGCTGTCTGGTGTGTCGCCTGTCCTAGGGGTCTGCCTGATGCTGATGCATGACTCTTCTCCTGCCTGCTGACACCAGGCTGTCTGGTGTGTCACCTATCATAGGGGTTTGACTGATGCTGATGCATGACTCTTCTCCTGACTGCTTACACCAGGCTGTCTGGTGTGCTGCCTGTCCTAGGGGTCTGCCTTATGCTGAATTACTCTTCTGCCTGCTGACACATGGCTGTCTGGTGTGTCGCCTGTCCTAGCAGTCTGCCTGATGCTGAATGATTCTTCTGCCTGCTGACACCACGCTGTCTGGTGTGTCGCCTGTCCTAAGGGTCTGCCTGATGCTGATGCATGATTATTGTAGTGCCTGCTGACACCAGGCTCTGGTGTGTCGCCTGTCTTAGGAGTCTGCCTGATGCATGACTCTTCTCCTGCCTGCTGACACCAGGCTGTCTGGTGTGTTGCCTCTCCTAGTGGTCTGCCTGATGCTGATGAATGACTCTTCTGCCTGCTGACACCAGGCTGCCTAGTGTGTTGCCTGTCCAAGGAGTCTGCCTGATACTGATGCAAGACTCTTCTGCCTACTGACACCAGGCTGTCTGGTGTGTCGCCTGTCCTAGGGGTCTGCTTGATGCTGATGCATGACTCTTGTCCTGCCTGCTGACACCAGGCTGTCTGGTGTGTCGCCTGTCCTAGAGGTCTGCTGCCTGTCCTAGGGGTCTGCCTGATGCTGATGCATGACTCTTCTGCCTGCTGACACCAGGCTGTCTAGTGTGTCGCCTGTCCTAGGGGTCTGCCTGATGCTAATGCATGACTCTTCTCCTGCCTGCTGACACCAGGCTGTCTGGTGTGTCGCCTGTCCTAGGGGTCTGCCTGAAGCTGATGCATGACTCTTCTACTGCCTTCTGACAGCAGGCTGTCTCGTGTCTCACCTGTCCTAGGGGTCTGCTTGATGCTGATGCATGACTCTTGTCCTGCCTGCTGGCACCAGGCTGTTTGGTGTGTCACCTGTCCTAGGTGTCTGCCTGATGCTGATGCATGACTCTTCTCCTGCCTGCTGACACCAGGCTGTCTAGTGTGTCGCCTGTCCTAGGGGTCTGCCTGATGCTTATGCATGACTCTTTTCCTGCCTGCTGACACCAGGCTGTCTAGTGTGTAGCCTGTCCTAGGGGTCTGCCTGATGCTGATGCATGACTTTTCTACTGCCTGCTGACACCAGGCTGTCTCATGTGTCACCTGTCTTAGGGGTCTGCTTGATGCTGATGCATGACTCTTGTCCTGTCTGCTGACACCAGGTGGTCTGGTTTTCCACCTGTCCTAGAGGTCTGCTTGATGCTGATGCATGACTCTTGTCTTGCCTGCTGACACCAGGCTGTCTGGTGTGTCGCCTGTCTTAGGGGTCTGCCTGATACATGACTCTTGTCCTGCCTGCTCACACCAGGCTGTCTGGTGTGTCGCCTGTCCTAGGGGTCTGCCTGATCCTGATGCATGACTCTTCTCCTGCCTGCTGACACCAGGCTGTCTAGTGTGTCGCCTGTCCTAGGGGTCTGTCTGATGCTTATGCATTACTCTTGTCCTGCCTGCTGACACCAGGCTTTCTGGTCTGTCGCCTGTCCTAGGGGTCTGCGTGATGCTGATGCATGACTCTTCTCCTGCCTGCTGACACCAGGCTGTCTGGTGTGTTGCCTGTCCTAGTGGTCTGCCTGATGCTGATGAATGACTCTTCTCCAGCCCGCTGACACCAGGCTGTCTAGTGTGTCACCTGTCCTAGTGGTCTGCCTGAGGCTGATGCATGATTATTGTCCTGCCTGCTGACATGAGGCTGTTTGGTGCGTCCTAGGAGTCTGCCTGATGCTGATGAATTACTCTTGTCCTGCCTGCTGACACCAGGCTGTCTGGTGTGTCGCCTGTCCTAGGAGTCTGCCTGATGCTGATGCATGACTCTTCTCCTGCCTGCTGACATCAGACTGTCTGGTGTGTCGCCTGCCCTAGGGGTCTGACTGTTGCTGATGCATGATGCTTGTACTGCCTACTGACACCAGGCTGTCTGGTGTGTTGCCTGTCCTAGGAGTCTGCCTGATGTTGATGCATGAATCTTCTCCTGCCTGCTGACACCAGGCTGTCTGGTGTATTACCTGTCCTAGGGGTCTGCCTGATGCTGATGCATGTTTATTGTCCTGCCTGCCGACACCAGGCTGTCTGGTGTGTCATCTCTCCTAGGGGTATGACTAATGCTGGTGCTTGACTCTTCTCCTGCCTGGTGACACCGGGCTGTCTGGTGTGTCGCCTGTCCTAGGGGTCTGCCTGATGCTGATGAATGACTCTTCTTCTGCCTGCTGACACCAGGCTGTCTAGTGCATACCTCCCAACTTTCGAGGTAGGGAAGGAGGGACAAAGGTAGCGGCTCACAAATTTTAGGCCACACCTCTGACCACACCCATTTCACAACTAGTCACGCCCCAACCACACCCATTTAGCACTTCTGATCACAATGTTTCGTAAACAATAATTATAAACCACACATGACGCTCCATACTGTATAATGGCCCCAAATGATGCTGCGTACAGTGTACTGGCCCCACGTGATGCTCCATACAGTATAATGGGCCCACATGATGCTGCATACTGTATAATGGCCACACTTGATGCTCCATACTGTACAATGGCTCCACATGATGCTCCATACTGTATAATGGCCACACATGATGCTCCATACTGTATAATGGCCATTGGCCACATTATGCTCCATACTGTATAATAGCCCCATTTGATGCTTCGTACTGTAAAATGGCCACACATGATGTTGCGTACTGTATAATGGCCACACATGATGCTCCATACTGTATAATGGCCACACATGATGCTCCTTACTGTATAATGGCTCCACATGATGCTCCATACTGTATAATGGCCACACAGTGCCCCATACTGTATAATGGCCACACATAATGCTCCATACTGTATAATGGCCACATTATGCTCCATACTGTATAATGGCCCCACATGATGCTACATACAGAATACTTGCACCATGTGATGGTCCATACAGTATAATGGCCCCACATGATGCTTTGTACAGTATAATGGCCACACATAATGCTGCGTACAGTATAATGGCCCCTCACGATGCTCCATACAGTATAATGGCCCCACACAATGCTGGGTGCAGTATAATGGCCACACATGGTTACCCCACCCCCATCATTGCCTTCTCCATCACTACACACACACACTTTTCACCACGCTACCTCGCAGCAGCCGGCAGCTTCCACTCCCACGGCGCTGAATGGTGTCATCCAGCTGACTGCTCACGTCGCTGCAGCTGTGATACGCCACTGATAAAGACCTCCGTGTCTCCTGTGCCAGTCAGTGTCAGAGCGAGGAGCAATATCTGCTCCGATCCGACACAGCCAGCGTCCGCTCCGTACACCTCGTACACATGTGACTCCGCTCCATACACCTCGCACACACACGACTCCACTCCATACACCTTGCACATGCGGCTACACTCCGTACACCTCATACACACACGGCTCCTCCCCATACACCTCGTACACACACGACTCCACTCCATACACCTTGCACATGCGGCTCCACTCCGTACACTTCATACACACACGGCTCCGCTCCATACACCTTATACACACACGGCTCCGCTCCGTACACCTCATACACACACGGCTCCTCTCCATACATCTCGTACACACACGGCTCCACTCCGTACACCTCGTACACATGTGACTCCGCTCCATACACCTCGTACACACACGACTCCACTTTGTATACCTCATACACACACGGCTCCACTCCGTACACCTCGCACACACACGGCTCCACTCCGTACACCTCACACACACGGCTCTGCTCCGTACAAATTGCACACGCTGCTCCGCTCCGTATACCTTGCACACACGGCTCCGCTCCGTACACCTCATGCACACATGGCTCCGCTCCATACATCTCGTACACACACGGCACCACTCCGTACACCTCGTACACTCACGGCTCCGCTCCATACACATTGCACACGCTGCTCCGCTCCGTATACCTTGCACATACACGGCTCTGCTCCGTACACCTCATACACACACGGCTCCTCTCCATACATATCGTACACACACTGCTCCACTCCGTATACCTTGTACACACATGGCTCTGCTCCGCACACCTCGTACACACGTGGCTCTGTTCTGAACACACGTGGCTCCGCTCCGTACACGTCTTACACACACGACTCTGCTCCATACACCTTTCACATGCTGCTCCGCTCCGTACACCTCATACACACGTGGCTGTGCTCCGTACACCTCTTACACACGCTGCTCGGCTCCGTACACCTCGTACACACATGGCTTCGCTCCGTACATGTCTTACACAAGTGGCTCTGCTCTGTACACCTCGTACACACGTGGCTCCGCTCCGTACACCTCTTACACACACGACTCCGCTCCATACACGTTTCACACGCTGCTCCGCTCCATACACCTCCTACACACATGTCTTCGCTCCGTACACGTCTTACACACGTGGCTCTGCTCTGTACACCTTGTACACATGTGGCTCTGCTCCGTACACCTCTTACACACACGACTCTGCTCCATACACCTTTCACACGCTGCTCTGCTCCGTACACCTTTTACACACACGACTCCGCTCCATACACCTTTCACACGCTGCTCCGCTCCATACACCTCGTACACACATGGCTCTGCTACATCCACACTGTAAACACCTCCTGACCTCACACATACGCATACCTTCCTCCAGCACTATGACAACCAGCAGAGTCCCGTACACGGAGGTCCTCCCGATCATGTGACCCCCTGACTCCTACCATCCTGTGACTACATCACAGGTCCTGTGCTCACAGAGCAGCCAATATGCTGCTCTGCGGATGCAGGGGCTCAGGGAGCTGACCGGGTGATATACACACCTCCCAAACAGTGCGGGACAACTAATGTTCCACCCGGGATCGCGGGGCTGACTGTCAAAATCGGGACAGTCCTGCTGGATCCGGGATGGTTGGGAGGTATCTAGTGTGTCGCCTGTCCTAGGGGTCTCTGCCTGATGCTGATGCATGATTATTGTTTTGCCTGGTGACACCAGGCTGTCTGGTGTGTTGCCTGTCCTAGGGGTCTGCCTAATGCTGGTGCATGACTCTTCTCCTGCCTGCTGACACCAGGCTGTCTGGTGTGTCGCCTGCCTTAGGGGTCTGCCTGATGCTGATGCATGATGCTTGTCCTACCTCCTGACACCAGGCTGTCTGGTGTGTCGCCTGCCCTAGGGGTCTGCCTTATGCAGATGCATGACCCTTCTGCCTGCTCACACCAGGCTGTCTGGTGTGTCGCCTGTCCTAGGGGTCTGCCTGATGCTGATGAATGACTCTTCTGCCTGCTGACATCAGGCTGTCTAGCGTGTCGCCTGTCCTAGGGGTCTCTGCCTGATGCTGATACATGATTATTGTCCGCCTGGTGATACCAGGCTGTCTGGTGTGTCGCCTGTTTTAGGGGTCTGTCTAATGCTGGTGCATGACTCTTCTCCTGCCTGCTGACACCAGTCTTTCTGGTGTGTCGCCTGTCTTAGGAGTCTGCCTGATGCTGATGCTTGACTCTTCTGCCTGCTGACACCAGGCTGTCTGATGTGTCGTCTGCCCTAGGGGTCTGCCTGATGCATGACGCCTGTCCTGCCTACTGACACCAGGCTGTCTGGTGTGTCGCCTGCCCTAGGGGTCTGCCTTATGCTGATGCATGACTCTTCTCGTGCCTGCTGACACCAGGCTGTCTGGTGTGTCGCCTGTCCTAAGGGTCTGCCTGATACTGATGCAAGACTCTTCTCCTGCCTACTGACACCAGGCTGTTTGGTGTGTCGCCTGCCCTAGGGGTCTGCCTGATGGTGCTGCATGACGCTTGTCCTGCCTGCTGACACCAGGCTGTCGGGTGTGTTGCTTGTTCTAGGGGTCTGCCTGATGCTGATGCAATACTCTTCTCCTGCCTGCTAACACCAGGCTCTCTGGTGTGTCACCTGTCCTAGTGGTCTGCCTGATGCTGATGCATGTCTCTTGTCCTGCCTGCTTACAATAGGCTGTCTGGTGTGTCACCTGCCCTAGGGGTCTGCCTTATGCTGATGCATGACTCTTCTTCTGCCTGCTGACACCAGGCTGTCTAGTGTGTCACCTGTCCTAGGGGTCTCTGCCTGATGCTGATGCATGATTATTGTCCTGCCTGGTGATACCAGGCTGTCTGGTGTGTCGCCTGTCCTAGGGGTCTGCCTAATGCTGGTGCATGACATTTCTCCTGCCTGCTGACACAAGTCTTTCTGGTGTGTAGCCTGTCTTGGGAGTCTGCCTGATGCTGATGCTTGACTCTTCTGCCTGCTGACACCAGGCTGTCTGGTGTGTCATCTGCCCTAGGGGTCTGCCTGATGCTGATGCAAGACTCTTCTCTTGCCTACTGACACCAGGCTGTTTGGTGTGTCGCCTGCCCTAGGGGTCTGCCTGATGGTGCTGCATGTCTCTTGTCCTGCCTGCTTACACCAGGGTGTCTGGTGTGTCGCCTGTCCTAGGGGGTCTTCCTGATGCTAATACATGACTCTTCTCCTGCCTGCAGACACCAGGCTGTCTGGTGTGTCACCTGTCCTAGGGGTCTGCCTGCTGCTGATGCATGACTCTTGTCCTGCCTGCTTACACCAGGTTGTCTGTTGTGTTGCCTGTTCTAGTGGTCCGCCTGATGCTGATGAATGACTCTTCTCCTGCCTGCTGGCACCAGGCTGTCTGGTGTGTCGCCTGTCCAAGTGGTCTGCCTGATGCTGATGCATGATGATTGTCCTGCCTGCTGATGTAAGAGGGTGGTGCTGTTATGGACAGTAAGGAACACGCTGTCACTTTAAGAGGCTGCACCCCCTAGTCTGGCGTGATGGAATGTTCTGCTTCTCCCCTGAAATAATCGTTGTAATGTACTAGTCTGTGCAGAGTGCAGGTGTGAAGCTGGAGCAGCATGTGTGAGCTGAGGCTGCTGCAGAGAGACTTTTTGTGCTGATAGCTGAAAGAGAGAAGAACTGTGTCCTGATATATCTTCAAGAGAGCCACGAAGATGCAGAGAAAGGGACTTACAGTTTCCAGGAGCATCCCTAGGATCCAGATGCAAGGAGAAGACCACGTTTCACAGAGCTGACAGAAAGCCATGCGCACCATCATATTAGACTGCTGGGGGCCCCCTGGGACTGGATCCGATTCTCCAACATCACCGTGAGTCTGTTCCTGTTTGGTGCACCTGTTAGGGCCTAGTGTAGGCTTCAATAGTCAGTACACGGGAGCCGTGTGGCCTGCTTAGTAAAGGCCAGGGAGGTTATACGTAGAGTAGCATCATCACTTGTTTATTGTTTACATTTGCTTGTTAGACATGCTTTGAGTATGCAATAATTTTAGCACCGTGCTGTTTTACTGGAAAAGTTAAAGTTCATATCTCTTGTAAATTGTTTGTTGCCATTGAATACCTCTGTTTGCATCTTCCTCATTCCCTTCATTCCTTGCCCTCCAATAAATCTACCCTTTGTTGTTTGCACCTCATCTTGTGTACAGTAGTCTTCCTGCACCGTGGTGGTCCCCCGGCCATCGCTTCAAGTGGCGCTGCGAGCAGATTACCGTCACCAAGATGGAGGCAGCAGACAGCAATGGCGGGAATGCTAATGTTAATGGAGATGCTGTGGGCATTGGTGGAACCCCTGCAAGGACACTTCCTATGGGCACCATATTTAGTGTGCTACCAAAGTTTGACGGCAAGAATATGCCACTGTCCAACTGGGTGTCCCGGCTGCAAAGCACCCTGAAGATTAATAACATCAGCCCAGACCTTGAAGTGGACATTGCGTTAACTGCCCAAAGGGAGAAGCCCGTAGAAATGTCTGCCTACAACCAGAACTCACCCGCAGTACCCTGAAGGAGCTAGTGAAGTTCCTGGAAGAGATCTACGGCGAGACTGCTAGCGCCGGACACCTTCGCGCCAAATTTTTCTCTAGGCTGCAGCGGGAAGAAGAAGGAATTTCTCAGTATGCAACAGCACTGAAAGAAGTGTTAGCAGAGGTGCAGAGAAAGGAGGCGGATGGATTTGGCGGCATGGGCTCTAAAGACCGGATACTCCGGGAGCAATTCATTCTGGGACTGCACAGCACATCCTTGAGGCGAGCACTGTCAGAATGGGTGTGGGCAGATCCGGCTCTTATGTTTCGTCAAATCCTGGTGGAAACAGTGGCCTGAAGTAAAGAGAGCTATGCATCTGGGGTGATGCTTGTCCAGGGCGCCAATACCAGAGGGGACCCAAACCATCAGGAGGTGCTGGTCCAAGTGGTGCAAGACTTGCAGCGGTCCCTGGTAAATGTGCAAGAGAAACTTACCCAGATGGAGCGAAGAGTGGGGGAACTACAACAGTCTGACCCACCGTACTCACGCAACCATTCTTCAGCCCGACCGATAAGGGATCAGTGGGAGCAAACCCCCTCCCGTCAGGCATTGGAGGCACGAGGACAGGCTCGAGGTACCCCTCGGCGAGGAGGAGGCATCCAATGCTGCAAATGTGGAGGACGGGGGCACCTTGAAAGAGACTCTCGGAACTATACTCAAGGCCAGCGGAAGCCGCCGTTAAACTACCAACCCCCGCAGTAGTGCGGCACTCTGCAGGGGAGGTGAGAAGAGAGGCCGCTCCATATCATAACGAACACTTGATTGCTGGGAGCCCCATCCTACGTGCTGAATTCGAAGGAGTTCTAGTGGATTGCCTGATAGATACCAGGTCACAAGTGACAACGATGCCAGAAGCGTATTTCAAGCAGCATTTCCAGGACCTGGCCAAGCCAGAAAAAGAGACATTGATCCGGTTGTTTGCTGCCAACCAACAACCGATCCCGGTCACAGGGGTCATGTGGATGAATATTCGAATCTGTGGGCAAGAAGTTGGGAGAAAAGGGATCCTGCTTGTCCCTGAGCCTATCAAGGAGGAAGTGTCTGTAGTACTGGGAATGAATCTCCTACGTGAACTCGATCAGATTATGTTTACCAAATGGGGACCTGGATATTGGAAGAAGGCTACTGCACATAAGCCTACTCAAGAAGCCCTTCAATGACTGATCCGCGCCTGTGGGACGCAGAAGAGTGTGCCATCTTATCAGACGGTAGGGGTCATCAGGGCGCCTGGTAAAGAACCTGTAATCCTACCTCCCGAGCGAGAAACTATAGTATACCTTCCAATGGGGACTCACTGCAACCTTGATGGGTTGGAAGTGGTTGTTCAACCTGTGGTAGATGGAGGAGTGGACCAAGAAGTCATGATAGCTCGTACGATAGCTGTGGTCCAGCGAGGACATGTCCCCATAAGTGCTTTGAATGTGAGCCCTGGGGAGGTCACCTTGCCACGAGGGACAGATCTGGCCCTGGTGTACCTACATAAGGGTGAAGTGGTGAGTCAGAAGGAGATGTCTTTATCACCGAAAGAAGGCGCGGGGTGGACCCTAGCAGTTACTGTGGGGGATGAAGAGACGCCATCCCTGGAGTGGAGTGGACGGGTCATCCTTGATCAAATGGAAGTGGATGTGAAGGCTCTGGGCCCTGAGCGTGTGCAAGCAATAGAAACTATGCTGTGGGAAGATCAGGCCGCATTCGCCCGTCACGCCGAAGATTTTGGCTGTACTGAAGCCATCACGCATGAGATACCGACTGGGGAAGCTCGTCCAATTCGAGAACAATACCGGCAGATCCCGCCAAAGATGTATCAAGAGGTGAATTCATTACTGAGGCAGATGCTGGATTCAGGAGTGGTGCAGAGTAGTCAGAGCCCTTGGGCAGCCCCGGTGGTGCTCGTCAAGAAAAAGGATGGGACCCTACGGTTCTGTGTAGATTACAGGAAACTCAATGCCTACACTGTTCGAGACTCGTACCCGTTGCCCCGCATCGAGGAATCCTTGACAGTGTTGGGGAAAGCCAAGTACTTCTCTTCTCCACCCTGGACCTAGCAAGCGGATGCTGGCAAGTAGCCGTGGCAGAGAAAGACAAAGAGAAAACCGCGTTCATCCTCCCTATGGGGCTGTTCGAGTTTAACCGGATGCCCTTCGGGCTCTCCAATGCTCCAGGCACATTTCAACGGCTGATGGAAAAGTGTTTGGGAGACTTAAATTTTGAGGCTACCCTGATCTATCTGGATGACATCATTGTGTTTTCGGCCTCATTCGAAGAACACCTTGCCCGGCTTGGACAGGTACTCGGAAGACTGCGGGCTCATAACCTGAAGGTGAAGCCAAAGAAGTGCCACCTCTTCAAGAAAGAGATCGAGTACCTGGGCCACATAGTGTCACAAAATGGAGTTCTACCCTCGCCAGAAAAAGTGGCTGCTATCCAGAAGTGGCCAGTCCCTCGAACCGTGAGAGAACTCCGGGCCTTCCTGGGACTCACTGGGTACTACCGCCGGTTTGTTAAAGACTTCGCAAAGGTGGCGGGTCCTCTCAATGAGTTGCTGAGGGGGACCGCCGGAGTGCCGAAGACCCAGCGCATCCCCTGGGCACAGGGACAAGACGAGGCCTTCCAGGCTATAAGGAATGCCCTTACCTCAGCCCCAATTTTGGCCTACACAGACTTTGATCAACCGTTCCTGTTGTACACAGATGGTAGCCTTCATGGACTCGGTGCAGTACTGTCTCAGATACAGGATGGACATGAGAGAGTCATCGGGTATGCCAGCAGGTCCCTGCGAGACAGCGAAAGAAATCCTCACAATTACAGCTCCTTCCGGTTAGAGCTCCTGGCCCTGGTGTGGGCCATGACGGAAAAGTTTGCAGGCTTCCTGACAGGTACCAAGATTCAAGTTCGAACAGACAATAATCCCCTGGCCCACCTTGAGAGTGCTAAATTGGGGGCCTTGGAACGACGGTGGGTGGCTCGCCTAGCCAAGTTCGACTTTACCATCCGTTATCGCTCTGCTACCAAAAACGCAAATGCTGATGGGCTGTCAAGAGTGACTTTGGAGACTCCAGTGGGGGATCTTGATGAGCAACTCGAAGAGGAGGAAACCCCAGACTTTCGTAAGTTTAAGCCCCCAATGGTAGCGGCCCAGTCAAGAAGGGAGTCATGCGCATTACCCCGGTCCCTGGGGAGAACCAATGAGGAATGGGGACACGTTCAGGATGAAGACAAAGGGCTGAGACAGATGAAATGGTGGGTAACTCAAAAGCGGAAGCCTGGCAAACAAGAGAGAGATGATCTGGACTCTGAAATGAGGAGTGTGTTACACCAGTGGGATAGACTGGAAGTGCGATAGTCAGTGCTATATCGTAAGAGGCAACAGCCAAAAGATATGGAAGTAAGGTGGCAAGTGGCCATCCCAGGAAAAATGGCTCAAGAAGTAGCTAAAGAAGCCCACGAATTTGGAGCGCACTTCGGCCCCACAAAGACCTACCAATGGTTACAGCGGTATGTGTATTGCCCCCCGGTTGGAGTTTGTGGTGGAAGAGGTTTGCCGGCAATGTCGAGTATGTGACCTCATTAAGAGTAACGAACAGAGGGCACCCATCCAAACCATACAAACTAAGGAACCGCTAGAAGTCTTGATGATCGACTATCTCCTCGTGGGACACTCGGCCCGGGGGCTGCAATACTGTTTAGTGATGACCGATCATTTCTCTACGTTCGCAGTAGTCACTCCGACTAAAGATCAGACTGCGGAATCGGAGGCGTGAGCCATTTGTCAAGACTTCATCCGGGTTTATGGGTGCCCAAAGCACATCCACTCCGACCAAGGCGCATGTTTCCAAGGCAAGGTGATGGAAGAATTGTATCGTATGTATGGCATCGAGCGGTCCCGGACCACCCCTTACCACCCTCAAGGCAACAGAGCTTGTGAACGCTTCAACCGAACCTTACTTCAAATGCTGAGAACGTTGGAGGAGGATAAGAAGGCGTGTTGGCCAGACTACCTGCTGGAATTGGTCTGGACCTACAACAATCAGGTCCACTCCACCACGGGTTATACCTCCGGAGTATCTACTGTTTTTTGGAAGAGCTGGACGAGAGATCATTGAGCTGAATTTGGAACAGCCAGAGGAGCTGATGGAGCGAACTGTAACTTCATGGGTGAAAGAGCATCGGCAACGATTGCAAACGATACGGCAGTTGGCGGGTCAGCAGCTGCAAGAAAAAGAACATACGGGCCGCAAACTGACTCAAGAGTTACCGCTCCAACCTGGAGACTGAGTATTAGTCAGAGAGAAACGTCCCAAGGGAAAACTAAGTGAGAGATGGGAAGTACAGCCGTACAAAGTTATCGAGCGAGTGTATGCTAACGGCCCTGTCTACAAGGTACAGATTGAGACTGGGGCATCCACCCCTAGAGTACTTCACAGAAATATGCTGCGGCCTTGCCGGTCTGAGGTCTGTTCCACACCATTATCGCCTGAAGGCCCTACTCCACTTCCTGAATCTGTCATGCCTGATGGTGAAATCAATAATGAGTGGTGGACCGTCCCTGACACAGTAGGGGGTCCTCAGCCGCACAGAGACGGTAATCCCATGGATGTACCAGTAACGCCATGCCAGGACAAGACAAGACAAGAGCTTGCAATGTCTCCTGCAACAAGTGGTCCTCTGGAAGATAGTCAAGCCTTGCCTGACAGCCAAGAGCTTCGGAGATCCCAGAGGTCTAATGCAGGGGTTCCACCAGTCCGATATGTAGAACAGTGTTCTCTGTCTGTTTTTACACCTTTGTTGCCTCTTCTATAGGTGCTGTTTCCGCATTGCACGTTCCTCCATTACACTTTGACCCTGATGCTGTGATGGCCAAGGACGACCATCATTAAGAAGGAAGGCATGTAAGAGGGTGGTGCTGTTGAGGACAGTAAGGAACACGATGTCACTTTAAGAGGCTGCACCCCCTTGTCTGGCGTGTTGGAATGTTCTGCTTCTCCCCTGCAATAATCGTTGTAATGTACTAGTCTGTGCAGAGTGCAGGTGTGAAGCTAGAGCAGCGTGTGTGAGCTGAGGCTGCTGCAGAGAGACTTTTTGTGCTGATAGCTAAAAGAGAGAAGAACTGTGTCCTGATATATATGCAAGAGAGCCACAAATATACAGAGAAAGGGACTTACAGTTTCCAGGAGCATCCCTAGGATCCAGAAGCAAGGAGAAGACCACGTTTCACAAAGCTGACAGAAAGCCGTGCGCACCACCATATTAAACTGCTGGGGGCCCCCTGGGACTGGATCTGATTCTCCAACATCACCGTGAGTCTGTTCCTGTTTGGTGCACCTGTTAGGGCCTAGTGTAGGCTTCAATAGTCAGTACACGGGAGCCGTGTGGCCTGCTTAGTAAAGGCCAGGGAGGTTATACGTAGAGTAGCATCATCACTTGTTTATTGTTTACATTTGCTTGTTAGACATACTTTGAGTCTGCAATAGTTGTAGCACCGTGCTGTTTTACGGAAAAGTTAAAGTTCATAACTCTTGTAAATTGTCTGTTGCCATTGAATACCCCTGTCTGCATCTTCCTCATTCCCTTCATTCCTTGCCCTCCAATAAATCTACCCTTTGTTGTTTGCACCTCATCTTGTGTACAGTAGTCTTCCTGCACCGTGGTGGTCCCCCGGCCATCGCTTCACTGACACCAGGCTGTCTAGTGTTTTGCCTGCCCTAGGGGTCTGCCTGATGCTGATGCATGATTATTGTCCTGCCTGCTGATACCAGGCTGTCTGGTGTGTCGCCTGTCATAGGAGTCTGCCTAATGCTGATGCATGACTCTTCTCCTGCCTGCTGACACCAGGCTGTCTGGTGTGTGGCCTGTCCTAGGGGTCTGCCTGATGCAAATGAATGACTCTTCTCCTGACTGCTGACACCAGGCTGTCTCGTGTGTCACCTGTCCTAGGGGTCTGCTTGATGCTTATGCATGACTCTTGTCCTTGCTGCTGACAGCAGGCTGTCTGGTGTGTTGCCTGTCCTAGGGGTCTGCCTGATGCTGATGCATGACTCTTCTCCAGCCTGCTGACACCATTCTGTCTGGTGTGTTGCCTGCCCTAGGGGTCTGCCTGATGCTGATGCATGATTATTGTCCTGCCTGCTGATACTAGGCTTTCTGGTGTGTCGCCTGTCATAGGAGTCTGCCTAATGCTGATGCATGACTCTTCTCCTGCCTGCTAACACCAGGCTGTCTCGTGTGTCACCTGTCCAAGGGGTCTGCTTGATGCTCATGCATGACTCTTGTCCTGGCTGCTGACAGCAGGCTGTCTGGTGTGTCGCCTCTCCTAGGGGTCTGCTTGATGCTCATGCATGACTCTTGTCCTGGCTGCTGACAGCAGGCTGTCTGGTGTGTCGCCTCTCCTAGGGGTCTGCCTGATGCTGATGCATCACTCTTCTCTTGCCTGCTGACACCAGGCTTTGTGGTGTGTCACCTGTCCTAGGGGTCTCTGCCTGATGCTGATGCATGACTCTTGTACCGTCTGCTGACACCAGACTGTCTGGTGTGTAGTCTGTCCTAGGCGTCTGCCTGATGCTGATGAATGACTCTTCTCCTGCCTGCTGACACCAGGCTGTCCGGTGTGTCGCCTGTCCTAGGGTTCTGCCTAATGCTCATGCAAGATCATGTATGTAGGCTTCGCATTTTAATTAGCTCACACAAACCTGGCAATCCAAGCTGTGCAGAAGGTTTCTTAATTTTTAGCCTTTATAATATTACTACATACTGTATGCAGCATTAAAATCATATTGGTGGTGTTATCCCTCTTGGCACCTATGCTTGCTGTTTGGAGCGCTTTTTTGTGTAACCATACTTATTACTACAGTTAAATTCGTTTCACTTGAATTGGACAACATTAGGCTGCACCATCAGGAGCACACACAGCAGGCACTAAAATATATATGGCGCTATGTCTGGTGCAGGATGAAGGGAATGCAGCACTTGTTGGATGCTCCCCATAGGCGAAGCTGTGGGGAGACAGAGACACACAAATTTGGTATTGATGGCCTATTGTATATGAAGCCCATCAATATCAAAGTCTGAAAAATTATTTTAGGTCTTAAAAAAGGGACAGAAAACAATGTACACTATTCATGCAGAAATCACAAAAAATACATAATGCTATAGTATTATCAGCTAATTTCTCTGAATATGTATCATTTTTAATTTAATTGTAAAATGGTCGGGGGGGGGGGGGGGGGGTTCTACAGAGCTGCTAACCCCCAATGTGGACATAGCAGTGAACGATAACGTGTTGGTTGCCTGTAGCTGCCACTAGGGGGGCGTTTAGCAATCTATAAACAGTAAAACATAAGAGGTGCTTCCAGGCAGACAGTATTTTATCAATTTTGCCTATGCGTGGAATTTGCTTATTTCATGTTCTTAATCAGAAAATGTATAAAAATGTACATAATGGCATTAATCAGAATACAACCGTAGACTTAATTATATTAACAGTACAAATAGATACTCTGGGCATGTCACCTTTGGCTTTACTTGTACTATAAGGCTATGCAATCCCAATTCAATCAATACTTTGGTGCAGGATCCAGATAAGCATCATTGGTGCAGTTCACTTCCTGTGGAAATAAATAGGAACAATCCAAGAGGAATGATCTAATCACACCAAAACTGTCAATAACAGACGACTAGGATCTATTATCTACAGCCAGATTTAGATCAATCATTGATGCTGCTAAACGAATCTTGGTAAATATTGTAGAAAATGGAATGAAGTATAATCATTGCAAATTGTACCTATGTCTTATGCGGTTTAATTGACCACAAGAAAAGGTTCTGTTATCAGCTATTAGTATCAATGCAATTTGGCCACTGTGAAGTAGTCCTTGTGGTGATAGTGAGCGTTAAATCCAAGTCATAAATCATTGGCCTTGACATAGTTGATATTTGATTGCAGTTTTTAGTGACTCTTGCCCTTTCCTTTACCTTTTTCTATATGAAGCAGCAGAGAATGACCATGTGACATGTCCATATTATCAGGGGGACAATGTCCAGTGATGCTGTCAGTCTGCTGTGTATTGTCCTTCATTGCACAATCATACCACAATGCGCCTATGTGCGCACCACAACGGATGAAGAAGGTGAACAGCCCCTAGAAAAGTGCCAGGAGGTTGGTGACTTGTGTCTTCTTTATCCTAGTTCCAGAGGACAGGAATACTGTTACATCCTTGTTCTAGGCTACAGAGGGAGAAATACAAATGGCCCAAGATAACATTTTTTCAGGATTGTTTTTTTACTGTTTCTTCAGATCTGAAGAATTATTGCTGTAAAACACAAGATTTAAGTGTGGATAAACTTACAATTTCAGGAGCCTGAATTTGTCTCCCAGAAACCCTGATAAGATCGCCCCATCCTAAAACGCATTGAATGCAATTGTTTTCTTTGCTTGCAATTTATATGGATGTTCATGGGCTTTGGAATTACATGCCAGATAAGGCTGTCTTTTCTAAAAACAAACATATCATCTCCTTTTATCTGTCTAAATATATTTATCTGAAGGCACTTTCCTTGCTATAGATCAGAGATTGCTTCCAGCTGTAGAATAATGAATTGGCGTGGAATTACACACCAAGCCTGGCAGGAGAAAAATATCACTTATCAACATTAGTACAAAATAAACGAAGTCATGTTTTGGGACTGCATTACACGTTTATTAGTGTGGGCACTCTCAAAGATTAGTTTTGTTCCTGTTTTAAACGTAGAAGAAAACAGAAATTTTGCATTTCAATGTCTCAACAACATTTTGCACCGTCTCATAACTAACATGAACACACAACTGGTACTAACCATGAATAATGCAACTTCTTGTCTTTTTCTTGAAGATGACAGTAACCTCATAGGCTTCACTCGCTATGTACACTTCTTGCGCAAAGCCGCAATGTGAAGATATGAGCCTGAACCTGCATGCGTTTAGTGGCGACGCCTTGCGGTTACACAGTGGAATCTGCGCTCCATCAGCAGGATGGTTTAGGATTAGCATCAAACATCCCTGGGTGATATTTCTTCCTGACATCCAGTGACAGCAAAAACATTGTATTGTTATTTTATTTTTTTTTATTATTCCTTTATCAAAAAATACAATTGCATAAAAAACTAAATGAAACGACTTGATGAGCAGAAAAGTGGGACGTGTATATAATTGCATTCCATTTAAGACTCTTTCAAGTATTTGCACTCGCAAGTTCCTGTAGGCGTCCATTCATTTCATTGTGATCATTAATTTGCGCTTTTATTTGACACTGAAGATTTGTGACAGAATTGTCAGCTTTAAGTCATCTCGTCAGTAGGAAGAAGACAGTTTAAAAGATTCAAACACAATTCGATTTGTCTCTGGGTGGAAAAAAATTACATTATGCTAAATATTTAGTACTTTCTAGAACGCTGACACAGTTCTCGTCTATATTGTCTGGGCAGCGCTCCCTGCTAGTAGATGTGCTGACTGCTGCCTGATTATAGCCCTTCATAGATTGCATAGGATTACAACAAATCTCATGTCAGTGTGAAATATATATATATATATATATATATATATATATATATATATATATATATATATATATATATATATATATATATACATAATGTTGTATATACTGTGTATTTATACTGTATATATATATATATATATATATATATATATATATATATATATATATATATATATATATATATACCGTGCCTGACATACGCACACACAGCACTGCTGCGGACGGTGCCTAATATTTTCCCCATTGGATTATTATGACTAGACAGTAAACTTTGCAACTGTACACGTTGCTACTCTAGAATAGTTATTGAAATCGGTTTTATATGGTGCAACAGTTTTTTGAATTGTTATAGTGATGTATTTTCGCAAGTTTATAATTATTTCTAAATATCACCTAATTTCTGGAAACAAAAAGTTTAGACTCTTTGTATAGCTTATTCTTTTACAGGGCTGGTGTGCAGATATTTGTTTGCGTGAGTGTATATATATATATATATATATATATATATATATATATACATATACACATACACACACACGTTTAATGTATACATATATATATTACAATGTATAGTGCACATATATGGTATTGTATATTATCATGTATGTATGTGTGAGTATGCAATACTATATAGTATATATTATACAGTAGTTTTCACATGTTATGTATTGACATGTTTGTATATGTGAGTATATATATATATGTTCATTGTATGGTATACGTATAGTAAAATGTATAGTGTGAACATATAGTATTGTGTAGTGTATATAAACATGTATGTATCTGTGAGTATACAATACTATATCGTATATAAGACAGTTTTCACATGTTGTATATTGACATGTTTGTAAGTGAGTACATATATGTTTAATGTATAGTATGTATATACTACAATGTATAGTGTGTATATATAGTATTGTGTAGTATATAAACACGTATGTATATGTGAGTATGCAATACTGTATAGTATATATTATACAGTTTTCATATTGACATATTGACATGTTTGTATGTGTGAGTATATATGTTTAATGTATAGTGTACATATATAGTATAATGTGTAGTGTATATATATTTATATAAATATAGTATAATGTACGGTGTGTATATATAGTATTGTGTAGTATTAAACATGTATGTGTGAGTATACAATACTATGTAGCATATATTATACAGTTTTCACTGTTGTTTGTATGTGTGAGTATATATACACAGTCCAGTGTTTTGTGTGGTGCCATGTATGGCATAGGGTGGGCTTATTATTATTCATATTTTCGTTCCTGTTATTCTCTAATATATAGCAGCTCTGACATAGAAGGACAGAACAGTGACCACCAAACACACAATGAAACAGTTAATCGGTATAACAACTAGTACTGGGAGTTTCGGGTCTATGCCAGGTAATGAATTGGGTACAGCACATTGTATGGGGAGCTGTCTAATGTATAACCGCATAAACTAGCAGTGTGTGTTCTCACTATACAGCTTTGCCTGTTGGAATGCCTGATTCCGCATGTTCCTGGGCTTATCTCTCCTGCTCGCCCTGTATGTTTTGCTTGGCTTGGAGAATACTTAATTACTGAGATTTCGAGTAGCTGAGAGTGTGGATGAAGCCTTGCGTCTTGCAGTCAGGTCCAGGTGTGTGTGTATCGGACTGGTAACAGACATGACATGGTATGTAGTGAGCATGAGTATGTGCCAACCTGTGGGCCCCCAGCTGGGACTGCCCAGCATCCGCTCCGCAGGGGGCAGAAGGGGGCATAAGGGGTGCCAGCTGTGGACCATGTCCTGCGTGTATCATGGGTTAGCAGGGTGTGTGCCCCGACCTATGTATCCAGAAATGCAGGTCTCTGTTCCACCTACAAACAGGACCATATCCTGCTCCACAAGGAAGAACATCCCAGCAGGAAACGGGCCTTTCATTTCCCTGAATGATGATCAGAGGAATTAATCTAAAAGGAACTGTCTGTCACCAACTAAGCTGTGAGCTTCTGAAATAAGCATAGAATTATACAGGCTGTATGTCACATATATGGAACTGCAGGAACATTCTAGATCACACTCACCTATGCAGAGCGCTGGAGTCCTAGTACACAGACTATGCACAGCCACACACATTCTGCGGTATAAACTGTGCAGTCGGCCTTACACCTCGGGAGCTACAGCCGGGCACCGCCGGCCTCGGGACCTACAGCCTGGCACCGCCGGCCTCGGGAGCTACAGCCGGGCACCGCCGGCCTCGGGAGCTACAGCCGGGCACCGCCGGCCTCGGGAGCTACAGCCGGGCACCGCCGGCCTCGGGAGCTACAGCCGGGCACCGCCGGCCTCGGGAGCTACAGCCGGGCACGGCCGGCCTCGGGACCTACAGCCTGGCACCGCCGGCCTCGGAACCTACAGTCGGGCACCGCCGGCCTCGGAACCTACAGCCGGGCACCGCCGGCCTCGGGAGCTACAGCCTGGCACCGCCGGCCTCGGGACTTACAGCCGGGCACCGCCGGCCTCGGGACCTACAGCCTGGCACCGCCGGCCTCGGGACCTACAGTCGGGCACCGCCGGCCTCGGGACCTACAGCCTGGTACCATCGGCCTCGGAACCTAACTTAATGACATTGATCACAAAGATCCAAGAAAGTGAAAATAAACTTCTGCCTTGTAAGTGACAAGAACCTTCCCACAGTAGAGATTGTGCTGGTTATGTGTCATCGATATCCAGAATTTGGCAGATTTAGCAGCATGCTTTGTAATAAAATGATATGCAAATATAAAAGAAATATGTGGAACTATGTTTTGTTTCTAAACCCCACCATGGCTAATTCAAGAGAGAAAAAAAAAAAAAGTATCCCTGTCTATAAAATACGCCTTTGCTATTTGTTTTGTTTTTGTACACCTGGAAAGGAAGGTAGAGAGAAATGCACCGAGCAATCCGAGTGTAAGTGGGCGTTTCCTAGTGGATTCCTGATTTCTGAGGATTGGCACGGTCACATCTGCACCCCGTGGAATACGCAGGGCTCCACAGAAAAGAAAGACGAGTCAGATGTAAAGCAAATAGAATGTTCTTTTTTAATATTTGAAAGCAATACACTGTGAGATTGGTACAAGATGCAGAATGGCCGCTGGAGGGTGGAAATGACAAAACTAAATAAGGAAAATTAGGGATTTTTTTTTCTTTCCAATAAAATGTTTTGTTGATTTTTTTCTCCCAGAATACATACAAAAAATACCAATTTATTCCTTTTTGTTTTACTGTTTACACCGTAAAAATAACTGGAAATGGTAACAAACCGCTGGCTGTTTAGTAAGAAACATGCACTGGATGGAGGCGGATTTCTGCGGGACATGAAATAAAATACAAGAGAAGAGAAGCCGTCATTAGAAGGCAGTAGAGATGACCTGCCGGCCGCCCTGCCGGGAACTGCCGGCCCAGAAATGCACTGGAACAGAAATAAATACGTGTCCGTGGATCCGGTCCTCAGATGAACACCAAAATCTAGGGGTGGGTTCTTTCATTAGAAAATAAAAAAATACCTAATTCTGTGTGTAATGTCCAGTTGCGCGGAGCCTCGGCGCCAGTCACTGGTAGCCCAGAGCAGAGGCTGTGGTAAGTCTTTGGCCATACAGGGCATATGGCGAGTAGTAGTGTCCTGTGGCGGCAGGCACTGGCACGGGGGCCCCACCTGAAGGCAGGGGACTCTTGGAGTATGGGTGGTAACGACTGCTGCTTAGTCCCAGGGGGTGGTGGTGAGGGCTGCGCAGGGTAAGGGGGCTAGAGGAGGCTCCTGCGGGGGGCATGTGCATGTGGCAAGCCATGGCTGCGGCTGCCAAGGACGAGGAACTGGGGTACCCAGGTAACAGTTTGTCCGCTGCTCCGTGGAAGGCGGTGTGTGTCCGCAGGTGGCCAAGCAGCTCCTCGGAGGAGGAGAAGCGCTTATCACAAGGACCCGTGGCCGACACCCAGTTACAGACATGGGGCAAGGGGTCGTTTGGAAGCATAAAGCCGTAGGGGTAGAGAGGGTGCCCAGGTAGAGACGGCGGGGAGACTCCGTGCAGTGCGTGGCTGGGGTACACAAGCGGGTATCCGGACTTCAGGTCGTGGCTGCAGGTGGCACTGGCGCCCAGCTGGGAGGTGCAGTGGTAGCTGAGGCAGTACGGGTCTCTACACAGGCTGGCAGTCATTACCGAGGGAGGCGATGCCCCGGTCAGGGGACTAGATGCCGATTTACTGACGCACCCCAGGCTGCTCAGCTGGGCACCCACTAATGAGTTCCCCTTGGTGGGATCCAGAGAGACTCCGTGAGCCAGGAACTGCGGGGGGTACCCGGCGTAGGCTCCAGACAGTGCTCCTGGGTAAGACATGCCAGCCGGAGGGAGCGGGAACACCGTGTGTCCTGGCTTGTAAGGGGACACCGGGGCCACCAGGCCGGATCCGAGCACCGAGCCCGAGGAGCCGGAGGAGGCCGGGGTGGGAGAAGGAGCCGCAGACAGGCTCTTACAGCCCGCGGCCCCCTCCGGGTGAGTCTGCGGCAGCTCCGCGCTCAGCCTCCCGTGCGCGCTGCCTTCGGACTGGCCGCTCTTCGCGCATTGCTCCGTCTCCTTCTTGTCCCCGCTGTCCCCTGAGCTCTTGGGCTCAGACGAGGGCGGCGGGGTCCGAGGTGAGCTGGGGCTGCCAGTCCTGGGAGTAAACGGAGGGCAGGCAGCGCTGGGCACTCGGAAGCCGGACTTGTCCCCGGACGTGGGCTCCTTCTTTTCCGGGGCCTTGGAATAGGGCTTGAAGCTGGACTTGTCCTCTGCACCGATGTCGCTCAGCTTAAGTGGCCCAGACTTTGCCTCCTTGTCAGCGGCCGTGGAGGATCCGGTCACCGTGGACAACTTGGAAGGTGTGGAGTCCGGCTTTCCGATCTGGGAGCAGGTCTGGGCGAGGAGGGCGAGGGGGCTCTTCTTGGCGTCCAGCTGGGGAGGGGGTGAGGAGAGGAAGAGCAATTAGACTGGGTCACATTTTATCCCAATTACATGGCAGTTCTCATACACCCCCATCCAGTCATCACTCACATCATGCCACACATTAGAGCAGCTGCGCCCGGTGCCAGCCCGCACTGCTACTGCCCGACCAGCTTGATAACAGGCTCTGTACCAACAGGATCCTGCACCCACAAAAGAACCACCTCAGGGCAGGAGAAAGGGTGGCAGTCCTACTGCCGCCCCAAATCCCAGCTCCACATGCAGCCGAGAGCCGCTAGAGATCTGGCTGCCGGCCCGGGGCTCTGCCTGCCGGGGCTATACCCGCTGAAGCTCTCCCTGCCGGCCCGAGCTCTGCCTGCCGGGCTCTACCTGCTGAGGCTCTCCCTGCCGGCCCGGAGCTCTGCCTGCCGGGGCTCTACCTGCTGAGGCTGTCCCTGCCGGCCCGGAGCTCTGCCTGCCGGGGCTCTACCTGCTGAGGCTGTCCCTGCCGCCGGCCCGGAGCTCTGCCTGCCGGGGCTCTACCTGCTGAGGCTGTCCCTGCCGCCGGCCCGGAGCTCTGCCTGCCGGGGCTCTACCTGCTGAGGCTGTCCCTGTCGGCCCGGAGCTCTGCCTGCCGGGCTCTGCCTGATGAGGCTCTCCCTGCCGGCCCGGAGCTCTGCCTGCCGGGCTCTGCCTGATGAGGCTCTCCCTGCCGGCCCGGAGCTCTGCCTGCCGGGCTCTGCCTGATGAGGCTCTCCCTGCCGGCCCGGAGCTCTGCCTGCCGGGGCTCTACCTGCTGAGGCTGTCCCTGCCGGCCCGGAGCTCTGCCTGCCGGGGCTCTAGCTGCTGAGGCTCTCCCTGCCGGGCTCTACCCGCTGAGGCTCTCCCTGCCGGCCCGGAGCTGTGACTGCCGGGGCTCTACCCGCAGAGGCTCTCCCAGCTGTGACTGCAGGCACTAAACACTAGAAAGTTCTTCTCTGTCCCAAAAGTCAGTATGTTATGTAGATCTGTGGATGCCACTTTATGGGACTTTTCCACGTAATGACCGACAGCTGCTGAGCTATAAATCACCTCCAGATTCCCGCCACTAATGGGATTCAATAAGCAGAATTTAATAATAACAACCACAGAAAAGCGCAGCTATCAGGGGGCAAAGAGGGATCAGGACACCCGACAGCAACAGGGTAGAGAGGAGAGGAGTCCAGATTGTGTTTTATATAGTGAAAATTACATTACACATAGTGAACATATATTCTATATAGTGGAGAATACATTATATACTGGTTAAATATACTGTATATAGCAAAAATATATTCTATAGAGTGAAGATATGTTACATATGGTGAAGAAATATTCTATGTAGTGGAGAATACATTATATATAGGCAATCTATATTCTATATAGTGAAGATAATTTATATATAGGGAAGATACATTCTATGCATTCTAGGTAGTGGAGAAATATTCCATATAGTGGAGAATAGAGTATACATTATATATAGTGAAGATATCTACCCTATATATAATGTATATTCTATATAGTGAAAAATAAATTCGATATAGTGAAACTATTCTATATAGTGGAAATATAAACAGTGAGACGATATTCTACATAATGCACATATTTCATATTAAATATAGTGAAAAATATATATGTAGTGAAAAGTATATTATACCTGGTGAATATTTTTTTAGTTTGAATATTATATATAGTGAAGGGAATATTATACATGGTGAAGAATATTTGTTTTAGTATATATATATATATATATATATATATATATATATATATATATATATACATATACATACACACACATACATACATATGCACACACACCTTGAGAATGGTCTGTACCCAGGACCGAAACGTCGGCATATGGGCTATTAAGAAGCACTTTATAATCTTGGATTTGGTGTGCTGCCCCAACTTTTTTGGAGAGACACACACACACACACATACACACATACATACATAGAGAAGGGTATATTACATTATAGTTTGAGTGTTATATATAGTGAAGGGTATATTATATATAATGAAACCTATTCTATAATGATTATATATAGTTAACTATTAATAACACATAGTGAAGAATAGATCTGGTACAGTATATACGGATGGCTATATTATATCTAGTGAAGAATATATAATGTTTTATTTATAGTGAAAATTTAGAATAATAGAAGAACTGGACTTTGTGAAAAAAGGGCCCAAACACGAAAATGTCCCAACGAGCCAATATCCCGGGAGTGTGAGCGGATTCCGCGGTGCCCACGGCTCCGTGTCGCGCAGGCTGGCACAGGGCTTCTTACCTCGATGGGGCTGACCGGGGTGGATGGCAGCGGCTGCAGGTACTCGGGGTGGAGGAGGTGGCCACTGCGGGCTGTCAGCATCTTGAGCACTTTGATGGGCAGCCGAGCGGCCTGGCGCAGGGGGTCGCTGGGGGGCACCGTGTGCACGAACGCCCGGGCGGTAGCCGGCAGTGATCGGCTTCTCGTCCCCGAGCTCTCCGCGCTCTCCCGGGCTGAAGGACTCACACGACTTGCAGCAGCCAGCGGCGCGCAGCTCATGTCCCCCGCACAGGCATTGGGGTGGCGGCGGCAGGGGGGACTCCCCGGAGCTTCTGTCCTGAGAGGAGACAATGACCGGCCCTGGGGACAGCGCTCCTAGTCCAGCTCGCAGTGTGTGCCCCAGGCGGGCAGGCGGTATCCAGCAGCTAGATCCGTGTGGAGGCAGGGATGCCGGCGCCGTCCGTGTGTGCCCGCGCTCCGTCCAATCCAGCCGTGTATCCCGGGCAGGAGCCGCAGTCCCCGCGCCCACTCCTGGTGCAGAGCGCGCAGTGTGAGCAGCAGCCGCACCTCTGCCAGACAAACTCACTTCAAAAGCCTCGGAATTAGAGCGGAGATTAAAGCCTTTGCCGCCTTCCAATCAAATAGGACCCCGAGGTGATTGGAGGGTCAAGGGGATGTGACGTCCCCCTTCTCGCTGCCTCTAATGTTCTGCTCTTTCTTTCTGATCCCCCCTCCCTCCTCTCGGTGGTTTAGCCTCTTTGCTCACAGCGTTGGCTTCAGATTACATTTTATGGTTCACGTCCCCTACCGATTTAATTTTTTCTGCCATACCATTGCCTTGTCCCAGATCTTTACACTGGAAGAAGAGGTCAAGCTGCAATGCCTGTCACCTCATCGATGTCTGCAGATCTACACTATGGGGTCCTATGGTCCTCAGGCTACACTATGGGGTCCTATGGTCCTCAGGCCACACTATGGGGTCCTATGGTCCTCAGGCTACACTATGGGGTCCTATGGTCCTCAGGCTACACTATGGGGTCCTATGGTCCTCAGGCTACACTATGGGGTCCTATGGTCCTCAGGCCACACTATGGGGTCCTATGGTCCTCAGGCCACACTATGGGGTCCTATGGTCCTCAGGCCACACTATGGGGTCCTATGGTCCTCAGGCCACACTATGGGGTCCTATGGTCCTCAGGCCACACTATGGGGTCCTACGGTCCTCAGGCTACACTATGGAGTCCTACGGTCCTCAGGCTACACTATGGGGTCCTATGGTCCTCAGGCTACACTATGGGGTGACGTCCTATGGTCCTCAGGCTACACTATGGGGTCCTATGGTCCTCAGGCCACACTATGGGGTCCTATGGTCCTCAGGCTACACTATGGGGTCCTACGGTCCTCAGGCTACACTATGGAGTCCTACGGTCCTCAGGCTACACTATGGGGTCCTATGGTCCTCAGGCTACACTATGGGGTCCTATGGTCCTCAGGCTACACTATGGGGTCCTATGGTCCTCAGGCTACACTATGGGGTCCTATGGTCCTCAGGCTACACTATGGGGTCCTATGGTCCTCAGGCTACACTATGGGGTCCTATGGTCCTCAGGCTACACTATGGGGTCCTATGGTCCTCAGGCTACACTATGGGGTCCTATGGTCCTCAGGCTACACTATTGTTATTATTATTATTTATTATTATTTATTATTATAGCGCCATTTATTCCATGGCGCCTTACATGTGAGGAGGGGTATACATAATAAAACAAGTACAATAATCTTGAACAATACAAGTCACAACTGGCACAGGAGGAGTGAGGACCCTGCCCGCGAGGGCTCACAATCTACAAGGGATGGGTGAGAATACAGTAGTTGAGGGTAGAGCTGGTCATGCAGCGGTTTGGTCGATCGGTGATTACTGCAGGTTGTAGGCTTGCCGGAAGACGTGGGTCTTCATGTTCTTTTTGAATGTTTCAATGGTAGGCGAGAGTCTGATATGATACACTATGTGGTTCTATGGCCCTCAGGCTACGCTATGGGCTCCTCAAGAGCCACAACAGGTCATATTTTCAGGATTTTCATAGTATGGCACAGGTGATAATTGCATCATCTGCACAGGCAATAATTCCACCATCTGGGCCATACTAAGGGAATCCTGAAAACATGACCTGTTGGTGGCTCTTGAGGACCGCAGTTGGGGAACACTGGGCTTTAGTGTCATGCTACTATACTTCCCACTGATAAGGGAAGAAAGAATCAGTCCTCTTATATGGGCACGTAGAATGAGTCCTCCTATATGGGTATGTAGAATCAATCCTCCTATATGCAGGGCTGTATTTGCCACTAGGCACTTGAGGGCAGGTGCCTAGGGCGGGACGATGCGGGGGGCAGCACCTGAGCAAGGTTTTTTTTTAAATTTAAGTCCTGGGTCACCTCCCGATGGGATGTGAGGGAGATGAGCCATGCATACAGAGGAGGAATATGAGCCATGCATACAGGAGGGGGATATGAGCCATGCATACTACAGGAGGGGGGGATATGAGCCATGCATATGGGATGGGAGGGAGATGAGCCATGCATACAAGAGGGGGGGAATATGAGCCATGCATATGGGATGAGCCATGCATACAGAAGGGGAGGAAATATGAGCCATGCACACAGGAGGGGGGGAATATGAGCCATGCATACAGGATGGGTGGGGAGATGAGCCATGCCATTATACAGTATGGAGCATAATGTGTGGCCATTATACAGTATGGAGCATCATGTGTGGCCATTATACAGTATGGAGCATCATGTGTGGCCATTATACAGTATTGAGTATCATGTGGGGTCATTATACAGTATGGAGCATCATGTGTGGCCATTATACAGTATTGAGCATCATGTGTGGCCATTATACACTATGGAGCATCATGTGTGGTCATTATACAGTATTGAGCATCATGTGGGATCATTATACAGTATGGAGAACTGTGTGTGGCCATTATACAGTATGGAGCATCATGTGTGGCTGTTATACAGTATTGAGCATCATGTGGGGCCATTATACAGTACTGAGCATCATGTGTGGCTATTATACAGTATGGAGAACTGTGTGGCCATTATACAGTATTGAGCATCATGTGTGGCCATTATACAGTATGGAGCATCATGTGTGGCCATTATACAGTGTGGAGCATCATGTGTGGCCATTATACAGTATTGAGCATCATGTGTGGCCATTATACAGTATGGAGCACTGTGTGGCCATATTTTTATTTATTTATAGTTATTGTATATGAAACAGTGTGATCAGCAGTGCTAAATGGGTGTGGTTGGGACGTGGATATGGGTGTGACTAATTGTGAAATGGGTGTGGCCAGAGGCGTGGCCTAAAGTTTGCCGCGGTGCACTACGCGCGTCACAAACTTTATACCTCTTTCCCTTCTTCAAAAGTTGGGAGGTATGGTACCGCATTTGCCAGATCACGGCAAGTGCCGCAAATCCCACAGGGAATGAATGAGGCCGAACGCAGTGTTGCCGTAAGTGATCCGCTACATGGCAGATGCAGAAAAACTGCCGGATCTGCTGCAAAAGGCGACTTTCACATCAGCAATTCTTGCCAAAGTCACTGCCGATAGTGTCATACTCACCAAAGGGGGAGGCAGCACTAAAAGTGCCTAGGGCAGCAGAAACTCTAAATACGGCCCTGCTTATATGGGCACGTAGGACTAGCCCTCCTATATGGGTACATAAGACCAGTCCTCCTATATGGGCACGTAGGATTAGCCCTCCTATCTGGGCACGTAGAATCAGCCCTCCTATATGGGCACGTAGAATTAGTCCTCCTATATGGGCACATAGAATCAGTCCTCCTATATGGCAACATAAGACAATTCCACCTATATGGGCACGTAGGATCAGCCCTTCTATATGGGCATGTAGCATCAATCATCCTATAAGGGAACATAGGATCAGCATTCCTATATGGGCACGTAGAATCAGTCCTCCTATATGGGAACGTAGAATCAGTCCTCCTATATGGGCACGTAGGATCAGTCCTCCTATATGGGAACGTAGAATCAGTCCTCCTATATGGGCACGTAGGATCAGCTCTCCTGTATGGGTACGCAGGATCAGCCCTCCTATATGGGCACGTAGGATCAGCCCTCCTATATGGGCTAGTAAGACCATTCCTCCTATATGGGCACGAAGGATCAATCCTCCTATATGGGCACATAGGATCAGCCCTCCTATATGGGCTCATAGAATCAGTCCTCCTATATGGGCACGTCGAATCAGTCCTCCTATATGGGCACGTAGGATCAGCTCTCCTATATGGGCACGCAGGATCAGCCCTCCTATATGGGCACGTAGGATCAGCCCTCCCATATGGGCACATATAATCAGTCCTCCTGTATGGGCACATAGAATCATTCCTCCTATATGGGCACATAGGATCAGCCCTCCTATATGGGCATGTCAGATCAGTATCCCTATATGGGCATGTAGGATCAACCCTCCTATATGGGCACGTAGAATCAGTCTTCCTATATGGGCACATAGGATCAGCTCTCCTATATGGGCACGTAGGACCAGTCCTCCTGTATGGGTACATAAGACCAGTCCTCCTATATGGACACATAAGACCAGTCCTCCTATATGGGCACGTAGGACCAGTCCTCCTATATGGGTACATAAGACCAGTCCTCCTATTGTCACGCTCACGGTCGGACTGATGGGCGTGAGTCAAAGGGGTTTGTGGCCCCACTGTGCCACGAACCAGACTATCCTGGAAGGGGAGTGACTATGACAGCTGCCTTAGTTTTCACTGGAGCCTCTGATGGTGAGGTCAGGCTTGTGCGGCAGGCAGCTGCCAGGTGCTACTCCAGGGTGGTGTCTGGCTGTGGCTGCTGATCCCACTTGGAGAACAGGAACACTAGGACAGGTGTGGGCATCAGGTAGGACTAGCAGATGAGCACGGATGACACTCAGACGAGTAGGCTGGCACGGCTGAGACACAAGGCTGGTAGAGACACAGGACTGGCAGGAATGGCAGAGACACAGGGCTGGCAGGAACGGCAGAGACACAGGGCTGGCAGGCACGGCAGAGACACAGGGCTGGCAGGAACGGCAGAGACACAGGGCTGGCAGGAACGGCAGAGACACAAGCGTTGGCAGGAACGGCAGAGACACAGGGCTGGCAGGAACAGCAGAGACACAGGGCTGCCAGGAACGGCAGAGACACAGGGCTGGCAGGAACGGCAGAGACACAGGGCAGGTTGGTGTGGTGTATGAAGGAACAGGTAGGGACCTGTTCACACAGGAGGTGCAGGTACGGATATGTAGTATGTAGCAACAGGTTGGCACCTGTTCACACAGGAGATGCAGGTACGGAAACAAGCCAGAAGGAAAGGAGAATAAAGGAACATGTATAGCAGAAAGAGATAGCGCAGCAACAAAAGCTAAGCAGAGCAGGACCGCAAGGAATGTGGAGAGGAGCTGCAGCAAGAGATTACTGCAGAAGCTAAGCAGAGCGGAACCACAAGGAATGCGGAGAGGAGCTGAAGCAAGAGATTACTGCAGAAGCTAAGCAGAGCGGAACCACAAGGAATGCGGAGAGGAGCTGCAGCAAGAGATTTATGCAGCAGCAGGAGCGGAGCAGAGTAGAACGGAGCAGAACCGCAGGAGTGTGGAGCAGAGGCAAAGCCGCAAAGAGACAAGGGTAGAACCACAAAGTGCAGAGCCAAGAGCAGAGTGAAGGCAGAGTGCAGAGCCAAGAGCAGAGTGAAGGCACAGAGTGCAGAGCCAAGAGCAGAGTGAAGGCACAGAGTGCAGAGCCAAGAGCAAAGGCACAGAGTGCAGAGTAAGAAGCAAAGCAAGGTCACGGAGTGCGGAACCGAGAGCAGAGAGGCTCTGCAGGGAAAGAAACCACAGACAAGGAGACAGAGGTAGGACAAAGTTCAGACAAGGTAATGGAACTAGACAAGGTATCAGAACAAAGACACAGGGACCAGGATATACAGCCTCCTGGAGGGCAGACAGACAGGTACAAGGCAAAGCAAGGAGAACAGCCTTCAGAGAAGGCAAAACACAGAGCAAGGCCTGGCAGCTCAGAAGCAAAACACAAACTGAGTTAACACATTGCACAGGCCCAGTCCACAGGGTGGAGCTGGCCTAAATACTTGAGGCCTCTTGGTAATTGGTCAAGAACAGATTAGACAGGTGCGCCCCGATTCTATAAGAACCAGGGAGTTCTGGCGCCGCCCCCCCTATGCACACAGCCAGGAAGCATGCAGAGAGCAGAGGCACAGAATATGGAGCTGGCAACAAACAGAAACCACAACATGACCTGGAGCAGTGGGTAAGATAGTGTGAGAGATGAGAGGCCATGCCGCGATGCCAGCAGAGTTGTTACATCTATATGGGCGGGTAGGACCCGTCCTCCTAAATGGGTACATAAGACCAGTCCTCCTATATGGGCACGTAGGACCAGTCCTTCTATATTGGTGGGTAGGACCAGTCCTGCTATATGGGTACATAAGACCAGTCCTCCTATATGGGCACCTAGGACCAGTCCTCCTATATGGGCACATGGGGCCAGTCCTCCTATTTGGGTACATAAGACCACTCCTCCTACATGGGCACATAAGACCACTCCTCCTACATGGGCACATAGGACCAGTCCTCCTATATGGGTACATAAGACCAGTCCTCTTATATGGGCATGTAGGATCAATCCTCCTATATGGGCGTGTAGGACCAGTCCTCCTATATGGGCACGTAGACCAGTCCTCCTATATGGGTACATAAGACCAGTCCTCCTATATGGACACATAAGACCAATCCTCCTATATGGGCATGTAGGACCAGTCCTCTTATATAGGTACATAAGACCAGTCCTCCTATATGGGCGGGTAGGACAAGTTCTCCTATATGGGTACATAAGACCAGTCCTCCTATATGGACATATAAGACCAGTCCTCCTATATGGGCATGAAGGATCAGTCCTCCTATATGGGTACATAAGACCAGTCCTCCTATATGGACACATAAGACCAATCCTCCTATATGGGCATGTAGGACCAGTCCTCTTATATGGGTACATAAGACCAGTCCTCCTATATGGGCAGGTAGGACCAGTTCTCCTATATGGGTACATAAGACCAGTCCTCCTATATGGACATATAAGACCAGTCCTCCTATATGGGCATGAAGGATCAGTCCTCCTATATGGGTACATGAGACCATTCCTCCTATATGGACATATAAGGCCAGTGCGCCTATATGGGCACGTAGGAGCAGTCCTCCTATATGGGTACATAAGACCAGTCCTCATATATGTATGGGTAGGACCAGTCCTCCTATATGGATACATAAGCCCAGTCCTCCTATATGGACACATAAGACCAGTCCTCCTATATGAGCATGTAGGACCAGTCCTTCTATATGGGTACATAAGACCAGTCCTCCTATATGGGCACATAGGACCAGTTCTCCTATATGGGCACGTAGGTCCAGTCCTCCTAAATAGGTACATAAGACCAGTCCTCCTACATGGGCACATAAGACCAGTCCTCCTATATGGGCATGTAGGACCAATCATCCTATTTGGGCGTGTAGGACCAGTCCTGCTATATGGACACATAAGACCAGTCCTCCTATATGGGCACGTAGGACCAGTCCTCCTATATGGGTACATAAGACGATTCCTCTTATATGGGTACATAAGACCAGTCCTCATATATGTACAGTTAGGACCAGTCCTCCTATACGGGTACATAAGACCAGTCCTCCTATATGGACACATAAGACCAATCCTCCTATATGGGCACGTAGGACCAGTCTTCCTATATGGGTGGGTAGGACCAGTCCTCCTAAATGGGTACATAAGACCAGTCCTCCTATATGGGCACGTAGGACCAGTCCTTTTATATGGGTATATAAGACCAGTCCTACTTTATGGGCACATAGGACCAGTCCTCCTATATGGGCACGTAGGACCAGTCCTCCTATATGGGTACATAAGAGCAGTCCTCCTATATGGGCACATAGGACCAGTCCTCCTATATAGGCACGTAGGACCAGTCCTCCTATATGGGTACATAAGACCATTGCTACTATATGGGCACATAGGACCCGTCCTCCTATATGGGTACATAAGACCAGTCCTCCTATATGGGCACATAGGATCAGTCCTCCTATATGGGTACGTAGGACCAGTCCTCCTATATGGGCGGGTAGGATCAGTCCTCCTATATGGGCACGTAGGACCAGTCCTCCTATATGGGCGGGTAGGACCAGTCCTCCTATATGGGCGGGTAGGATCAGTCCTCCTATATGGGCACGTAGGACCAGTCCTCCTATATGGGCGGGTAGGACCAGTCCTCCTATATGGGTACGTAGGACCAGTCCTCCTATATGGGCGGGTAGGATCAGTCCTCCTATATGGGCACGTAGGACCAGTCCTCCTATATGGGCGGGTAGGACCAGTCCTCCTATATGGGCAGGTAGGATCAGTCCTCCTATATAGGCACGTAGGACCAGTCCTCCTATATGGGTACATAAGACCATTGCTACTATATGGGCACATAGGCCCAGTCCTCCTATATGGGTACATAAGACCAGTCCTCCTATATGGGCACATAGGACCAGTCCTCCTATATGGGCGGGTAGGATCAGTCCTCCTATATGGGTACGTAGGACCAGTCCTCCTATATGGGTATGCAGGTCATAGGAAGCTGAATAAAATGATACTTTATCTTCCATCCAATGTTTATTTCCAGAGAAATCTCTGTTTTTCTTATATGTAATTGAGCTGTTTAGGACTATGGGTCGGACATAGATCTGCATTAGAGACTCCACCTCCACAGGCAAGAATGTCAGTCACTGGTAAAGCTCCCATTCATTTACAATAATCTCTGGAGGCGGAGTCTCATGCAGATCAGGGTCCCGCCCATAGCCCTGAACAACTCATTTACATATAAGAAAAAGGTGGATTTCTCTGGAATAAGACGCTGGATCTCAGCTATGAAGTTATCATTTTATTCAGCTTCCAATTACCTACATGCTCAGACATATTCCCTCTAATAATATAAAAATGGGAGAAAACAAAGCTGGTAGAAAGAAGTTTATTGTTACACCCTAGGTGATTTTCTGATGGTCCATTTCCCTGTGACATTTCAGCCCAGATGTTTGCCATGTCCTGGCCAAGAATGGAGGGCACTGCCATAGAGACTGGCATAGTAGCTGTCAGCAGCCCTCAGCCACACACGATCAGTTACCCGCTCACAAACGGGAAAGTAGGACTTTGTCGGCCATTTGGCCACCACTGCTGGATCGGGCAGCCTGTTGGACCCCGCTGCCCCCATGGACACAAAGCCCTGCAGGCCTCATCCTCTGCTAACCAGCCCCATCCTTCGGGTTGTACTGGCCACCATATCGCCCAATAACAGACAGGAAGCCCTGCCAGCAGCACGCCTCACTGGCACAAGCAGCACTGCACGAGGAGCGGCATGCAGAAAACACAGCGGTCGGCTCTTTTAATGGTTACCCTACCGCACCAGTTTTCCAACTTGGATCTTCCTAGAACCATTGAATCGCGAGGGAGGTTTGGCCGCGGAAGCTCGTGATGAAGGCCGGGGACTGTGCGAGTCACGTGTCTCCAGCGGAGCGGCCCCGCCCGTCACTCCTCGCCCCAGCCTCCTCCCCTCCATCAATTGTCAATGTGACTCCAGCGCCATCAGTCAGTTATTTGTCAGCCGCTGTCAATCCGCCGCTGATTTATGTCAGCTTTTGTTGCTGATTACAAGGCTGGTGTGACTTGAAGGGAAGGAGAGGCAGAGAAGGGGAGAAGACGATGCGTTTGAAAAGAGTCATTCACTTTAAGGAAATAGATCGTTCACAGTCTGAACTCAATGTCTATGCAGTCCTGAGGCTGCGAGCACACGGGTGCTCCCGGGACCGGGCTGCAGGAAGGGCCGCCTGGCGCTCAGGGGTTAACGCGGGTCACCGCAGGGTCACAGGCACCTTGGCACCATAGAAAGGGTGCCCGGGATAGGAGGGGTCCATACTGGCTGATGCCCCCAGCCCCAGGAGCTGCTCGTATCCGGGGGAGGGGAGGGTGACTGACACATGCCCACAGTCCCTGGCATGCCAAGTGACTGCATCAAAGGAAAGTCTCCGAGCAGTCATTCCGGCGCTAAGGTGTTCCCCCGAAATACCGCGCAGCTGCCGTGTGTACAGCGAAGCACGAAGCCCACCCTGGACCGTCATCTGCTCTGCTGCAGGGGTCCTGGAGACAGTCCGCAGCGATGTGGTCATACAGTATGTGACCGAAGAACATGTCATATAGACATGATATATGTGTGTACATAGCTGATATAGAAGGACATCCTTCTGCATAGCTTATATATATATATATATATATATATATATATATATATATATATATATATACTTCTACATATCCGACATATAAATATATAGTTCTACATATCTGATATTATATACATATTTATATAAATATACATATATATAATACAATATATAATATATATATAATATAATATTTATGTGCATATATATAAATATCGATATCTACTTATAAATATCTGATATATACATACCTTACATATAAATATATTTATACATATCTGACATGTAAATATATACTTAAACATATCTGACATATAATATATAATTATACATATTTGACATATAATATATACTTATACATATCTGACATATATATACTGCATATATATATATATATATATGCATGTATACATATCGGACATATAGATATATACTTACACATATCTTGTATATACATATACATATCGGACATATAATACATATTTACACATATCTTATATATACATATCTGACATACTTATACATAGCTGATAAAATATATATATATATATATATATATATATATATATATATATATATATATATATATATATATATATATATATATATATATTTACACACACACACATATCTGGTATATATAGTTATACATAACTGATGCATACATATATAAATATGCTCATACATGTCTAATATATATCTACTTATACATCTCTTATTATATGCATACATAGCTCATGTATATGGATATATAATTACTTTTGAGTGCACCATTGAGTCCATGGTGCTGTACATAAGGAGAGGTCACATGCAAAACACAAGTGGAAGTAAATGACAATGAATAAAGTACTAGTGACTGACAGGCACAGAGGGGGGAAGACCCTACCCTTGTGGGCATACATTCTACAGGGTGTATATATATATATATATATATATATATATATATATATATATATATATATATTTTACAATGACAGTATATATATCTTATGATTATAAACATATCATTATTCTTCACTTTTCCCATAAATGTACTTGTTTTTCAGGCAGGATTGTGTTAACCCTTTCCCTCTCTCCCTGGAGTGACATGGTGACCCATGCATTGTAGGCCATCTGTACATAAAGCCTCTTTGACAAGTGAGGGTCCGGACCTGCAGGACAGGAGCCCCGGCCTGTCGTCTATAGACTGCATCCCCCAGACCAGGGCTCCCTCTTTTCCCTGCTGTATTGACCAGTCTTGCAGAAGGCTGTTTTCCTGTCCACACCTCAGCGATTCTGGTGCGGTCCGGTTCCCTCCTGCCGGCTTCCTTGTCTTTAGCTGGTGGGAAGGAGGATAACCCAGAGCCGGGGGATGGGAGTGCGGGCCGACAGCTTAGCTGTGCCCTCTCCATACAGGGTGCTGTTCCTCTCACTCATCTCCCTCTTTCTTTCTCTCTCTTTTGTTGTCAAGTGGAATTGATAAATGAAGTGCAGTAAAAATCTGCAAAAAAGAGCTGAACCCTTCATTTGTGTTCATTTGCATGAAAGTGCTTGGAACAGCTGTTTTCCTTACAGGACCAGAGAGACTGCTATCTGTTTCCTCGGTGTGCCGGCCCTGCCTCCCAGGGTGAAATATTTAAGATTAATTACCTTGAGGTGGTGGGAGATGTGAGAATGGCTTTTATATTTTACAGAGGGGGCGAGAGAGAAAGAAAGAAAGAAAGAAAGAAAGAAAGAAAGAAAGAAAGAAAGAAAGAAAGAAAGAGAGACAGAGAGAAAGTGAGACAAATAGAGAAACAGAGAAAGAGAGAGACAGAGAAAGAGAGAGACAGAGAGACAGAGCGAAAGAGAGACAAATAGAGAAACAGAGAAAGTGAGAGAGAAAAAGAGATAAAGAGACAGATAATAGAGAAAGATAGAGAGACAGAAATAGAGAAAGAGTGAAAAAAAGAGAGGGAGAAAGAGAAAAAGAAAAAAGAGAGTGAGAGTAAGAGAGAGACAGAGAGAGAAAAGAGAGAAAGATAGAAAGGGAGAGAGAAAAAGAAAGACAGAAAAAAGAGAGATAGAGAGAAAGAGATAGAGAGAGAGAAAGACAGAGAAAAAGAGAAAGAGAGAGAGAAAGTTAGGAGAGAGACAGAGAGAGAAAAAGAGAAAGTGAGAGAGAGCGGGCTGCTGTCTGCTGTCCTGCCCTACAGGGAGGCGGCGGAGCGTCGGGTGTGATGGTGCAGCTCCGGAGCGGTCGGTCAGGGGGACTGTGTGGAGAAGGTGTGGGGGGCGCTGTACCCCACTGTGCCGGACTCCGCGCTCCTGCCTCCATGGTATCATTAGCGCCGGCTTGTTTGATCCTCGCTGCTGCTTTCTTATGGAAACATTGTAATGTAACATTTCAGAGAGAGAGAAAAGCTGCGAGTGAAGGCACAATTAATTAGAGAGCTCCGTGGCCTCAGCTAGAGCCGGCTTGTCAAGTCGATTTTATTTGCTCACAATAGGAATGATTTATTCTCTCTCAGGAAGGAGTGGCGCAAATGTAAGGATGAAGGAAAGGGAAAAAAGTTGGAGAATTCCTTGAACTATTCACAGTGGAGATGGCTAATCAGTATTGAGGCTCAGGGCACTGGGCAGCTGTTCCAATGCGGGTTATCCTTTCATGTGAAGCTGGATGGAAGCGCTCAATTAAAAGCCTATCAGTTTGTAAGTAAATCAACGCCTATCAAAGTTGTCACATCAAACAAAACGATTATTATTGCAGCCCGCCTACCCTATTAATCTCCTACTTGGATAATCCCCTTGACAGGTCAGGCTGGTGAGAGGGAAAACCAGGACAGGATCTCTCCAATCTGGGTAGGGCAATGCAAGGAGCTGTCCTGCTGCACAGGCTGGGGGAAAGGGCTAGCCTCCATGTACAAGGAGTCAGTATCTATCTATCTATCTATCTATCTATCTATCCATCCATCTATCCATCTATCTATCTATCCTTCCGATATCTATCTATCTATCTATCTATCTATCTATCTATCTATCTATCTATCCATCCCCTATCTATCTATCTATCTATCTATCTATCTATCTATATATCTATTTATCTATCCATCCCCTATCTATCTAGCTATCTATCCCATATCTATCTATCTATCTATCTATCTATCTATCTATCTATCTATCCTTCCGATATCTATCTATCTATCTATCTATCTATCTATCTATCTATCTATCTATGTATCTATCCATCCCCTATCTATCCCATATCTATCTATCTATCTATCTATCTATCTATCTATCTATCTATCCTTCCATCTATCTATCTATCCTTCCGATATCTATCTATCTATCTATCTATCTATCTATCTATCCCCTATCTATCTATCTATCTATCTATCTATCTATCCTTCCGTTATCTATCTATCTATCTATCCTTCCGATATCTATCTATCTATCTATCTATCTATCTATCTATCTATCTATCTATCTATCTATCCATCCCCTATATATATCTATCCCATATCTATCTATCTATCTATCTATCTATCTATCTATCTATCTATCTATCTATCTATCCCATATCTATCTATCTATCTATCTATCTATCTATCTATCTATCTATCTATCCCCTATATATCTCATATCTATCTATCTATCTATCTATCTATCTATCTATCTATCTATCTATCTATCCCATATCTATCTATCTATCTATCTATCTATCTATCTATCTATCTATCTATCTATCTATGAAGAAAAATAGAGCAGCACAAAGAAAGAGTCCAGGTGCAGAGCCCCCTAGGCAAATACCAAGCCTCAACATAAAAATCCAGAAAAATTGGAGGCAGCCCGCCGTTTGTAGTTAAGAGGAGCTATTTATTCAGCCCAGAAAGATTTATTTAATTTTATTTGACCCACATGGGGTGGTGACATTTTGGCTCACATGAGCCTTTCTCACATGAGGCTTAAGAAAGGCTCAGTGTGAGCTGAAACGTGGTCAGGCCATGTAGTGCTACACAGACATGCAGAACATATGCAGTATGAATGAGATATAGATTTCTGTTTTTAATTCTAGTATTGATATTTAAAGTTACATCTATAATTATGGTTCCTCGATAGTTTAGAAAAGAAGCAACCTATAGGAGCCAAGAAGTGACTATAGCATTGTATATATATATATATATATATATATATATATATATATATACACACACAGATATATTTATACATATCCCATAGAATGTAAGTCCGCAAGGACAGGGTCCTCTCCCCTCTGTACCAGTGTGTCATTGTAACCCTGTTTACTGTAAATGATATCTATAACCCTGTATGTAACCCCTTTCTCATGTACAGCACCATGGAATTAATGGTGCTATATAAATAATAATAATAATATCTGATATATATCTGCTTATATATGGTTGATATATACCCATATATGCTTACATAAATTTGATATGCAAATTGCCTCTTCAGAGAAAAAAAGGACTTAAACTCTATAGCGCCACCTGTTGGAAGCAGCGATCCTACAAGTCACAATCAACCCTTGAAGGAGTTGTGCAATATGACTTAGGATAGAAGCCAAATCAGTATCTCAATTCACAGACACATGTATAGATATCATATATATATTATATTTATATATAATATTAGCAACGTTTCGGTTCTAACAGATGTGAACCTTTCTCACATCAGTTAGAACCGAAACGTTGCTGAGATGGGCTAATAAAAGTAGCTCCTGCTTTTTCAAAACAAATGGTGTGCTGCCTCCATTTTTTGATTCGTGTAATTGAGGTTTGGTCTATGCCTGGGGGGGCTTTGCACCCGATTTTTCTTCTTTTTTTTTTCTCCTTGTGTTGTTTGTGCTGCTCTAATTCCTCTTTTTTTTGTATATATAATATTCTATAAATATTATTTTTGGAGCACCATTGATTCCATGGTGCTGTACATGAGAAGTGGTTGCATGCACAAGTGGAGCTGCACATTTGATGGCCCATAGTCGTGCACCCTGTGCTTATTCCTGGGGTTCTCAGTCCCCCAGCATCCCCATCACTGCAGACCTGGCCCTTCTCTAATTGCACATGATAGATTACATTTCTTCCTGGCTGCCCCTCTCTCTCTGATCGGTGGCCTTGCAGTCTGTGTTTTTCCCTGTGCTGACTGCAATCTGTCCTGATCGATTTTGCAGTAGAATGGAAGTTTTTAGATAAAGTGGAAGCAGTGATTTTTAAGGCTTCCACTCTCACACCTCTCCCCTCTTTGTTTATTCATTACCTATTGAATGGCTGACACTTTCCCTTGTAGCACAAGTGACAGGACGCCTTCAATGACATTGCTTTATGGTTATCATTTAGCATTTTATTTCCAATGTGAAAAAGCAGCTTTTCTCTTCCCAGACAGCTTGATTGAAAAGCGCAGATTTCAAAGCATAACTCGGCTCTTTTCTCTGTTTCCTATAGAAGCCTGTGGGCTGGCTGGGGAGAATAGCAGCAGCACAGATTTAGTTACAGCAATGCTTCAAAAGTTCACAAAGTCAAATAAATAAAGAGACAATCTTGACTTTCTGCTCTTCCCTGGATCCCCTGCTTTACCTGTTCTATGGGCATGTGGAAAGCCCTATGTGCTGTGTCCATCTCCTGTTGTCACCATCATGTCACACAAGTATTTCTGTATAAATGTGAGCAGTGTCCACACCAAGGACATTTATCCCCTCTACACTCCTATCCATGTAGCTCACACCTGTGTTATTAGCAGGGATTCAGAACTTTATTATATTATGGTTAGATAGCTGACATTCTGCATATACTATATGCAATCATGTATACAGGATGTGTTGTATCACATGTCTAATTGCTATGTATACTATACTTATATTATTATTATTATTATTTATTGTTATAGCGCCATTTATTCCATGGCGCTTTACATGTGAGGAGGGGTATACATAATAAAACAAGTACAATAATCTTAAACAATACAAGTCATAACTGGTACAGGAGGAGAGAGGACCCTGCCCGCGAAGGCTCACAATCTACAAGATTATATTATATTAGCTTGTATACATTTTATATACTAAATACTATGTTTTCTATAAAATATAGAGATATTATATACTAATATCTTGTATACTACATTTATGATATATTATACAAGAAAAGACAATATATTGTATAGATGGTACATTTAATATTCATGTAACGGTGATATCAGTTATATCTGTTAGAAATGTCTACAACTATTCAATACGTTGCTTATGCTAAATGTACACTGTGCTGTGAAAGCATCTCCATAAAGCACTGCATATTAGTTTGTACATATATGAATAACATATTTACAACATATATAATATAGAGAGAGGTAAAAAGCACAATATCTATACCTAGCTATATACTAAACATACCAAGCGTCATATTTCTGCTGTCAGCATGTTCTCTTAGGACTCCCTTTTGTCTTCTGACTTTTGGTTTGTCTTTATTGGTTGTATATGGACAATAACGCTGAAGTACATCTCTGCTTGGCTGCAGAGAAAGAAGACTGGCATCTGCTCTATTCTTATGTATTTATTACCTGGCTGTACAGAGTCAGTGATCTCTGCATTTAGGAATATTAGCATTTTATTTGTATCATCTATGGCATCCTGCATGTTAGCATGTCTCCACTCACATTCACCCTGCTACATTCCTTATTTGTAGCGGAAATCATACCTTCTGTTTTAGGAAGACTCCGATGTTTTGAAATTATTAGGGTATGTGCACACGTCAGGATTTCTTGCAGAAATTTTCCTGACAAAACGCGGACATTTCTGCCAGAAATCCGCATGCGTTTTTTTTGCGTTTTTTTACTCGTTATTTGTGCGGAATTTTTGCGTTTTTCTCCTGACACTCCAATTTCATGGGAAATCCGCAAAAAATCCGGAAAAATAATGAACATGTTGCTTCTTTTTCCGGATTGCTTTTTTTTTTTTGCGGAAAAAAACCGCAACATTTGCACAAAAAATGCGGAATGCATTCTAAACGATAGGATGCATAATGTATGCGTTTTTTATGCAGAGTTATAGCGTTTTTATTGGGGAAATTCGCAAAAAAAACCCGCAAAAAATCCTGAAGAAATCCTGACGTGTGCACATACAGTGAACGGGCTTTTTGGTTCGGCTGGCATTCCAGGTCACCCTGTGCCCGCCACATCCACAGGGAATGAATGCCACTTTGCATACAGGCATTTTCCCTCCCGAGGATCATTAGTGGAGGCACAGTAATTTATCAGCACACTCATCAGCAGCCTCCAGCCATACATCATGTGAGTGAGGTGCAGTAAAAGTGCAGAATGATCTATAATGATGTAATATATACATTAAAAGGGTGTATGGGTGATCAGAGTTTTGCTAAAAATGTAAAAGGCCTTCTTGATTGATAACAGGGTAGCTGTTTCTCCGCAGAGCCTGTCAGCTCCTGACACAATGCCTGAGTTATTAGGGCAGAGAAGGGCAGCCATAAATTTCCCGCGTCAGGCACAAAGTCTCTTTATTGTCTGCATGATGGATTGGTCTCTGTACTAGACTCCAAATACTTCGTATCACCCTTAAATGGGAACACATTTTTCGTGGCCATAATTCATGTTTTTTAAATAGAAAGTTTGAAATGCCTGCCTATATTTCACCAGCCTGACATATTTATGAATCACTCCCTGCATGCAAATATAATTATTTAAAACACTGAGGTGACATATGGGTTAGAAATGTTCCAACTGCTGTTAGTGGAGTGCTTTTTAATTCCCCAAACTGAGCATTGATCTGAGAGCTTCTTATGGGGTTTTCTGGAAGGAAACTGCTTTAACCACTTGTCAGCCATTAGCTGTTAGAACTGATGAAACCTTTCTCCTAGTGTGCACAATCTCCAATAGGCTTCTTTGTTTTTTTTTTTGCTTTGATTACCTGTAATTTTACTTGTTTATTACTTCATCAATTCTAATAATAATAATAATAATAATAAAAATAATAATTTTATTTCTATGGCACCAACATATTCTGTTGTACTAACAATAAAGACATTACAGGATAACACCAAAAGGAGCGAAGGCCTGATTGCAAGCCACAAGCGTAAGAATTGTATAGAAATAAAAGTGATAAATATGCATGGTATCATCTTATTTCACTTTTGCTGCACATTATAAAACAGGCTGTTACAAGTAATTAATAAAAAACATACAGAAAGGTCAAATCTAGTTAAAAGCTATGTATAATGGGAAAGATCAGGAGTAACGGTAGTGAGTGCCTTAAACAGAGCTCTAAATGGCCTACAAATGAATGAGATCCCAACAATACAGTAAATGCAATCTACTGTCCTAAAATCATACTATATATATATACATATATATATGTAATAAAACATACTGTGTTTTATATAGTTTTTTTTAATAGCAAAATAATATAAAACAATAATATTAGCACTATACAGAATAAAATCAATCTCTCTGATGGATTTTTAAAAAAAATCACATTGATTTATACGGAGAAGATAAAAGAGTAAAAATGTATGTCTGCAAAATTGGGAGCATAAAAGAATTAAAGCACCAGTGAAGTCAGCTGTGAATTTTTTTTTTTATCTAAGCATATGTATATGTAGTATGGCTGAGGAGACTGTGTCTACAGTTCAGATAAATATTCAGAGACAGACCCCTAAACTACAGTTAACATGCCCACCCCTTACCGTAAGCGATAACTTTACCTAAATATGATGCCACTTCACTTTAACAGTTTTTTTCTGTTAATAGAAATGAAAATGAAAAAATGAAAAATTCACATTTGCTATAATATCAAATTAGTTATGCCTAAAAAATTCAACATTCACATTTCAAGAACAGTTCAGGTCAAATTTTCACCCAAATTGTAGCCAGTGGGCAAAATTAGAACTGTCAAAACCAAATGTTATCCTTGTAGCATACAAGCTAAGAACCCCACAAAGACAGTGTGCAGCCGCAGACACTAAATAGGCCAAAGCAGATGGACATTTCTTTTTTTACTCACTTATACAGCCCCATTAATTCCTTTGCACTTTACAGACATCATTATTGCTGTCCCCATTGGGGCGCACAATCTACATTCCCTATCTGTATGTAATTGGTGTGTTGGACAAAACCCACGCAAACACAGGGAGAACATACAAACTCCTTGCAGATGTTGTCCTAGGTGGTATTTGAACGCAGGACCCCAGCGCTGCAAAGCAACAGTCTAACCACTGAGCCACCGTGCTGCTCTATTATTGAAAATAATCACAAAAGTCTAATTAGCTGTAACATCTTTGTTAATTACAAATCATTATGCATGTGCACACCCTATTTGGCTTATTGATCATGCTTATTTGTGGTGAATAGCTCAACAGTTTCGTTAGTTGTAACATCTTTAATTACAATCTATTGGTTACCTCAGTGACCAGTGATTGGCTGTAAGGGTATGTTTCCACGGTCAGGAAACGCTGCTTGTTTGACGCTGCGCAGAGCTGCAGCGTCAAACAAGCAGCGTCCAGATGTTCCAGCATAGTGGAGGGGATTTTATGAAATCCCGTCTCCACTATGCGTGGAAACCCGCACGCGGCGGCCCTGCGACTCCGGACATGCTGCGCGTCTTTTCAGATCGCAGCATGTCCGTACATCTTGCGGGGACGCAGCGTCCCCGCAAGGCATATCACAGGGCCCTATGGGAGCGAGCGATCATCCCGGATGTGAAGAGTTAACACATCCGGCATGATCGCGTCCCAGAAAGGGGGCGGGGCTTAGCGCCAAGCGGCTTCGCCGCTGCGGCGATACCGCCGGCCATCCTGATCGTGGAGACATAGCCTAACAGTCACAGGCTGACAATGCTATAAGAGAGGAAACTGGTGGGGGACCCAGCGAGCAGTCCCAAAGAGCAGGAGGGGATTGGAAGGTAATTAAGTGATTGCAATTATTTGTGGAGCACACTAAGGCCAAGTGCACATGTTCAGTATTTGATGAGATTTTACCTCAGTAAGGCTGGTTTCACATTTGCGTTTGTTGCCGCAGCGTGTGTACCGCATATAAACGCATGCGTCGTGTTTTCCTATATTTAACATTAAAAACGCATGCGTTTTTTTTTGTTCGCGTTTTGCCACGTTTGACGACGCATGCGTCGTCTCGTCGTTTGTGGCTTGGCGCGGAAATGCAACATGTAGTAATTTCTAGAGGCGTCTATTTGCCGCCAGGAAACGCATGCGGTCAATTGAGCAAGGATTGTGACCAAAAAACGCATTGCTGTCTATGTAAACGCATGCGTTTTTTAGCACATGCGGTTGGTTGCGTTTTTGAACGCATGCGTTTCAATTGAGAAAAACATGTCTAGACACTGATAAGCCACCCCCCACCATCAAGGTGATAAAATGGAGGGTGTGGACAGTTGCAGGTCACTTCTCACCAGACAGCCAAGCAGAGCAGACGGACCACAGTAGACAGCCAAGCAGAGCAGACGGCCAACAGCGGACAGCCAAGCAGAGCAGATGGCCCACGGCTGACAGCCAAGCTGAGCAGACAGACGACAGCACCTTGGAGCAAACAAGCCTCAGAACAATGTGAGTATATCCTAGCCAATGCCTTTATTTTCTATTTTCTGTCTCTACATGTCCTAATTTCTGCAATTTAATTCTTTCTACATGCATCAGAATGTCTTCGGATTCTTCATCTGGTGAGGAGTTTCGGCCAGGACAGTCGGAAGTGGAGCATGTCAGTGAGGTGAGTACTTGCCTCGTCAGATTGGTAAGTATTCACTGTCACATCGACACGTGACAATTTAAATTTTTCTTTTTTTAGAGCTCTTCTACTGCGGCAGAGACAGGGCAGGAGCAGCGGAGTCAAGGTCCGGTGGAAAGACGGCAGCGGGTACGTATACAAGGCTGACTGTCCTCAGTGTAATATTCTTGAATCTTCCTTTCTTTCCATTCTTATTTCTTTACTTTTTTCTTGTGGAATCCTTTTGTATGTTGACTTTACTATTCATGCAATTTCTCAGCATCTTTTTTCTTTCTTTTCCTTCTGTTAATTGAGCAAACTGTAATGACTTTCTTTAATTTTTAGGTTTCACAACGGGAGGATGATCTTATCGAGAATGACCTCCTCATCCCCCTGGTCCAGGAGAGAGTTCCGTTGTCGGACACCCGGGATCCACTGCACTCAAACAACATGACGATCCGGCGGTTATGGAATGAGGTGGCCCAAGCGATGTGGGATGGCTGGAACAACGCCCCGACACGGGTCCGAGCTGCATTTGGTAAGTATTGCACTGCAGTGTGAAGCAGCAGAGACCTTGGCCGTGCTCACTCGACTGTGTGTGATGAAAGAAACTTTCTGGAGTTTCCCTCATCACACACAGTTGTGTGAGCACGGCCAAAAGTACTTTTTCTGACCACCATTTTTTTTTAACAGTATCCAAAGTCAAAACACGTTGGCGTTCGATGAAGGACCGCTTCAACAAGGACCTGCGTCAAGAGAGCCGTGTTCCCAGTGGTTCAGGAGCAAGGATCAGAAGATACAAATACCATCGAGTTCTGGCATTTTTAAGACCGGTCCTTGCCCAGAGAATGTAAGTATTTATCACGTGCATTAGGTTGTATTGTATTGCCATAATCTGTATTTTTACATTCCACAGGATTTTGCGTCTGTTAAATTTTTGATAGTAATTTTCTTTTTCCTTTTTTCACAGCACATACAGCATTACTGTTGGCCCAGGTTCATGAGCGGTCCTTCATCTGACAGCCACGGACCCGTCCCAGCCATCCAGCAGCGCAGCAGCAAGTGGGCCTTCCACACTAACTGGAGACCAGGGAGCTGGTCCATCAGGTCTTCCCCTTTCGCAGTCCTCTTCCACTGCCCCTTTTTTTTTGGGCTCCTCCTGGCAGCAGCAGAGGGCTTCGGACAGGTCACTCATGCCCGAGTTTTTGCACTTGAGCTCGGTTTTACACGAAGCAATCAAAGCTTTGGGTGACCGAATGGATGTGTCACATAGCCTCTTGAATGCACGTATCCAGGAGGTCAGCAAAAGCCTTGATCAAGTGAAAGCCGACCTCCAGAGGCCAGCACATCATTTTTTTAACCAAATTGAGCAGGGCATGTCGGAACACCTTACTCCTGATCTCCAGCTGAGTGTCATGCAGGCCTGCAATGCTGCTTACATGCAGGCTATGCAGCAGAGTCGGTATTTCCAGAAGACAGTGGGGGCATATCCACCTGTGCCTTCACTGTCACGCTTGACCAAAATGTCGACCTCTGCTGCATCCCACTGCACGGCCACCTCAATTCCTTCCACAGCCGGACACCACTACAGCACCACCACCATGCCGAGTGCAGTTGGACATCCCACCACCACCAGCATGACTTCTGCTGCTCCTGCTTGGACCTCCTCCACTGACACCACGATGCAGCAGGACCCTGGCATGGCCTTCCGTACCGTCACCTTCACGATGCAGCAGGACCCTGGCATGGCCTTCCGTACCGCCACCACCACGATGCAGCAGGACCCTGGCATGGCCTTCCGTACCGTCACCTCCACGATGCAGCAGGACCCTGGCATGGCCTTCCGTACCGCCACCTCCACGATGCAGCAGGACCCTGGCATGGCCTTCTGTACCACCACCACCACGATGCAGCAGGACCCTGGCATGGCCTTCCGCTCTACAAGCGCTATGGACTCTGGCATGGCTGCACCCTCTACAAGCACTATGGACTCTGGCATGGCTGCACGCTCTACGAGCACTATGGACTCTGGCATGGCTGCACGCTCTATGAGCACTATGGACTCTGGCATGGCTGCACGCTCTACGAGCACTATGGACTCTGGCATGGCTGCACGCTCTACGAGCACTATGGACTCTGGCATGGCTGCACAATCTACGAGCACTATGGACTCTGACACAGTGCAGCCGGACCCTGACAGCTCACCCACCACCACACCACGCCATATGAGCCCACCAAGACCTCCCACAACCAGGCAAACCAAAAAGAAAACACAGAAAAAAAAAAACCAAAGGACTCTTAGCATTCCTCCCCCTTCACCTCCCAATGTGTCTGTAATGTCAGGTTTGTCTCACCCTTCCAGTGCGTCTCAAGCCTCTCATGTGTCAAGCCCCATCCCCGAACTTCCAGACCCTTCTAGTTTCATTGCCCCTTCTCCTGCCACCTCTGCGTCGTCCACGGTTAGCCAGGCCTCAGTGCTTCACACCCCCCGCTTACATCACTCTACCCCAAGCCGGCGCAGTAAATAAATTTTTTGGTTGTTATAAAATAAATAAAGTTTGATTTGCCACAATTATGTTTGGCTTATTGTGTCTTCCGCCGCCGGCAACACACACCGTGCGCAAAGAAACTTCGCCACACACTTACTTTTTGGGCCACATCATATCTCCGGTAGTTAAAAAAAAAAAATTCAGCTTTGTGTGTCTTTAGTATACAGATATGAGGTGGGCCAAAAAATATTACATGTATCTCCATAATCTCTTTTTGTCTGTGCCTAGTGTGGCAGTCTGAAGAGGAAATGGTGGAAATACAATGCAGACCTCTACTGAACAGGTCAGGTGTAGTGTTGAGCATTCCGATACCGCAAGTATCGGGTATCGGCCGATACTTGCGGTATCGGAATTCCGATACCGGTATTCCGATACTTGCCGCGTATCGGATACCGGAATCGGAAGTTCCCAGATTCAAAATGCACAAATTCAGCCAATGAGAATGATTCCAAGTGTGGGCACATCCTGTTTAGCATGGAGGGCATGAAACTACTGGCAAGGCTGTGATTGGCTGCTGAAATGATGTTGGAGCGCCCCCACACCGCCGCAGGGCCTAGGGGTACCCGGAGCCGGGCCTCTGGGTCTCAGTCCTGGGGTTGTCACGGTGGCTAGACCCGGTCCGTGGCCCTGTCTGTCAGTGGGGGACGTCCGGTAGAATAAGTGATGATGATGGTGCAGTAACGGTGGTGTAGCGGTGCAGTTGTGGAGTGCAGGTCGCGGTAAATAACGAGGACACCAGGTTGCAGTCTCTTTACCTCTTTACTGGAGATCTCTCAGTCCGCAGTCCAGAATACGGTTCACCAGGCTGCGCAAGTCCGGTCGGTCCGATGGCACTTCCAGAGTTCTCCTCACAGGTGGAAATCAGTGCCCTCCTTCTTAGCGCTATGTGTTGTAGTCCTTCCCTGCTGTGCTCACGGAAAGTACCCCACAACTGTTGTGTCTGTTTCTTAAGTTCCCTCACAACTCGATTCACTGATGTTCTTCTCGTATTCCATCCCTCCCTGTTATTCAGGTTGGAACGGCACCCGTTTGTCAGGTAGGCCTGGAGTTCTTCCGGGACCCTAGAGACGCCCCTCTCCCGCAATTGCCCCCCAAGACTTCATAGGTGATATGTGGTAGACAGCCCGCCTTAAACTGACTGCCCTGCCGCTGTTTGGAGTATGGCTTGAAGCTGTATGCTATTCCACTCCCTCGGCGTTCCGGCCACCGGTAATGCGCCTCAGTAGGATGTTGCTCCGGTCCTACAGCATGACCCCTACTGGTATTCTCCTTTTTGCTTGATCTCGTTTCTCACTCAGCACAATCTATCTCGCTTCTAGTCCTTTCTTGGGCACCGCTGCTATGCTGAGCAGGCACGGTCCCGTTATGTTCTTTCTAATGCCAAGCCTCTGTCAGGATCCCACCCCTGACAGAGACCCTACTGTCTCTTCCTCCACAACACCCTCTGCCACAAGGTGTTGCTTCGTTCAATCCAGTCAGCTTTCTCCTCTAACTTCCTGCCTGACCCCCAGTTTACCCACTATGGTGGGGAGTGGCCTAATGAATAGAACCCTTAGCTCCCCCCGGAGGCCCTGCTGTGAAACATATTGGTGTCTGTGATACCTGGTCAGATGAACTCCTTCAGTGCCATCGAACGCACCATGGCTCCCCATAGTGGCGGATCCACAGTACTGCAACGACCAGGACTCTGGGGCGCTGCACTCCCCCCTGGTTAAACACAGTACTCCGGGACTGGGAAGAAAACAACAATACAGGTTAGCAAAAAGACATACAATTTTCGTTGAGTGCAAAACAATAAGTATACTTGAACAGGCTTCCCTTTATGGGAGGTGAGGACACTTTAACGTTACAAACATAATTAAATATCATAGCAACAGGCTACAATTAGCTCTCATTACCCAACCGGGTATTCTACTAGATGCAAACATTATTGACCAATAATTTAACTTTGCCTTTAAGGATATACACTCTTAATCCGCTAAAGACCTTCCTATAATCACATTATAAGGTATTTTAACTTTGCATTCGCCTTCTTTGGAATCTGCAGGACCGCCTGTCCTAACGGCACCAGACCTACTGCCTCTCCTTTCTATTACAGGACCGCCCCGTTCAGCCAGGGCCTACTGCCTTTTCAACTACTATACACAGTATAGAACATAACTTTATCTTTCAGTTTGAGAACACTGAGCCGGCTCTACTTGGCTCCTATAAGGACTCACTCACTAACCCCTACGGGTTCACTTTCTGTCCTTAGTAACACATTATTAACTTTCTATGGGGACTCAGGGTTTACCTTCTATCCTCACCTTCGTTATTACTTCCTTTCTTTCAACTATGCAGGACTCTAATTCCTCCCCTACGGGCTCTCTGCATCTTTCTTTTTAAAGAACATTATCTAGGTTTCACATTTCAAACAGATTAAACACACATAACTTTTCTTTATGCAAAAACAGTTACATTTCTTCCAGAGCATCATCATATTACTGTTCTAAAACAGTATCACTTTTCAAGTTCAGGTCAAACATCCCCTTTAAGAGGGGATCAAGTCTTTCTGAGGTAGCTCGTCTTCTCAGCCTACCAGTCTTTGCTCAGCAAAGGTTCCAGAACGGTATCTTCGCAAAGAGTCTTTAAGTAAAACCAGTAGAAAGCTCCTTTAAGAAGGTGCAAACTATTTACAAGCAGTTTGTATCATGCACTGTTCATGATTCAGCAGTTTTTATAACATTGTGGAACAAAAAAGCAAAAATGAAAATGAAAGCAAAAATAAAAAGCAATAGGGATCCCGGGTAAACAAAGGGATCCCTTTAAGAGTTAACCCAGGACGGGTTTTAGCAGCAAAACAGCAAAGAAATAAACAGTTAACTATTTACAGTTTCAGGTTTCCGAGGCTTAGTTGGACGGCTTCCAGGGCTGCACCTGGCACTTAACCCTTCTCGGCCTGGGAAAAGTGAGGTCCAGGGTTACACCCAGTGCTGGACAAACGCCGTTAATCCGTCTTTCATGTATGGTTAAATCATGCGCAGCGATGGAGATCTGCGCAGCTTGAGTAGGGGCATTTGTTGCAGCAGAGGTAGAGGCTGCTGCAAGATCAGTCACTGGAACGGGGTCAGCAGCTGTGGCACCAGCAGTCACGGGAGTGGTGTCAGTTGTCAGGGCAGGGTCGTCCTTCATACCTGCTTCAGATGCGGTCCCTCCGGTGCCGGTCTGCTCCGTCTCCACTGGGGTCTGGAACGCTGGTTGCGGGACCTTGTGCTGCGGCGTTGTCATCTCTGCTCGCAGCATACCCCTTCCCGGCAGCGCCTTGCTTTCCAGCTTCGGAGCGCTGGGACTTCTTTCCTGCTCCGGACCAGATGAGGCTGCCGACAGATGTCCGGTGAGGCTCCTGATGATGGCCTTCTTCCACCCGGCCTCGGTGCTCAGCTGCGTCCGCCGGGGTCGGTCGCCGAGCTCGTCCACTCCGGCCTGCAGGAATTCAGCGTCAGCGGTGGAGGCCTGGTTGCGGTGCCCCTCCGGGTAGCTGGGGGAGTCCTCGGCTCCGACCCCACGCTCCGGCTCCGGGTGGCTCGCCATGGCGTCCTCTATGTCTCTGACTTCTTCTTCCTGGTCCTTTTCCCGCTCTCTCCTTCGTGGGCGGTTTCGTTTTCTCTGTCTCTGCCCACCGTTGAGGATCAGGAGGCGGATCTCGGCTGCTGACGGACACGTCCTCAAGGGGCCGAGATATTTAGACTGGGCGGCCATTGTCTTTCGCGCTCTTCAGCTTGTTCATGCCCACTTCCACGCCCTTCTTCTTCTCCTGCGCTCTCCTTAGCGCTGTAATGGCGGCGGTTTTGGCGGGAACTCCTGGCGGCAAGTGGCAACACACAGTCCTTGTAATAAAGCACAGTCCAAGCACGATAAATCACAGTTCCAAGGCACACATGACCTGATTCTTCAGGCTTAAGTAGATCCTGTTCGTGACGCCAAGTTGGAGCGCCCCCACACCGCCGCAGGGCCTAGGGGTACCCGGAGCCGGGCCTCTGGGTCTCAGTCCTGGGGTTGTCACGGTGGCTAGACCCGGTCCGTGGCCCTGTCTGTCAGTGGGGGACGTCCGGTAGAATAAGTGATGATGATGGTGCAGTAACGGTGGTGTAGCGGTGCAGTTGTGGAGTGCAGGTCGCGGTAAATAACGAGGACACCAGGTTGCAGTCTCTTTACCTCTTTACTGGAGATCTCTCAGTCCGCAGTCCAGAATACGGTTCACCAGGCTGCGCAAGTCCGGTCGGTCCGATGGCACTTCCAGAGTTCTCCTCACAGGTGGAAATCAGTGCCCTCCTTCTTAGCGCTATGTGTTGTAGTCCTTCCCTGCTGTGCTCACGGAAAGTACCCCACAACTGTTGTGTCTGTTTCTTAAGTTCCCTCACAACTCGATTCACTGATGTTCTTCTCGTATTCCATCCCTCCCTGTTATTCAGGTTGGAACGGCACCCGTTTGTCAGGTAGGCCTGGAGTTCTTCCGGGACCCTAGAGACGCCCCTCTCCCGCAATTGCCCCCCAAGACTTCATAGGTGATATGTGGTAGACAGCCCGCCTTAAACTGACTGCCCTGCCGCTGTTTGGAGTATGGCTTGAAGCTGTATGCTATTCCACTCCCTCGGCGTTCCGGCCACCGGTAATGCGCCTCAGTAGGATGTTGCTCCGGTCCTACAGCATGACCCCTACTGGTATTCTCCTTTTTGCTTGATCTCGTTTCTCACTCAGCACAATCTATCTCGCTTCTAGTCCTTTCTTGGGCACCGCCGCTATGCTGAGCAGGCACGGTCCCGTTACGTTCTTTCTAATGCCAAGCCTCTGTCAGGATCCCACCCCTGACAGAGACCCTACTGTCTCTTCCTCCACAACACCCTCTGCCACAAGGTGTTGCTTCGTTCAATCCAGTCAGCTTTCTCCTCTAACTTCCTGCCTGACCCCCAGTTTACCCACTATGGTGGGGAGTGGCCTAATGAATAGAACCCTTAGCTCCCCCCGGAGGCCCTGCTGTGAAACATATTGGTGTCTGTGATACCTGGTCAGATGAACTCCTTCAGTGCCATCGAACGCACCATGGCTCCCCATAGTGGCGGATCCACAGTACTGCAACGACCAGGACTCTGGGGCGCTGCAATGTCATGATGCAGTTTAAAAGTCGCTGGCGCCATTTTGCGATCACTCTGCTGTGAATTCAGTTAGTGACAGGACGCTGTTTGCTGACTGAGGGCCAGTTTAGAGATAGCGATTTGCTTCTTTGTGCTTTCCAAAGGCTAATTTAGCAACCGCTGTGTTCACCTACTATTCACCTTGCTTTTGCCTTGTAGCGCTGTTTTCACAGCGATCTGCAAGGTCTGTGTGTGTGTGTGTGTGTGTGTGTGTGTGTGAGTGCAGCCCACTCTCTAGTCTGAGTGCAGCCACATAGGCCATCCATAGCTGGTTGTATTCAGTTCAGGGAGGGTGGTTCATTGCCTCATACTGTTCTTTTTTTTTTTTTTTTTCCAAGTAGTGTAGTCTGCTGCTAATTTATTCAAAAAAATCCTATTAGTGTCTTTCCACCCGTCTCCAGCTAATTTGTGGAAAAACACTACATAGGATAACATAGAGGAGGGTTTTTGGGCCTTGCAGCGCCGTTTACGGCTGTCTGCACGGTCTCCGTGTGACTGCAGCTCGCCCTGTAGTCTGTGAGCAGCCATAGCCTGGTTGTCTCCAGCTCAGGGTTCTTCACTGCGTCATACCGCCAAATCAATTTTCATTTTGTTTTAAGTAGTGCAGGCTGCCGCACATTTTTTCAAAAAATTCCTATTAGTGTCTTTCCACCCGTCTCCAGCTAATTTGTGGAAAAACACTACATAGGATAACGTAGAGGAGTGTTTTTGGGCCTTGCAGCGCCGTTTACGGCTGTCTGCACGGTCTCCGTGTGACTGCAGCTCGCCCTGTAGTCTATGAGCAGCCATAGCCTGGTTGTCTCCAGCTCAGGGTTCTTCACTGCGTCATACCGCAAAATCAATTTTCATTTTGTTTTAAGTAGTGCAGGCTGCCGCACATTTTTTCAAAAAATTCCTATTAGTGTCTTTCCACCCGTCTCCAGCTAACTTGTGGAAAAACACTACATAGGATAACGTAGAGGAGGGTTTTTGGGCCTTGCAGCGCCGTTTACGGCTGTCTGCACGGTCTCCGTGTGACTGCAGCTCTATCTGTTGTCAGTTCAGCCCCCAAAAAATAAATAAATAATAAAGTTCACCAAACACACCAGTTACACCACTTTACATTTGTGTAGGCCACATTAGCTCATATTAAAGTCTAGTCCACACTTTAGAAAATTAGTGTTTCTTATACCTGTTAGGAGGAGTTGTTCAGGAATAAGCACACAAAGCCGTTAGTACTTTTCTGCTTATCTTTATCAGTCAACCAAGATGAAGAAGGCAGTGAGTAAGGCACGTGGGCGTGGGCGTGGGCGCGGAGCAGGGAGGGGACGTGGGGATTCTGTGCCTGCTGCGGGCACCGGTGACTCATCAGCACCCAGCAAAAATCATATAAAACCCAATATATTTATTAATAAATATTTAAAATGCCACCAACCTGTGGCTGCACCAAAAAGACCAAAACACACAGTGAAAAACCTAATGTTGGGGGTAAGTATAAACCCTATCAAGATTGCTACACTGTTAGCTACCTATCAGTGGGGGTTGGCGCCCTAGGGGGAACGTTGTGGCGCCCCCACTCCTCGTAGTCTTACCCTAGGATTCTGATAGACCCTACCAGTATAAGAGGGTTCCCCTACCCACACATTGCAAATACCTAAAGGTGCCCCTAATCGGCTAGACAGAGATGAGCCTAACGATAGGGAATGCTATACCCCAACAACGTGAATTAAAAAGTTTGAGTACATGTAGTGGGCTTATGATGGCAAATTGTGAGATGCTAGCCCAGAAGAAGCGATATTCACCTGGGAAACTACACACAGCACCTATTAATATGTCACAGACTGCAGGGTATTAGAATAAATCCTGCATAGGGCACATTACCCATTCATATTGCCACAATGAGCAATACGAGATGCTGTGACGATAGGCACATGAACACCATGCTGTACCATGAGAGTGAGTGTCACTGTATTTAGATAGCACGCACTGTCCCTCCAAGAGCGACTTGTTGTACCTGATATTAAATCATTTAAAGTGTCATAGTGCATATAAAAGTTGTAAACAATATTTGCAAATATCAGCAGCACCTAGTTAAATGAAGGCGGTCTATAAGCAGTAATAAAGACCATGGAAATCAATCCTCCGTAGGGCCCACTGCCCACCACACTCTTCGGTGCCACAGTTTTCACACTACCACTGTAAAACAACAGCTCTGAACAAGCGGACAGATTGAATATCATAAGCTGTCCCCAGAGGGCACGTTATTAAAGATGCTGTGAAAAGCTTTATATCCTATATAGACTTCGTTGAAAATATTTTTTAATGTTGTAGCCCCGGTACTATTGTCTTGTGGACCATCTATATTGAAGGCCTGGATAGCATCCTCTAGCCAAAAATCTAAATTGACAGGACCTGACAAAAAGCTGGCCATGCTCCGTCTGAGTAAGTTGAATATCAAAATCAATGAAAAATTGGGATGCCTTCTGCAAAAATCATATAAAACCCAACTGCCTAACATACATAGTTCCTTTATGGCTCCTTTTGGAGAAATAACCCTGCACCCTCCCTCTTAAAACCCCCATATGGTACTATTCTATTGTTTAAGGCTATGATATGATCTCTTAAGTGAACTAGAATTGACTTAATATGATTAACAAGATTTGGGTCAAGGACTAAATGAACTGGATTGCTTCCATGCCCCGTCTTTCTGACACCCCCTTTGGTTCGGGGGTTATAGGCATAGATTTGTGTGACCTTCATCTTTAATTACATCATTTATTCCTTAATTTTGTTGTATATGCCGGCCGGTAACACAGTAATGCGTAGATATCCGCGGGCCTTTATTATATCATTCCATTGGCCAGGTACACGCGTATGAATGCTTGAAGTTCTATGTGGACCATCCCCATGGTTACTGTGTAAATGCAGGGCGCGCGATGAGTGCGCGCTGAGTAGCTTAGATTCTTACGCAGGCGCAAATCATGCACCTCCACATGAGGTAGAAGTTGACATACCAGTGCGGCTCACCTGGTGCGTTCCACTGAGCGCATGCATGCGGGGGAATCAATCCAGGGTACCTGCATCATCTCACAACTTCCGGGCTTCTAACCGGATGTATTTACACACGTGTGTGGCTCACCTCGTGCGCTCCACTGAGCGCATGCGTTGTGACTCATTACAGGGCATCTACAACTTCCGGGTTTGTTAACCGGATGTATTTGCACGCGGAAGTGTGCCGGCGACCGAATCAATAAATTAAGGTAATGCACATCAGAATTCAGTTATCTTTTCAGCATCGAGATACATGACACTAATATCGGGCCTCCTGATGAGCCAGAGGGGCGAAACGCGTCGAGGCGAACTATGCTAAGTGGCAGATGGCGCGGCACCTAGAGAGTGATAAGTACAAGCCGCACGGACATTGATTCATGAAGTCATATTCAGCTGCTAATCGGGCCATAGCAATACATTGCACTGTGACACTTTAAAATCAATGTCACAGCATCTTTAATAACGTGCCCTCTGGGGACAGCTTATGATATTCAATCTGTCCGCTTGTTCAGAGCTGTTGTTTTACAGTGGTAGTGTGAAAACTGTGGCACCGAAGAGTGTGGTGGGCAGTGGGCCCTACGGAGGATTGATTTCCATGGTCTTTATTACTGCTTATAGACCGCCTTCATTTAACTAGGTGCTGCTGATATTTGCAAATATTGTTTACAACTTTTATATGCACTATGACACTTTAAATGATTTAATATCAGGTACAACAAGTCGCTCTTGGAGGGACAGTGCGTGCTATCTAAATACAGTGACACTCACTCTCATGGTACAGCATGGTGTTCATGTGCCTATCGTCACAGCATCTCGTATTGCTCATTGTGGCAATATGAATGGGTAATGTGCCCTATGCAGGATTTATTCTAATACCCTGCAGTCTGTGACATATTAATAGGTGCTGTGTGTAGTTTCCCAGGTGAATATCGCTTCTTCTGGGCTAGCATCTCACAATTTGCCATCATAAGCCCACTACATGTACTCAAACTTTTTAATTCACGTTGTTGGGGTATAGCATTCCCTATCGTTAGGCTCATCTCTGTCTAGCCGATTAGGGGCACCTTTAGGTATTTGCAATGTGTGGGTAGGGGAACCCTCTTATACTGGTAGGGTCTATCAGGATCCTAGGGTAAGACTACGAGGAGTGGGGGCGCCACAACGTTCCCCCTAGGGCGCCAACCCCCACTGATAGGTAGCTAACAGTGTAGCAATCTTGATAGGGTTTATACTTACCCCCAACATTAGGTTTTTCACTGTGTGTTTTGGTCTTTTTGGTGCAGCCACAGGTTGGTGGCATTTTAAATATTTATTAATAAATATATTGGGTTTTATATGATTTTTGCAGAAGGCATCCCAATTTTTCATTGATTTTGATATTTGACTCATCAGCACCCACTTTCACCAGGCAACAGTCATTCATGCGCAGCTTTGTGTCAGAGCGCCGTACACCGCTGCTGCGTGAAGAACAAATTGAAGCCGTTGTCGGATGGATGGCAGCTAATGCATCAACTTCAATTAGTGCCACATCCTCTCAGACACAGAGCACTGGAGAGCAGCCATCTGTCTCTTCACCACCTGCCAAATTGCCCAGGCAGACAGAGAGCCCAGGACAGGAGCCGTCTCTACTTCTGTTCTCTGAATCTCTTGGCTTGGAAACAGGGGGCCAGCCAAGCAGCATTGGAGAAATGGAAGAAGAGGCAGGGTGCAGTGATGCCCAACAGCTTTTTCTCTCTTCCTCTGAAGAGGCGGGTGGGCCAGTGGCTCCGGTCACCACATCGCAGGCCGCATCAGCTGATGATGACACTCAGTTGCCACTTACTGGTGCGTGCTCTGCTGCTGAGACTACCCAGGAGGAGCAGTTGGGGGCAGAGGGTAGTGTAGATGATGAGGTCCTTGACCCATCTTGGCGTGAGGGACAGGAAGGTGGTGGGAGCAGCTCTGAGGAAGAGATTCCCCGTACGGCCCAAAGAGGGAGAGGGAGGGGGAAGACTGCAGATCCTGCAGCCTCCGCTTTGGCACCCGTTAGGAGCATGTCTCTTCCAAAAGCCAAAAAGGGCGCTCCCAAGACTTGCAGTGCCTGGTCCTTTTTTGACACAGTTGCAGATGACATTTGCTATGTCAGATGCAAGGTGTGTCATCAAAAAGTCAAAAGAGGGAAAAATGTCAGCAACCTCAATACCTCCAACATGTGGAAACATGTGCGCACCAGGCACCCGGCGGAGTTAGAAAAACACACTGAAGAGCTAGGCCAACCAACAGCAGCAGCTACCACCTCTTCAGCTCGTGTTGCCTCTTCCTCCAGCTCACACGCAGCTGGTTCGGCTTCCTCCCAGGATCGCCGTGGAAGAACCTCTGGCCCTGTTGTCCAGAGACCCGCTGTAATTCCACCCGCAGCACCACTTTCCCAGTCATCCACACACTCCCAGCCCAGTCTACAGCCATCGGTAGTACAGGCATGGGAGAAAAGGCGGCCTTTCTCGTCAAACCACCCACGAGCACAGGCTCTGACTGCAGGCATTGCCAAACTTCTGTCACTGGAAATGCTGTCATTCAGGCTGGTGGAGACTGACAGCTTCCGTGACTTGATGTCATTGGCAGTCCCACAGTACAATGTGCCCAGCCGCTTTTACTTCAGCAGGCAAGCCGTCCCTGCCCTGCACAAGCATGTGGAGGGACACATAAAACACGCGCTACTGAACGCCGTCAGTAGCAAGGTCCACCTCACCACCGATGCGTGGACCAGTCAACATGGACAGGGGCGATACCTTTCCCTCACTGCCCATTGGGTTAATGTCGTTGAGCCGGGTACAGACCGTGCGAGTGTCGCAGGACGTGTCCTGCCCACTCCAAGGATTGCAGGAATCCATTCTGTACGCATTGACTCCTCCTCTTACACCAGTTCCTCAGAATCATCGCTGCAGGAGCCGTCACAGTCCACCTCCACATGGACCCGTGATGAACGTGTACCTGTTACGACCGACATGAGCACAGCCGTGGCCAAACGTCAACAGGCCGTCTTGAAATTAATTTTTTTGGGGAATCGTAGCCACACAGCGCAGGAGCTCTGGAATGCCATCAAGCAGGAGAGCAATGTGTGGTTTGTGCCAGCGAATCTCCAGCCAGGCATGGTAGTGTGTGATAATGGCCGAAATCTGGTGGCAGCTCTGGGCCTCGGCAACCTCACTCACATCCCATGTCTGGCACATGTGCTCAATTTGGTCGTGCAGAGCTTTTTGAGGGACTATCCGGATCTTGATGCACTGCTGCACAAGGTCCGCCTAGAGTGTGCTCACTTGCGGCGTTCCAGCACGGCAAAAGCGCGCATTGCGGCTCTGCAGCGCCAACACCGCCTGCCGGAACATCGCATCATATGTGACCTACCTACCAGGTGGAATTCCACGTTACATATGTTGGAGCGGTTGTGTGAGCAGCAGCAAGCTGTAATGGAGTACCAGCTGCTTCAGGCGCAAAGAAGTCGCACTCAGCGCCGTACAGACTTCGCAACCACAGAGTGGGCCACTATGAATGACGTCTGCCAGGTTTTGCGTCCCTTTGATTATTCCACGCGGATGGCGAGTGCAGATGATGCACTAGTCAGCATGACTGTCCCCCTTATCTGCCTGCTTGAAAAATCACTGCAAGCGCTAAGGGATGATGTTGTGGAAGAGGTGGAGGATGAGGATTCACCATTTCCATCATCTTCTGGACAGTCAGCGCCACGTGGTTTCTCACAAACGCGTAGGCAGGGGACAGTTTGTGAGGAGGATGAGGAGGAGTCAATGGAGGAGGAAGACATCCGTCCAGAGGAGGGAGTTACACAATTGTCCAGTACTCAGTGTGTACAGCGAGGGTGGGGTGATGACGAGCGGGCAGAGATCACGCCTCCAGCAGGGGACAGCGTTTCTTGGGCAGTTGGCAGTCTGCAGCACATGGTGGATTACATGCTGCAGTGCCTGAGATACGACCGCCGCATCGCCCACATTCTCAACATGTCTGATTATTGGGTGTTCACCCTCCTCGATCCTCGCTACCGGGACAACGTAGAAAGCCTCATCACACCGTTGAACCGGGAGCGAAAAATGCGGGAGTACCAAGACACACTGGTGAATTCCATCATCTTCTCCATTCCAACTGAGAGAAGTGCTGCTAGTGCATTCCAAAGCAGCTCAGTGCGTCCAGGCAGTGGTGGAGGCTCTGCACAAAGAGGGAGCAGAAGCAGTGCCTCTGCCCAAGGCAAGACCAGTATGGCCCAACTGTGGCACAGTTTTCTGTGCCCCCCACAAAAGTCTACACCATCACAGACGGCTCCAGTCAGCAGGAGGCAACGGTTCCGTCAGATGGTGACAGACTACATGTCTTGCCCTCTTGCTGTACTCCCAGACGGCTCTTCCCCTTTCAAGTTTTGGGTCTCAAAGCTGGATACATGGCCAGAGCTAAGCCAGTATGCATTGGAGGTGCTGTCTTGCCCTGCGGCCAGTGTATTATCGGAACGTGTCTTTAGTGCTGCAGGTGGTGTACTAACTGACCGTCGCATGCGACTATCCTCCGATAACGTTGACCGGCTTACTTTCCTGAAAATGAACAAGGCCTGGATCTCGCAGGAATTTGCCACTCCTCTTCCTGATTAAATAATTAGGTCACTGTATACGTTATCCAGGTCTCCTGTTGTGTTCATCTTTCTACCACCTGAACTTAAATTCCTGGGCTCCAACACCGCCAGTTGGGGCTCAGAAGTGCCGTCTGCACAGTCAAAACATACGACCCAGTGTTATTGGGTTTCAGTAACGTCAGCTGATCCCCAGCTGTGTAGCCGGCAATGTGTCCTGCGACCGCCACGCTGACACAACAACTGAAATGTAAGGGAATCTGTCCCCCCCCCCAAGGCGTTTGTTACTGAAAGAGCCACCTTGTGCAGCAGTAATGCTGCACAAGGAAAAGGTAGCTATTTTTGTTTAGCTCCTTGCACACGCAGAACTTAACACTTATAAATTGTGTCCACTGATACCGTAAAACCGTCCCGGAGGTGGGACTTTCCTTCGTAATATGACGCAGCACAGCCGTCATTCCTACCCCCCCGGCGCCGTGCCCCGGCTCCTCAGCGTTGTTTGATTCCGTCCCGGAGCCTGCGCTGTTATGTTATCCCGTGGCCAGGCACACTTAGCCCTGCCCGTCTTCTGGCATCATTTGGTGTCAGGATGGCTGCGCCTGTGCGGCCGCGCTGGCCGAGAGCCCGCCTCGCAGTGTCTTCTGATTTAATCCCACTGGGGGCCTGGGATCCATGGACATGCGCAGTGCATATCTGAACCTCCACCTCTCACTCATCTCCCTATGGCTTCTTCAGACTGTTCGGTGTCAGCTGGTCCCTAATAGCATGCCACGGCCGTGACACCGCACAGTCTTAAGAAGCCGTAGGGAGGGGAGTGAGAGGCGAGGATATGCACTGCGCATGGCCATGGATCCCAGGCCCCCAGTGGGATTAAATCAGAAGACACTGCGAGGCGGGCTCTCGGCCAGCGCGGCCGCACAGGCGCAGCCAGCCTGACACCAAATGATGTCAGAAGATGGGCAGCGCTAAGTGTGCCTGGCCACGGGATAACATAACAGCGCAGGCTCCGGGACGGAATCAAACAACGCTGAGGAGCCGGGGCGCGGCGCCGGGGGGGTAGGAATGATGGCTGTGCTGCGTCATATTACGAAGGAAAGTCCCACCTCCGGGACGGCTTCACGGTTTCAGGGGACACATTTTATAAGTGTTTAGTTCTGTGTTTGCAAGGAGCATGATGAAAAGAGCCACCTTTTCCTTTTGCATCTTTTGTGCTGCACAAGCTGGCTCTTTCAGCTACAAACGCCTTGGGGGGGGGTTAAAGGTTCCCTTTCAACTTTCTCAGGCTTCGGCCTACATTGTGTTCCTCTGCTTTTCCACCTGTCCTTGGGCTCCAACACCGCTAGTTGCCGTCCAGAAGTGCTGTCCGCACAGTCCCAACAGTCGCTCCTCTGTTATTGGGGTTCAGTAACATCAGCTGTTCCCCAGCTGTGTGTGTGGCAATCCCTCCTACCTCCTCCACCTCCTCCTCCTCCACCTGTCCCTGGGCTCCAACACCACTAGTTGCCGTCCAGAACTGCTGTCCGCACAGTCCCAACAGTCGCTCCTCTGTTATTGGGGTTCAGTAACGTCAGCTGTTCCCCAGCTGTGTGTGTGGCAATCCCTCCTACCTCCTCCACCTCCTCCTCCTCCACCTGTCCCTGGGCTCCAACACCGCTAGTTGCCATCCAGAAGTGCTGTACGCACAGTCCCAACAGTCCCTCCTCTGTTATTGGGGTTCAGTAACGTCAGCTGTTCCCCTGCTGTGTGTGTGGCAATCCCTCCTACCTCCTCCTACCTCCTCCACCTCCTCCTCCTCCACCTGTCCCTGGGCTCCAACACCGCTAGTTGCCGTCCAGAAGTGCTGTCCGTACAGTCCCAACAGTCCCTCCTCTGTTATTGGGGTTCAGTAACGTCAGCTGTTCCCCTGCTGTGTGTGTGGCAATCCCTCCTACCTCCTCCTACCTCCACCTCCCCCTCCTGTCCCTGGGCTCCAACACCGCTAGTTGCCGTCCAGTAGTGCTGTACGCACAGTCAACAGTCCCTCCTCTGTTATTGGGGTTCAGTAACGTCAGCTGTTCCCCTGCTGTGTGTGTGGCAATCCCTCCTACCTCCTCCTACCTCCACCTCCCCCTCCTGTCCCTGGGCTCCAACACCGCTAGTTGCCGTCCAGTAGTGCTGTACGCACAGTCAACAGTCCCTCCTCTGTTATTGGGGTTCAGTAACGTCAGCTGTTCCCCTGCTGTGTGTGTGGCAATCCCTCCTACCTCCTCCTACCTCCACCTCCCCCTCCTGTCCCTGGGCTCCAACACCGCTAGTTGCCGTCCAGTAGTGCTGTACGCACAGTCAACAGTCCCTCCTCTGTTATTGGGGTTCAGTAACGTCAGCTGTTCCCCTGCTGTGTGTGTGGCAATCCCTCCTACCTCCTCCTACCTCCACCTCCCCCTCCTGTCCCTGGGCTCCAACACCGCTAGTTGCCGTCCAGTAGTGCTGTACGCACAGTCAACAGTCCCTCCTCTGTTATTGGGGTTCAGTAACGTCAGCTGTTCCCCAGCTGTGTGTGTGGCAATCCCTCCTACCTCCTCCACCTCCTCCTCCTCCACCTGTCCCTGGGCTCCAACACCGCTAGTTGCCGTCCAGAAGTGCTGTCCGCACAGTCCCAACAGTCCCTCCTCTGTTATTGGGGTTCAGTAACGTCAGCTGTTCCCCTGCTGTGTGTGTGGCAATCCCTCCTACCTCCTCCTACCTCCACCTCCCCCTCCTGTCCCTGGGCTCCAACACCGCTAGTTGCCGTCCAGTAGTGCTGTACGCACAGTCAACAGTCCCTCCTCTGTTATTGGGGTTCAGTAACGTCAGCTGTTCCCCAGCTGTGTGTGTGGCAATCCCTCCTACCTCCTCCACCTCCTCCTCCTCCACCTGTCCCTGGGCTCCAACACCGCTAGTTGCCGTCCAGAAGTGCTGTCCGCACAGTCCCAACAGTCGCTCCTCTGTTATTGGGGTTCAGTAACGTCAGCTGTTCCCCTGCTGTGTGTGTGGCAATCCCTCCTACCTCCTCCTACCTCCACCTCCCCCTCCTGTCCCTGGGCTCCAACACCGCTAGTTGCCGTCCAGTAGTGCTGTACGCACAGTCAACAGTCCCTCCTCTGTTATTGGGGTTCAGTAACGTCAGCTGTTCCCCTGCTGTGTGTGTGGCAATCCCTCCTACCTCCTCCTACCTCCACCTCCCCCTCCTGTCCCTGGGCTCCAACACCGCTAGTTGCCGTCCAGTAGTGCTGTACGCACAGTCAACAGTCCCTCCTCTGTTATTGGGGTTCAGTAATGTCAGCTGTTCCCCTGCTGTGTGTGTGGCAATCCCTCCTACCTCCTCCTACCTCCACCTCCCCCTCCTGTCCCTGGGCTCCAACACCGCTAGTTGCCGTCCGGTAGTGCTGTACGCACAGTCAACAGTCCCTCCTCTGTTATTGGGGTTCAGTAACGTCAGCTGTTCCCCAGCTGTGTGTGTGGCAATCCCTCCTACCTCCTCCACCTCCTCCTCCTCCACCTGTCCCTGGGCTCCAACACCGCTAGTTGCCGTCCAGAAGTGCTGTCCGCACAGTCCCAACAGTCGCTCCTCTGTTATTGGGGTTCAGTAACGTCAGCTGTTCCCCTGCTGTGTGTGTGGCAATCCCTCCTACCTCCTCCTACCTCCACCTCCCCCTCCTGTCCCTGGGCTCCAACACCGCTAGTTGCCGTCCAGTAGTGCTGTACGCACAGTCAACAGTCCCTCCTCTGTTATTGGGGTTCAGTAACGTCAGCTGTTCCCCAGCTGTGTGTGTGGCAATCCCTCCTACCTCCTCCACCTCCTCCTCCTCCACCTGTCCCTGGGCTCCAACACCGCTAGTTGCCGTCCAGAAGTGCTGTCCGCACAGTCCCAACAGTCGCTCCTCTGTTATTGGGGTTCAGTAACGTCAGCTGTTCCCCTGCTGTGTGTGTGGCAATCCCTCCTACCTCCTCCTACCTCCACCTCCCCCTCCTGTCCCTGGGCTCCAACACCGCTAGTTGCCGTCCAGTAGTGCTGTACGCACAGTCAACAGTCCCTCCTCTGTTATTGGGGTTCAGTAACGTCAGCTGTTCCCCAGCTGTGTGTGTGGCAATCCCTCCTACCTCCTCCACCTCCTCCTCCTCCACCTGTCCCTGGGCTCCAACACCGCTAGTTGCCGTCCAGAAGTGCTGTCCGCACAGTCCCAACAGTCCCTCCTCTGTTATTGGGGTTCAGTAACGTCAGCTGTTCCCCAGCTGTGTGTGTGGCAATCCCTCCTACCTCCTCCACCTCCTCCTCCTCCACCTGTCCCTGGGCTCCAACACCGCTAGTTGCCGTCCAGAAGTGCTGTCCGCACAGTCCCAACAGTCGCTCCTCTGTTATTGGGGTTCAGTAACGTCAGCTGTTCCCCAGCTGTGTGTGTGGCAATCCCTCCTACCTCCTCCTACCTCCTCCTCCTCCACCTGTCCCTGGGCTACAACACCGCTAGTTGACGTCCAGAAGTGCTGTACGCACAGAGCCAAACACCTCGCCAATGTGTTAGTGGGGTTCAGCACCGCCAGCTGTTCCCCTGCTGTGTATACGGCAACGTGTACTGCGACCGCCACGCAGGCACAACAAGTTAAATTTAAGGGAACCTGTCCCCCCCCCCCAGGCGTTTGTTACTGAAGGAGCCACCTTGTGCAGCAGTAATGATGCAAAGGGAAAAAGTGTCTCTTTTCGTGGTGCTCCTTGCACATGCTGAACCTAACACTTATGAAATGTGTCCCCACACACCGTTAAACCGTCCGGTAGGTGGAACTTTCCTTTGTCGTGTGACGCAGCACAGCCATCATTTGTACCCCCTTGGCGCCGTGCGCCGCCTCCTCAGCGTTGTTTGAATCTGTCCCGGAGCCTGCGCTGTTAGGTTAGCCCTTGGCCATGCACACATGTTGCGCTGCCCGTCTTCTGACATCATTTGGTGTCAGGCTGGCTGCGCCTGTGCGGGTGCGCTGGCCGAGATCCCGCCTCGCAGTGTCGTCTAATGTAATCCCACCGCGGGCCTGGGATCCGTGGCCATGCGCAGTGCATATCCTCGCCTCTCACTCCCCTCCCCACGGCTTCTTCAGACTGTGCGGTGTCAGCTGATCCCTAATAGCATGCCACGGCCGTGACACCGCACAGTCTGAAGAAGCCGTAGGGAGGGGAGTGAGAGGCGAGGATATGCACTGCGCATGGCCACGGATCCCAGGCCCGCGGTGGGATTACATTAGACGACACTGCGAGGCGGGATCTCGGCCAGCGCACCCGCACAGGCGCAGCCAGCCTGACACCAAATGATGTCAGAAGACGGGCAGCGCAACATGTGTGCATGGCCAAGGGCTAACCTAACAGCGCAGGCTCCGGGACAGATTCAAACAACGCTGAGGAGGCGGCGCACGGCGCCAAGGGGGTAAAAATGATGGCTGTGCTGCGTCACACGACAAAGGAAAGTTCCACCTACCGGACGGTTTAACGCTGTGAGGGGACACATTTCATAAGTGTTAGGTTCAGCATGTGCAAGGACCATAATTAAAAGAGCTAAGTTTACCTTTTCCAGCATTAGTGCTGTACACAATGGCTCTTTCAGCTACAAACGCCTGGGGGGGGGGGGGTTAAAGGTTTCCTTTCAACTTGCTCCAGTGCAGGCTTCGGCCTACACTCCGCTCCCCCTGCTCCTCCTGCTGACCCTGGGCTCTAACACCGCCAGTTGGGGCCCAGATGTGCTAGCTGCACAGAGAAAAACACCAGCCAGTGTGTCAGTGGGGTTCAGCACCGCCAGCTGTTCCCCTGCTGTGTAGCCGGCAACGTGTCCTGCGACCGCCACGCAGACACAAGAACTGAAATTGAAGGGAACCTGTCCCCCCTCCCCCAGGTGTTTCTATGTTTTACAGCCACCTTGTACAGCAGTAATGCTGCATGTGTGCAAGGTGGCTCAGAAACTTATTCTCCTTGCACTCGTGGAACTGAACACGTCTAAAATGTGTCCTCTGTGACCATTAAAACGTCCCTCAGGTGTGATTTTCCTTTGTATTGACACGCAACAAGCTCCTTGGTAACGCTGCCCGTCTTCTGGCATCATTGTTTGGCTGGGTGCGCCTCTGAGGCCGCCTTGCCCCACCCAACGCCCCTCGGTGTCTTATTTATTTTGACTGCGAGGGTGTGATTGACGGGCATGAACGGTGCATTTCTTCGCCTGTCCCTCATCTCCTTCCTCCTTCTTCGGACTGTGCGGCTTCATGGCCGTGGCATGCGATAAAGGATCAGCTGACGCCGCATAGTCTGAAGCAGGTGTAAGAACCCAAGCGAGAGGCGAACATATGTACTGCGCCAGGCCATGAATCCCAGCCCCGCAGTGTTTTAACAATGTTAAGACACTGCGGGGCTGGGATTCATGGGCATCGCGAACCGCACCGGCCGACATCAAATGATGTCAGAGGACGGGCAGCGCTAACAGCGCAAGGCCAAGGGATAACACGACAGCGCAGACTCCTGTGCAACAAATAACGATGCTCAGGAGGCCGCGCAAAGCACCAAGGTGGCATTTTTGCCAGCTGTGCTGCGTCTCCTTACGAAGGGAACTCACGCCTCCAACACAGTTTGACTGTATAAAGGGCTAAATGTTATACGTGTTTCATTCAGCGTGTGCAAGGAGCAAAATTAAAAGAGCAACCTTTGACTTGTGCAGCACTACTGCTGCATAAGCTGTGGCTCTTCTACTTTGTAACCCCTGAGGGGGGGTTAAAGGTTACCTTTGAAATTGGTTCAATTAGGCTTCGGCCTACACTCTGCTCCCCCTGCAGAGCCCGGGCTCCAACACCGCCAGTTGGGGCCCGGTACTGCTAGCTGCACAGAGAAAAACACCAGCCAATGTGTCAGTGGGATTCAGCACCGCCAGCTGTTCCCCTGCTGTGCAGCCGGCAACGTGTCCTGCAACTGCCACGCAGGCACAACAGACCCAAAGCTGCCGCCAGTGCAGGCTTCGGCCTACACTCTGCTCCCTCTCCTCCTCCTGCTGACCCCGGGCTCTAACACCGCCAGTTGGGGCCCGGTACTGCTAGCTGCACAGAGAAAAACACCAGCCAATGTGTCAGTGGGGTTCAGCACCGCCAGCTGTTCCCCTGCTGTGCAGCCGGCATCGTGTCCTGCAAAAGCCACGCAGACACCAGAACTGAAATTGAAGGGAACCTGTCCCCCCTCCCCCAGGCGTTTGTACGTTTTACAGCCACCTTGTACAGCGGTAATGCTGCATGTGTGCAAGGTGGCTCATAAACGTATTCTCCTCGCACATGTGGAACTGAAAACACGTCTAAAATGTGTCCTCTGTGTGACCATTTAACCGTCCCGGAGGTGTGACTTTCCTTTGTAATGACACGCTGCAACCCCCTTGGTAGCGCTGCCCATCTTCTGGCATCATTGTTTGGCTGCCTGCGCCTCTGCGGCCGCCCTGACCCACACAACGCCCCTCGGTGTCTTATTTATTGGGACTGCGAGGGTGTGATTGATGGGCATGATCAGTGCATCAGTTCGCCTGTCCCTCATCTCCTTCCGCCTTCCTCAGACTGTGCGGCTTCATGGCCGTGGCATGCGATAAGGGATCAGCTGACGCCGCACAGTCTGAAGCGGGTGTAAGGACCCGAGTGCGAGAGGCGAACATATGTGCTGCGCCAGGCCATGAATCCCAGCCCCGCAGTGTTTTAACAATGTTAAGACACCGCGGGGCTGGGATTCATGGTCATCGCGAACCGCACCGGCCGACATTAAATGAGGTCAGAAGATGGGCAGCGCTAACAGCGCTAGGCCAGGGGATAACACAACAGCGCAGACTCCTGTACAGCAAATAACAACGCTCAGGAGGCTGCACCCAGCACCAAGGTGGGATTCTTGACATCTGTGCTGCGTCTCATTACAAAGGGAACTCGCGCCTCCAACACAGTTTGACTGTATAAAGGGCTAAATGTTATACGTGTTTCATTCAGCGTGTGCAAGGAGCAAAATTAAAAGAGCAACCTTTGACTTGTGCAGCACAACTGCTGCATAAGCTGTGGCTCTTCTACTTTGTAACCCCTGAGGGGGGGTTAAAGGTTACCTTTGAAATTGGTTCAATTAGGCTTCGGCCTACACTCTGCTCTCCCTGCAGAGCCCGGGCTCCAACACCGCCAGTTGGGGCCCGGTACTGCTAGCTGCACAGAGAAAAACACCAGCCAATGTGTCAGTGGGGTTCAGCACCGCCAGCTGTTCCCCTGCTGTGCAGCCGGCATCGTGTCCTGCAAAAGCCACGCAGACACCAGAACTGAAATTGAAGGGAACCTGTCCCCCCTCCCCCAGGCGTTTGTACGTTTTACAGCCACCTTGTACAGCGGTAATGCTGCATGTGTGCAAGATGGCTCATAAACGTATTCTCCTCGCACATGTGGAACTGAAAACACGTCTAAAATGTGTCCTCTGTGTGACCATTTAACCGTCCCGGAGGTGTGACTTTCCTTTGTAATGACACGCTGCAACCCCCTTGGTAGCGCTGCCCATCTTCTGGCATCATTGTTTGGCTGCCTGTGCCTCTGCGGCCGCCCTGACCCACACAACGCCCCTCGGTGTCTTATTTATTGGGACTGCGAGGGTGTGATTGATGGGCATGATCAGTGCATCAGTTCGCCTGTCCCTCATCTCCTTCCGCCTTCCTCAGACTGTGCGGCTTCATGGCCGTGGCATGCGATAAGGGATCAGCTGACGCCGCACAGTCTGAAGCGGGTGTAAGGACCCGAGTGCGAGAGGCGAACATATGTGCTGCGCCAGGCCATGAATCCCAGCCCCGCAGTGTTTTAACAATGTTAAGACACCGCGGGGCTGGGATTCATGGTCATCGCGAACCGCACCGGCCGACATTAAATGAGGTCAGAAGATGGGCAGCGCTAACAGCGCTAGGCCAGGGGATAACACAACAGCGCAGACTCCTGTACAGCAAATAACAACGCTCAGGAGGCTGCACCCAGCACCAAGGTGGGATTCTTGACATCTGTGCTGCGTCTCATTACAAAGGGAACTCGCGCCTCCAACACAGTTTGACTGTATAAAGGGCTAAATGTTATACGTGTTTCATTCAGCGTGTGCAAGGAGCAAAATTAAAAGAGCAACCTTTGACTTGTGCAGCACTACTGCTGCATAAGCTGTGGCTCTTCTACTTTGTAACCCCTGAGGGGGGGTTAAAGGTTACCTTTGAAATTGGTTCAATTAGGCTTCGGCCTACACTCTGCTCCCCCTGCAGAGCCCGGGCTCCAACACCGCCAGTTGGGGCCCGGTACTGCTAGCTGCACAGAGAAAAACACCAGCCAATGTGTCAGTGGGGTTCAGCACCGCCAGCTGTTCCCCTGCTGTGCAGCCGGCAACGTGTCCTGCAACTGCCACGCAGGCACAACAGACCCAAAGCTGCCGCCAGTGCAGGCTTCGGCCTACACTCTGCTCCCTCTCCTCCTCCTGCTGACCCTGGGCTCTAACACCGCCAGTTGGGGCCCGGTACTGCTAGCTGCACAGAGAAAAACACCAGCCAATGTGTCAGTGGGGTTCAGCACCGCCAGCTCTTCCCCTGCTGTGCAGCCGGCATCGTGTCCTGCAAAAGCCACGCAGACACCAGAACTGAAATTGAAGGGAACCTGTCCCCCCTCCCCCAGGCGTTTGTACGTTTTACAGCCACCTTGTACAGCAGTAATGCTGCATGTGTGCAAGGTGGCTCATAAACGTATTCTCCTCGCACATGTGGAACTGAAAACACGTCTAAAATGTGTCCTCTGTGTGACCATTTAACCGTCCCGGAGGTGTGACTTTCCTTTGTAATGACATGCTGCAACCCCCTTGGTAGCGCTGCCCGTCTTCTGGCATCATTGTTTGGCTGCCTGCGCCTCTGTGGCCGCCCTGACCCACACAACGCCCCTCGGTGTCTTATTTATTGGGACTGCGAGGGTGTGATTGATGGGCATGATCAGTGCATCAGTTCGCCTGTCCCTCATCTCCTTCCGCCTTCTTCAGACTGTGCGGCTTCATGGCCGTGGCATGCGATAAGGGATCAGCTGACGCCGCACAGTCTGAAGCGGGTGTAAGGACCCGAGTGCGAGAGGCGAACATATGTGCTGCGCCAGGCCATGAATCCCAGCCCCGCAGTGTTTTAACAATGTTAAGACACCGCGGGGCTGGGATTCATGGTCATCGCGAACCGCACCGGCCGACATTAAATGAGGTCAGAAGATGGGCAGCGCTAACAGCGCTAGGCCAGGGGATAACACAACAGCGCAGACTCCTGTACAGCAAATAACAACGCTCAGGAGGCTGCACCCAGCACCAAGGTGGGATTCTTGACATCTGTGCTGCGTCTCATTACAAAGGGAACTCGCGCCTGCAACACAGTTTGACTGTATAAAGGGCTAAATGTTATACGTGTTTCATTCAGCGTGTGCAAGGAGCAAAATTAAAAGAGCAACCTTTGACTTGTGCAGCACTACTGCTGCATAAGCTGTGGCTCTTCTACTTTGTAACCCCTGAGGGGGGGTTAAAGGTTACCTTTGAAATTGGTTCAATTAGGCTTCGGCCTACACTCTGCTCCCCCTGCAGAGCCCGGGCTCCAACACCGCCAGTTGGGGCCCGGTACTGCTAGCTGCACAGAGAAAAACACCAGCCAATGTGTCAGTGGGGTTCAGCACCGCCAGCTGTTCCCCTGCTGTGCAGCCGGCAACGTGTCCTGCAACTGCCACACAGGCACAACAGACCCAAAGCTGCCGCCAGTGCAGGCTTCGGCCTACACTCTGCTCCCTCTCCTCCTCCTGCTGACCCCGGGCTCTAACACCGCCAGTTGGGGCCCGGTACTGCTAGCTGCACAGAGAAAAACACCAGCCAATGTGTCAGTGGGGTTCAGCACCGCCAGCTGTTCCCCTGCTGTGCAGCCGGCATCGTGTCCTGCAAAAGCCACGCAGACACCAGAACTGAAATTGAAGGGAACCTGTCCCCCCTCCCCCAGGCGTTTGTACGTTTTACAGCCACCTTGTACAGCGGTAATGCTGCATGTGTGCAAGGTGGCTCATAAACGTATTCTCCTCGCACATGTGGAACTGAAAACACGTCTAAAATGTGTCCTCTGTGTGACCATTTAACCGTCCCGGAGGTGTGACTTTCCTTTGTAATGACACGCTGCAACCCCCTTGGTAGCGCTGCCCGTCTTCTGGCATCATTGTTTGGCTGCCTGCGCCTCTGCGGCCGCCCTGACCCACACAACGCCCCTCGGTGTCTTATTTATTGGGACTGCGAGGGTGTGATTGATGGGCATGATCAGTGCATCAGTTCGCCTGTCCCTCATCTCCTTCCGCCTTCTTCAGACTGTGCGGCTTCATGGCCGTGGCATGCGATAAGGGATCAGCTGACGCCGCACAGTCTGAAGCGGGTGTAAGGACCCGAGTGTGAGAGGCGAACATATGTGCTGCGCCAGGCCATGAATCCCAGCCCCGCAGTGTTTTAACAATGTTAAGACACTGCGGGGCTGGGATTCATGGTCATCGCGAACCGCACCGGCCGACATTAAATGAGGTCAGAAGATGGGCAGCGCTAACAGCGCTAGGCCAGGGGATAACACGACAGCGCAGACTCCTGTACAGCAAATAACAACGCTCAGGAGGCTGCACCCAGCACCAAGGTGGGATTCTTGACATCTTTGATGCGTCTCATTACAAAGGGAACTCGCGCCTCCAACACAGTTTGACTGTATAAAGCGCTAAATGTTATACGTGTTTCATTCAGCGTGTGCAAGGAGCAAAATTAAAAGAGCAACCTTTGACTTGTGCAGCACTACTGCTGCATAAGCTGTGGCTCTTCTACTTTGTAACCCCTGAGGGGAGGTTAAAGGTTACCTTTGAAATTGGTTCAATTAGGCTTCGGCCTACACTCTGCTCCCCCTGCAGAGCCCGGGCTCCAACACCGCCAGTTGGGGCCCGGTACTGCTAGCTGCACAGAGAAAAACACCAGCCAATGTGTCAGTGGGGTTCAGCACCGCCAGCTGTTCCCCTGCTGTGCAGCCGGCAACGTGTCCTGCAACTGCCACGCAGGCACAACAGACCCAAAGCTGCCGCCAGTGCAGGCTTCGGCCTACACTCTGCTCCCTCTCCTCCTCCTGCTGACCCCGGGCTCTAACACCGCCAGTTGGGGCCCGGTACTGCTATCTGCACAGAGAAAAACACCAGCCAATGTGTCAGTGGGGTTCAGCACCGCCAGCTGTTCCCCTGCTGTGCAGCCGGCATCGTGTCCTGCAAAAGCCACGCAGACACTTGCTCTTGTACCTTCTGCTCCCCATCCTGGTTCCAGTACCGTCAGCTGGTTCCGGGCAGAGCCTTTGGCTTAGGTGCCTCCCTCTGGGTATCCGAGTTCCACCAACGTCAGGTGGTCCTTGGTAGTGCTTTCAGGCACGGGTACCTCCTGCTTAGTAACCGGGTTCCAGTAACGTCAGCTGGTCCTCAGTAGTTCCATTGGCTCTTGGACCTTCGGCTACCCATCCGGGTTCCAGCACCGTCAGCTGGTTCTCGGCAGTGTCTTTTGCTGTTGTACCTTCTGCTCCCCATCCTGGTTCCAGTACCGTCAGCTGGTTCCGGGCAGAGCCTTTGGCTTAGGTGCCTCCCTCTGGGTATCCGAGTTCCACCAACGTCAGGTGGTCCTTGGTAGTGCTTTCAGGCACGGGTACCTCCTGCTTAGTAACCGGGTTCCAGTAACGTCAGCTGGTCCTCGGTAGTTCCATTGGCTCTTGGACCTTCGGGTAGCCATCCGAGTTCCAGTTCCATCAGCTGGTTCTCGGCATTTTCTCAGCCTTCTTGTACCTTCTGCTACATTTCCAAGTTCAAGAGACTAAACACGATGACCCGGAAGACCACCCCTAAGATGACGACGACACCAGAGACGACAACCACCGTGATGACGACGACCCTGGAGACGATGACCCTGAAGACCACCCCGATGACGACGACCCCGGAGACGACGACCCTGAAGACCACCCCGATGACGACGACCCCGGAGACGACGACCCTGGAGACGACGACGACCTGGAAGACCGAGAAGCAGAAGAACAAGAGGCTGCAGAACAAAGAGCAGAAGAACATTAAGCATAACACTAAATATCAGAGAAAAAAATATTATCTAAATTATAAGCAGAAGAAGACTAAGCAGTGTATGGGGGTGAGTCCGTTCCTCCTCGTGGTGCCCCTGGATAAAGCCTGATGCTGCAGGCCAAACTGAACGCGGACAAATGTAACTGTTTTGTGACAGGCAGAACGGAAGGTGTAATCTTCAAACTTTTATAGATAACAACTACGGGAATGCCTGTCACAAATAAGAATATGATGAAGAAGTAGAATATGATGAAGATAATAGTAAAATAAAAAGAATATGAACAATGTAACCAAAAAAATAATAGGTAGAAGATGAAGAAGAAGATGAATAACGTGAAGAAGTTGATGTCAAAGAAGCTGATGATGAGGATAATGAAGAAGAAAGTGTGGGAGAAGTAAAAAAGAAGGTGAAGGGCGTGGAAGTAGTGAAACATCAATATCTGACAAAATAAAAAAAAAATTAACATAGTCAAAATCTTTCTAACGCCGAACGTCATAAAAAAAAAAAAAAAATCCTGCTATTCTATTACATTGGGCTAAACCTCTGTGCCTTTAATGTCTCCGCCACGTCCCCCAATACATCCTACATTATTCTTAGTTGTTTTCCTTCATGTAGAATGAACCTACAAGTTTATAAAGGGTTTATTTTAATTCCGATATTTTCGTCCCATTGACTTGCATTGGGATCGGGTATCGGTATCGGATTAGATCCGATATTTTGACGGTATCGGCCGATACTTTCCGATACCGATACTTTCCGATATCGGAAGGTATCGCTCAACACTAGTCAGGTGTCAAAAAACTCATTAGTTATGACACCTGACCTGTTCAGTAGAGAACTGCCTTGTATAACCACCATTTTCTCTTCTTTATACATAATCTATTACACACAAATTGAGGGACAATGGTGGTCACACACTGCATATCTATGCTCACCTGCACAGGTGTCAGAAATAGTGAATTCATGAGGCTGTAATATGTGCATCATGAATTCATTATTTGAAACACCTGACTTGATGAGTATAGATAGTGTGACAGTCATTGTCTCTTCAGTTTGTGTCCAATGGATGCAGCAGAACAGAATCAGGACGCAATGACGTCAACAAACTTACCAATAAAGCAACATGGCTGCCATAACACTAGAAGTATGTGGCCAGTGTTTTATTTCAGTATTTGTAAGCCAAAACAAGGAGTGGAACAATTAGAGTTAAATTATGATATTAACATAATAACTAGCACCTCGGCTTTTATCACCCACTCCTGGTTTGGGATTAGAAAAAATGATATTAAATACAGAACAAATATTGCAAGTTTAGTACAGGCTTGGTTTGGAGAGGAAAAAGATAGGAGACACGGTCAACTCAACCAAAACTAAAGTTTATTAATGAGAAATATTATAAAGTTTATTAATGAGAAATATTATTATCATTGTAGAAAATAACTGGTACAGATCAAATTACAACTGGACATTTACACAACAATGTCCTGCCATGACACACGTCCGATATCTGAATCAAAAAAGGCCACAAATTGGTCCCGCATGTGACCAACTGCTGCAGTTGACAGCAGCAGGTGATGCTGGAAATCAGGCAGTGGGTGTGCAACTGGTTCATCCAGTTCAATGTTGGGTTGCTCCTTAACCATTATATAATTATGCAGAACCACACAGGCTTTAACCACCTCGTCGACTGTTTCCACTTTTAGATTTATGGCTGATGCAAGAATGCGCCATTTAGAGACCAGAATCCCAAAGGTACACTCTACAGTTCTTCGGGCCCTGGTCAGTCTGTAGTTAAAGATCCTTCTAGTTTGGTTCAAGTCCCGACTGGAATAGGGCTTCAGTAGGTTTTCACACATCTGAAAGGCCTCATCCCCAACCATAACAAATGGCATTGGTGGTCCTTGAGTGTTGGGGAGAGGTTGTGGCGGGGGAAAATTGAAATTGTTGCCATACACACGGCGGCCTATATCCGAGTTCTTGAAAGTCTGGGAATCGTTGCCACGTCCAAAAGCTCCAATGTCCACGGCGATGAAGCGACAGTTCGCATCGGCAATTGCCATGAGCACAACAGAAAAATATTTTTTGTAATTGAAGTACTCCGATCCTGTTCTGGCTGGTTTGATAATGCGAATGTGCTTTCCATCCACCGCTCCTAAACAGTTGGGGAAATCACACACACTCCAAAATTTCTCCGCAATTTCTAGCCACATGTCCAAGGTGGGTAGGGGTATAAACTCATCCTGGAGTACATTCCACAAAGCCCGGCAGGTGTCCACAACTATTCCGGACAAGGTGGATATTCCAAGCCGGTATTGGAAGTGGAGGGATGATAAACTCTCTCCGGTGGCCAGAAATCTGGAAGAAAAACAAACACAAAAAACATTACAATCTATTCTTTTTATGGTATGGTTACGCTAAAGAAAGAAAGGAAAATACCCCAAAAATACATGTCTGAAAACACTAAATTTGGACTGTCATTGGTTTAGATTTTGAACGTACCTTAATGTAACCAGCAGACGTTCCTCGGGTGGAATCGCTCTACGGAGCTGGGTGTCCTGTCGCCGTATGGCTCCTTGGACACGAGAAAGCAAATCCCGGAACGAGTCTTGCAACATTCGTGTGTATTCCTGGAATTTCTCCGGGTTGGCATTAAGCTCGGCATAGAGTGTGTGGTAGGCTCCACGGCTCTCACGTAGTTCGATAATGGGGTGCCTCCAAAAACGCCTATGTTGTCTCCTTCTCCATTTTTGGCGATTTCTGTCTTGCTCCCAAGCAAAAGCACAGGCAAGAAACAGTTTGAAGCTGAAATCCAGGTTGAAATAAAAGCTCTCCATGCGAAGATCATGACACAGGATACAGTAGCAAACTGTTAAAATTTCAGTAGCCCTAGGGTCTATATATAGAGATTCCATAATACACGCCCTCTGTAGTCCCATTGGCGTTGTCTGGTTATCTAGATTTTTCTCTTGTGAAATTTCTCATCATGCACACCAAAAACGCAAACGCAGGAAAAAAACGCATGTAAATGCGTACAAACGCAGCGTTTTTTTAACCGCATGCGTCAACGCATGCGTCAAAAAAATGCCGCGTTTGTACGCGTTTATATGCGTTTTTTCCACCACTTGCGGATGCGTTTTAAACGCTGCGGATTTAAACGCAAATGTGAAACAAGCCAAAACTAGGAGTGGAACAATCAGAGGAAAAGTAAGGCTATCTGCACACGTTGCGGATTTTGATGCGGATCCGCAGCATTTTTGGACTCGGGGAATTGCATCAAATCCGCAGTGCAATGCACAAGCAATGTTAGTCAATGTGAAATTGACATTTGGTGTGCACATGCTGCGGAAAAAAATGCATAGAATGGCAGCTTTTTTTGCTGCAGCATGCCAATTCTTTTTGCTGATCTGCAGCGTTTTTGCACCCATTGACTTCCATTCTGTCAGGCCAATCCACAGCAAAACTGCAGGTTTAAAAAGATTTGCGGATTTTCTGCGGATGTGCCTGCGAGAAACGCTGCAGACCGGGAGGGGGAAAAGTGTGTGGGCGGAGTGTGGGTGGAGACTATGTGTGTGGGCTGAGACTGTGTGTGCGGGAAGATGTGCAGTGCTGTGTGTGAGTGTTTGTGTGTATTGTGTGTGTGTGCGTCGGTGTGCGGGGCTGTATGTGTGTGTGTAGGACTGTAGTGTGTGCGTTTGGGTCTGTGTGTAGGCAGGCATCATGCAATGGGACTACTAGTCCCATCTGGCTATGCCTGCTACAGAGACAGGTAGCTGGATGATGGGACAGTAGTAGTCCCATCATCTGGATACTGTGTTCAAGTACAGTACATACAACATACAGTACATACAGTACATACAACATACAGTACATACTCACCATACAGCTAATCTACGAAGCTCTCGATCACGTGTAAAAAATTTTAAAATAATAAACCAACAGTATACTCCCTGATCCGATGTAATCCATTTAATTATGAGTGTCCCACGACGATCTCCCCTGGAGAGTTGTCACATCGGCATATGCAACCTCTCTCCAGGGGCTCCAGGATACAATGACGGAAGGTATCCTTCCGCACTGTATCCCTCCACCGCTGTGAGTACAGTATAGTTCATACTGTCACTTGCAGCACCGCTGCATGGGAAAATTCTCACGCAGCAGTGCCGTAAAGTGAAAGACCATTGAACCCTCAGTGATAACACAGCAGGAGCCATTGTCTTCTGTCAGTGTGTCACTAGAGGCCTATAGAGCTGTCACATCTCCTGATGTGACAGCTCTATAGGGGAGATCGTCGTGGGACACTCATTATTAAATGGACTGCATCAGACCAGGGAGTATTTGTTTTGGTTTATTATTTAGTTTTTTTTCCAGGAGATTGATGACGTCACATGGATTGGCAGAAAAATAAAGATGGCACAACTGTGTGGTGTTTTATTTCATTAAAATACTTTATTCTGCATGTGTGTGTTTATTTAACCCATTACCATCTATATAATTAGTAATGGATAGCTGTCTTATTGACACCTCTCCATTACTAAGCCAGCTTGATGTCACCTTACAATTCAAAGGTGACATTAACCCTCTACTACCCCATATGCCACTGCTACAGGGCAGTGGGAAGAGAGAGGCTAAGAGCCAGAATTGGTGCATCTTACAGATGCGCCATTTCTGGGGTGGCTGAGAGCTGGTGTTTGTAGCTGGGGGGGGGCAATATCCATTGTCCCTTCCTAGGCTATGAATATCAGCCCACAGCAGTCTGCATAGCCTTTTTGTGGCTATTAATTATAGGGGGACCCCACGTTGATTTTTTTGGGGGGTCCCCCTATTTTAATAGCCAGTAAAGACTAAATATACAGCTGCGGGCTGATATTCATAGCCTGGGAAGATCCATGGGTATTAACCCCTTCCAAGGCTATAAACATCGGCCCCTAGTGGCTGGCTTTTCCTCTCTAGCGCAGAAAATTGCGTGTGAGCCCATGCCATTTTTTTTTTACATTTTTTTTACAAATTAAACAGATATTGGGTTTAAGGCCGGGGTCACATTTGTGAGAAACTCGCATGAGTCTCTCGCTTCAATACTCGGCACTGCTGCCGGCACTCAGGACCGGAGCATGTAGCTGCATGTATTTCTATGCAGCTGAACGCTTCGGTCCCAAGTGCCGACGGCAGTGCCGGACATTGAGGTGCGAGACTCGTGCGAGTTTCTCGAAAGTGTGACCCCGGCCTAACGCAGATTTTGTGTGTGTGTGCGTGTGTCTTTATTTAACTCTATGTATCATTTTATTATGTTTATTACTAAACATCGGACTTAGTATTATCTATCTATAGATCTATCTATCTATCTATCTATCTATCTATCTATCTATCTGTCTATTATGTGTCTATATATTTATCTACCTATCTATCATCTATCTATCCATCTATCTGTCTATCTATCTATCTATCTATCTATCTATCTATCTATCTATCTATCTATCTATCTTTCTGTGTGTGTAAACATTATTCTTCAATGGAGTATGTAAATGAAGAGGTTGGACAAGAAATTACATCACAATTCTTTTTTTTTGTTCAATATAGAGCTTTATTTAGCTTTCAAAAACGCATACAAATCCGCGTGAAAAAAACGTATGAAAATCCACATAAAAGCGAATCAAAAAACGAATCAAATCCGCACAGATTTTTACCTGCGTTTTCTGCCAAGAGTTGCAGAATCTGAGCAGAAAATTCCACAGGCAAATCTGCAACGTGTGCACATACCCTTAGGGTATGTGTTCACGAGCCAGATTACATTCAGATGAGCTGCGGATTGAACGCTGCATACAACCGCAGCGTTTAAGCAGCGTCCAGATGTTACAGCATAGTGGAGGGGATTTTATGAAATCCCGTCTCCTCTATGCGTGTGAACACGCATCCGACGGCCCTGTAAAATACTTCCGGGACATAGTGCGCCGGCGCATGCGCACTAATGGTTTTTGCCTTTGCCCGCAGTTGGGCAAAGCATACTGCACGTGCGCAAGGCAAGATTGCTTTGCGCACGCGTTAACTATGCAGGAAAGCCAAACAACGGCAAGTCAATTTCGCGATCAGCATGCGGCCAGCGGGACAAAAAGGGGTTAATAAAACACCCGAAAACACCGCCCATTTGACCCAAAACCGGACCCGCCAAATTCAGGTGACAGGTTCCCTTTAAAATGATGTTCCACATTATTAAGCAGGCCACAGGTTTCAAGCAATATGGGGAATAAAAAGGATCTCTCTGCTACTGAAAAGCCTTAAAGAGAGTGCAATTCCTAGGACAAGGTATTAAAACATTAGATATTTCACAAATGCCTAAGGCCTCTTTCACACTAGCGTCCTGCACTGCACGTCGCTATGCGTCATTTTGTCGAAAAAATGCATCCTGCAAAAGTGCTTGCAGGATGCGTTTTTTCTCTTTTGACTTGCATTAGCGACGCAGTGCGACGGTTGCGTCGTGTTGCGTCGGACCCTTACAAGCAACGTTTTTTGGTGCGTCGTGCCCGTCTTTTCCGACCGCGCATGCGCGGCCGGAACTCCGCCCCCGGCTCCCCGCACCTCACAATGGGGCAGCGGATGCGGTGAAAAACAGCATCCGTTTCCCCCGTTGTGCGGCGCTTCCACAGTATGCGTCGGTTCGCCGCAACGTCGCATTGTGACGTGCAGTGCACGACGCTAATGTGAAAGTAGCCTAAGGCTGCTTTCACACTAGCGTCGGTACGGGCCCGTCGCAGTGCGTCAGGCCGACGTACCGAAGCATGCTGTGAAATAAATGCCCGACGTGGGCAGCGGAAGCAGTCTTACGACGCTTCCGCTGCTTCATTGAAAGGTCTGGGGAGGAGGGGGCGGAGTTTCGGCCGCGCATGCGCGGTCAAAAATGGCGGACACGACGCACAAAAAAAGTTACATGTAACTTTTTTTGTGCCGACGGTCCGCCAAAACACGACGCAACCGTCGCACGACGGTTGCAACTAGGGTTGAGCGAAACGGATCGTTCATTTTCATAAGTCGCCGACTTTTGGCAAAGTCGGCGTCTCATGAAACCGACCCGATCCCTGTGGGGGGTCTGCCATGCGGTACACGACTTTCGCGCCAAAGTCGCGTTTCAATGACGCTAAAAGCGCCATTTCTCAGCCAATGAAGGTGGACGCAGAGTGTGGGCAACGTGATGACATAGATCTCAGTCCCCACCATCTTAGAGAAGGGCATTGCAGTGATTGGCTTGCTTTCTGCCGCGTCACAGGGGCTATAAAGGGGCGTTCCCGACGACCGCCATCTTACTGCTGCTGATCTGAGCGTAGGGAGAGGTTGCTGCCGCTTCTTCAGAAGCAGGGATAGTGATAGGCACGGTACATAAAGCCACAAACCGCTTGTGCTGTAGCGATTTCCACTGTCCAACACCACCTTTTGTTTGCAGGGACAGTGGATGCTACATTTTTTTTCCTCAGCGCTGTAGCTCACTGGGCTGCCCTAGAAGGCTCCCTGATAGCTGGGTTGCTGTGTGTGTACGCCGTGCGCTGTGCAAACCAACTGCTTTTTTCAAAGCACAAATCCTGTTGTTCCTTCCTTTCTGCACAGCTATCTTGTGTGTTTGTCCCCACTTTTGTGTGCAGCAGTCCTTTTTATAGCTGCCTGCCATACTTTTCTGAGATTACTGCAGGGAGATAAAGATTGGCAAGTCTGCCTCTGTGCCAGTCCTGTGTGTGGCATCTGTCTCTCATTGTGTGCCACCGAAAACCACTGTGTAATACTTGGCCATTTATTTTTTGGGGGTAAATTCTCCCTGTAAAAAAAAAAATAATTAGTGGGAGATAAAGATTGGCAAGTCTGCCTCTGTGCCAGTCCTGTGTGTGGCATCTGTCTCTCATTGTGTGCCACCGAAAACCACTGTGTAATACTAGGCCATTTATTTTTGGGGGGTAAATTCTCCCTGTAAAAAAAAAAATAATTAGTGGGAGATAAAGATTGGCAAGTCTGCCTCTGTGCCAGTCCTGTGTGTGGCATCTGTCTCTCATTGTGTGCCACCGAAAACCACTGTGTAATACTAGGCCATTTATTTTTGGGGGGTAAATTCTCCCTGTAAAAAAAAAAATAATTAGTGGGAGATAAAGATTGGCAAGTCTGCCTCTGTGCCAGTCCTGTGTGTGGCATCTGTCTCTCATTGTGTGCCACCGAAAACCACTGTGTTAGGCCGGCCTCACACTGGGCGTAAGACAATACGCCACGTATTATACGTCCGTACTATGGCCGTAATACTGAGAAATGTTCCCAAAATATTGATCCGTAGTCAGGGTGTGTCAGCGTATTTTGCGCATGGCATCCTCCGTATGTAATCCGTATGGCATCCGTACTGCGAGATTTTTGCGCAGGCTTGCAAAACCGACATCTAATGGATTTATGTGCTCAAATGTTCGGGAAAACATATATACAGTATATATATATATATATATATATATATGTCATTGAGACACATATATATATATTCTGTATTTAGATTTCATTCAGCGCGATATGTGTTAAAAGCCGGTAATTCAATTGCCGGCTTCTCATTTCTCCTGCACAAACCTGACAGGATATGAGACATGGTTTACATACAGTAAACCATCTCATATCCCCTTTTTTTTTGCATATTCCACACTACTAATGTTAGTAGTGTGTATGTGCAAAATTTCAGCGCTGTAGCTGCTGAAATAAAGGGTTAAATGGCGGAAAAAATTGGCGTGGGCTCCCGCGCAATTTTCTCCGCCAGAATGGTAAAGCCAGTGACTGAGGGCAGATATTAATAGCCAGGAGAGGGTCCATGGTTATTGGCCCCCCCGTGGCTAAAAACATCTGCCCCCAGCCACCCCAGAAAAGGCACATCTGGAAGATGCGCCTATTCTGGCACTTGGCCACTCTCTTCCCACTCCCTGTAGCGGTGGGCTATGGGGTAATGAAGGGTTAATGCCACCTTGCTATTGGAAGGTGACATTAAGCCAGATTAATAATGGAGAGGCGTCAATTATGACACCTATCCATTATTAATCCAATTGTTGGAAAGGGTTAAAAAGCACACACACACACACACATGATTTAAAAGTAGTTTAATGAAATAAACACAGCGGTTGTTGTAATAATTTATTGTTCTCTCAATCCATCAGGAACACCCTCGCTTGGAAAAATAATAAACGCACAAGATACATACCTTCTGGTGAACCGTCTCGTCCCACGAAGTAATCCATCTGAAGGGGTTAACTAATATTACAGGCAGGAGCCCTGCTAAATGCAGCTGTGTGCTCCGTGCCTGTAATCCCCGGCGAATGAATGAAATGTAGGTCATTGACCTACATTTCCTTCAGTCGCGGTGATGCGCCCCCTGGTGGATGTCCTCATATGACCTGGAGCGTGGGAAAAAGTTCCCAGGCTGCAGTTCATGAGAACATCCACCAGAGGACGCCTCACCGCGACTGAAGGAAATGTAGGTCAATGACCTACATTTCATTCATTCGCCGGGGATTACAGGCACGGAGCACAGCTGCATTTAGCAGGGCTCCTGCCTGTAATATTAGTTAACCCCTTCAGATGGATTACTTCGTGGGACGAGACGGTTCACCAGAAGGTATGTATCTTGTGCGTTTCTTATTTTTCCAAGCGAGGGTGTTCCTGATGGATTGAGAGAACAATAAATTATTACAACAACCGCTGTGTTTATTTCATTAAACTACTTTTAAATCATGTGTGTGTGTGTTTTTTAACCCTTTCCAACAATTGGATTAATAATGGATAGGTGTCATAATTGACGCCTCTCCATTATTAATCTGGCTTAATGTCACCTTCCAATAGCAAGGTGGCATTAACCCTTCATTACCCCATAGCCCACCGCTACAGGGAGTGGGAAGAGAGTGGCCAAGTGCCAGAATAGGCGCATCTTCCAGATGTGCCTTTTCTGGGGTGGCTGGGGGCAGATGTTTGTAGCCAGGGGGGGCCAATAACCATGGACCCTCTCCTGGCTATTAATATCTGCCCTCAGTCACTGGCTTTACCATTCTGGCGGAGAAAATTGCGCGGGAGCCCACGCCAATTTTTTCCGCCATTTAACCCTTTATTTCAGCAGCTACAGCGCTGAAATTTTGCACATACACACTACTAACCTTAGTAGTGTGGAATATGCAAAAAAAAAGGGGATATGAGATTGTTTACTGTATGTAAACCATGTCTCATATCCTGTCGGGTTTGTGCAGGAGAAATGAAAAGCCGGCAATTGAATTACCGACTTTTCACTAACAGCGCTGCGTATTTCTCGCAAGTCACACTGCAGGTCCGTGTGGAATCCGTATTTTTCTCGCCCCCATAGACTTTCATTAGCGATTTTTTTGCGCAATACGCTGACAAACGCAGCATGCTGCGATTTTGTACGGCCGTAGAAAGCCGTATAATACTGAACCGTAATATACGGCTAATAGGAGCAGCCCCATTGAGAATAATTGTGCCGTATGTAATGCGAGTTTTACGGACGTAGTTTCTGCGCTCTTACGTCCGTAAAACTCGCCAGTGTGACGCCGGCCTTATACTTGGCCATTTATTTTTTTTGGGTAAATTCTCCCTGTAAAAAAAAAATAATTAGTGGGAGATAAAGATTGGCAAGTCTGCCTCTGTGCCAGTCCTGTGTGTGGCATCTGTCTCTCATTGTGTGCCACCGAAAACCACTGTGTAATACTTGGCCATTTATTTTTTTGGGGTAAATTCTCCCTGTAAAAAAAAAATAATTAGTGGGAGATAAAGATTGGCAAGTCTGCCTCTGTGCCAGTCCTGTGTGTGGCATCTGTCTCTCATTGTGTGCCACCGAAAACCACTGTGTAATACTTGGCCATTTATTTTTTTGGGGTAAATTCTCCCTGTAAAAAAAAAAATAATTAGTGGGAGATAAAGATTGGCAAATCTGCCTCTGTGCCAGTCCTGTGTGTGGCATCTGTCTCTCATTGTGTGCCACCGAAAACCACTGTGTAATACTTGGCCATTTATTTTTTTGGGGTAAATTCTCCCTGTAAAAAAAAAATAATTAGTGGGAGATAAAGATTGGCAAGTCTGCCTCTGTGCCAGTCCTGTGTGTGGCATCTGTCTCTCATTGTGTGCCACCGAAAACCACTGTGTAATACTTGTCCATTTATTTTTTGGGGGTAAATTCTCCCTGTAAAAAAAATAATAATTAGTGGGAGATAAAGATTGGCAAGTTGCAAGTCTGCCTCTGTGCCAGTCCTGTGTGTGGCATCTGTCTCTCATTGTGTGCCACCGAAAACCACTGTGTAATACTTGGCAATTTATTTTTTTGGGGTAAATTCTCCCTGTAAAAAAAAAGATAATTTGTGGGAGATAAAGATTGGCAAGTCTGCCTCTGTGCCAGTCCTGTGTGTGGCATCTGTCTCTCATTGTGTGCCACCGAAAACCACTGTGTAACACTTGGCCATTTATTTTTTTGGGGTAAATTCTCCCTGTAAAAAAAAAAATAATTAGTGGGAGATAAAGATTGGCAAGTCTGCCTCTGTGCCAGTCCTGTGTGTGGCATCTGTCTCTCATTGTGTGCCACAGAAAACCTAGTGTGTAATATATTTTTTTTTTTTTAATTCTCCCAGAAAAAAAAAATAAAATAGTGGGAGATTAAGATTGGCATTTCTGCTTGAGTGCTGGTCCTGTGTGTGCCATCTGTCTCAAATTATTGGGGCACAGAAAACCTAGAGTGTAACATTGGGCCTGATTTTCCTTTCAGTGTCAGGCACCTATAAAGGTATACAGTTAGGTCCATATATATTTGGACAGAGACAACATTTTTCTAGTTTTGGTTATAGACAATACCACAATGAATTTTAAACAAAAAAATTCAGATGCAGTTGAAGTTCAGACTTTCAGCTTTCATTTGAGGGTATCCACATTAAAATCGGATGAAGGGTTTAAGAGTTTCAGCTCCTTAACATGTGCCACCCTGTTTTTAAAAGGACCAAAAGTAATTGGACAGATTCAATAATTTTAAATAAAATGTTCATTTTTAGTACTTGGTTGAAAACCCTTGGCTGGCAATGACTGCCTGAAGTCTTGACCTCATGGACATCACCAGACGCTGTGTTTCCTCCTTTTTGATGCTCTGTCAGGCCTTCACTGCGGTGGTTTTCAGTTGCTGTTTGTTTGTGGGCCTTTCTGTCTGAAGTTTAGTCTTTAACGAGTGAAATGCATGCTCAGTTTGGTTGAGATCAGGTGACTGACTTGGCCATTCAAGAATATTCCACTTCTTTGATTTAATTAACTCCTGGGTTGCTTTGGCTTCATGTTTTGGGTCATTGTCTATCTGTAGGATGAAACGACGACCAATCAGTTTGGCTGCATTTGGCTGGATCTGAGCACACAGTGTGGCTCTGAATACCTCAGAATTCATTCGGCTGCTTCTGTCCTGTGTCACATCATCAATAAACACTAGTGACCCAGTGCCACTGGCAGCCATGCATGCCCAAGCCATCACACTGCCTCCGCCGTGTTTTACAGATGATGTGGTATGCTTTGGATCATGAGCTGTACCACGCCTTCGCCATACATTTCTCTTTCCATCATTCTGGTAGAGGTTGATCATGGTTTCATCTGTCCAAAGAATGTTCTTCCAGAACTGTGCTGGCTTTTTTAGATGTTTTATAGCAAAGTCCAGTCTAGCCTTTTTATTCTTGATTCTTATGAGTGGCTTGCACCGTGCAGTGAACCCTCTGTATTTACTTTCATGCAGTCTTCTCTTTATGGTAGATTTGGATATTGATACGCCGACCTCCTGGAGAGTGTTGGTCACTTGGTTGGCTGTTGTGAAGGGGTTTCTCTTCACCATGGAGATTATTCTTCTATCCTCCACCACTGTTGTCTTCCGTGGACGCCCAGGTCTTTTTGCATTGATGACTTCACCAGTGCTTTCTTTCTTTCTCAGGATGTACCAAACTGTAGATTTTGCCACTCCTAATATTGTAGCAATTTCTTGGCTTGTTTTTTTCTGTTTTCGCAGCTTAAGGATGGCTTGTTTCACTTGCATGGAGAGCTCCTTTGACCGCATGTTTACTTCACAGCAAAACCTTCCAAATGCAAGCACCACATCTCAAATCAACTCCAGGCCTTTTATCTGCTTAATTGAGAATGACATAACGAAGGGATTGCCCACACCTGTTCATGAAATAGCCTTGGAGTCAATTGTCCAATTACTTTTGGTCCCTTTAAAAACAGGGTCGCACATGTTAAGGAGCTGAAACTCCTAAACCCTTCATCCAATTTTATTGTGGATACCCTCAAATGAAAGCTGAAAGTCTGAACTTCAACTGCATCTGAATTGTTTTGTTTAAAATTCATTGTGGTAATGTCTATAACCAAAATTAGAAAAATGTTGTCTCTGTCCAAATATATATGGACCTAACTGTATATAAATCCTACAGAAGTTTGAGTTCACCTTATAAGTTGTTTTACAGTAACAAATACCGTTACTTTGGTTACGTTTTGCAAACAATGAGGAAGTCTAGTGGAAGAGGTCGTGGCCGTGGGCGGTCATTGTCAGCTGGTAATGATGGTAGTGGTGGTGGAGCATCAGGTGGTCGTGGTAAAAGCAGTACAGCACCTAAGTCTCGAGTTGTTGAGCCAGGTTCGTTGTCTGGCTACACAAGGCCTCGAACGCTCTCTTTTCTGGGAGTAGGAAAACCACTTTTGAAGCCGGAGCAGGAGGAACAAGTATTGGCTTTCATTGCTGCCTCTGCCTCTAGCTCTTTCGCCTCCTCCTCGGAAAGTGCCAAATGTCAGAGCAGTGCATCGTCAGTGGATGCTCCCGGTCAGGAACAAGTCGCTTCCTTGTGTCCTTCACCCAGAACAACAGTGAAGGATGCGTCAGTCGACAGAACAGGTTACTCCATGGAGCTCTTTACACATACCGTTCCTGGGTTAGACAGTGAAACAGTTAACAGGCCATGCCCATTCGAAGTTGAATCGGACATGGAGTGTACAGATGCACAGCCACAGCCAGATTACTATGCTGTTCCTTTGACTCAGACCAGAACATTGCCCTCGCAGTGTACTGAGGCAGAATCAAACCCAGCGGAGACTATGGTGCCCCGTCACGAACGCAATACCACCGGCTTACACGGTGACACAGACGAAGTTGCACACGACAAAGAAGAGGAGGTCATAGATGACCCAGTTGTTGACCCCGATTGGCAGCCATTGGGGGAACAGGGTGCAGGCGGCAGTAGTTCTGAAGCGGAGGAGGAGGAGCCGCAGCAGGCATCAACATCACAACAGGTTCCATCTGCCGGGCCCGTATCTGGCCAAAAATGCGTGGCAAAACCAAAACCAGTTGGAGGAGAGCATGGCCATCCGGTTAAAGATGCTCAGTCTGCAATGCCTGAAAAGGTATCCGATAGTAGAAAGAGTGCAGTCTGGCATTTTTTTAAACAACATCCAAATGATCAGCGCAAAGTCATCTGTCAAAAATGTTCAACTACCTTAAGCAGAGGTCAGAATCTTAAAAGTCTAAATACAAGTTGCATGCATAGACATTTATCCACCATGCATTTGCAAGCCTGGACTAACTACCAAACGTCCCTAAAGGTTGCAGCACCCTCGGCCAATGAAGCTAGTCAGCAACGCTACATCCCTTCCCTCCCTGTAAGCCCACCATTTCCCGTGCCACCTGCAGTATCTGTGCAGCTTTCGTCGCCAGGCCAAAGCAGTCAGGGAATCACCAGGTTAGTAGTAGGAAACACTGCATGTAGGGCACCGGCAAGAATACCATCTCCAACCCTCTCTCAGTCACCCATGTCCACCGGCACCACCGCTGGTTCCACGATCTCCAGCTCTCCAGTCCAGCTCACCCTACATGAGACTCTCGTTAGGAAAAGGAAGTACTCATCCTCGCATCCGCGTACACAGGGTTTGAACACCCACATTGCTAGACTAATCTCATTAAAGATGATGCCCTACCGGTTAGTTGAAAGCGAAGCTTTCAAAGCGCTGATGGACTACGCTGTACCACGCTACGAGCTACCCAGTCAGCACTTCTTTTCTAGAAAAGCCATCCCAGCCCTCCAACAGCATGTTAAAGACCGCATCGTCCATGCACTCAGGCAGTCTGTGACTACAAAGGTGCACCTGACAACAGATGCATGGACCAGTAGGCATGGCCAGGGACGTTACGTGTCCATCACGGAACACTGGGTGAATGTGGTGGATGCAGGGTCCACAGGGGACAGCAATATTGGGACAGTTCTGCCTAGCCCACGGTCAAGGAAAGAGTTGGTTGTAGGCGCTCGCCCCCCCCTCCTCCTCTTCCTCCTCCTTCTCCTGCAGAAGCGAGAGCTCGTCCACAGACCGCAGTCGCACATCCACTCCATCCGCAGCTGCCACTGTTGCACACCAGGTGTGCAATTATGGGACAGCTAGTGGCAAGCGTCAGCAGGCTGTATTGGCAATGAAGTGTTTGGGCGACAACAGACACACCGCGGAAGTTCTGTCCGAGTTCTTGCAGAAAGAAACTCAGTCATGGCTGGGCACTGTACATCTTGAGACAGGCAAGGTAGTGAGTGATAACGGAAGGAATTTCATGGCTGCCATAGCCCTTTCCCTACTGAAACACATTCCTTGCCTGGCTCACACCTTAAACCTGGTGGTGCAGTGCTTCCTGAAAAGTTATCCGGGGTTACCCGACCTGCTCCTCAAAGTGCGCAGACTTTGCTCGCATATCCACCATTCGCCCGTACACTCCAGCCGTATGCAGAACTATCAGCGTTCTTTGAACCTTCCTCAGCATCGCCTAATCATCGACGTTGCAACAAGGTGGAACTCCACACTGCACATGCTTCAGAGAGTGTGCGAACAGAGGCGTGCTATTATGTATTTGTGGGAGGATACACGGGCAGGCAGTTGGATGGCAGACATGGAGTTGTCAGGTGTGCAGTGGTCGAAGCTACAAGACCTGTGTCAAGTCCTTCAGTGTTTTGAGGAATGCACACGGCTGGTTAGTGCAGACAACGCCATAATAAGCATGAGCATCCCCCTAATGCGTCTGCTGATGCAAAGTTTGACGCACATAAAGGAGCAGGCGTCTGCAGCCGAGGAAGAGGAAAGCCTTGATGACAGTCAGCCATTGTCTGGTCAGGGTCGTGTAGAGGACGCGGTAGCGGGCAAAGAGGAGGAGGAGGACGAGGAGGATGATGGGGATGAGTACTTTTTTTAATGAGGAAGCTTCTCCTGGGCCAACAGAAATTAGTGGCGTTGCAAGGCCGGGTTCTGTTTTTTTAAGGGAGACAAGTGACGTAGATTTGCCTGTAACTGCCCCTCAAACCAGCACAACCGCAGATTTGACAACTGGAACTTTGGCCCACATGGCGGATTATGCCTTACGTATCCTCAAAAGGGACCCACGCATTAGTTAAATGATGAGCGATGACGATTACTGGTTGGCCTGCATCCTTGACCCTCGTTATAAAGGCAAATTGCAAAATATTATGCCACATGAGAACCTCGAACAAATATTAGCAACCAAACAAGCTACTCTTGTTGACCGTTTGATTCAGGCATTCCCAGCACACAGTGCCGGTGATGGTTCTCACACAAGCTGCAGGGGGCTACAGGGCATAGGTGTTAGAGGTGCACAGATCAGAAGTGGCGTTGGACAGAGGGGTTTTCTGACCAGGTTGTGGAGTGATTTCGCAATGACCGCAGACAGGACAGGTACTGCAGCATCTATTCAAAGTGACAGGAGACAACATTTGTCCAGTATGGTTACTAACTATTTTTCATCCCTTATCGATGTTCTCCCTCAACCGTCATTCCCATTTGATTACTGGGCATCCAAATTAGACACCTGGCCTGAATTGGCAGAATATGCATTGCAGGAGCTTGCTTGCCCAGCAGCTAATGTGCTATCAGAAAGAGTATTCAGTGCTGCTGGTTCAACATTAACCGAAAAAAGGACTCGTCTGGCTACCCAAAATGTGGATGATCTCACCTTCATTAAAATGAACCACTCCTGGATTTCAAATTATTTTGCCCCACCTTTCCCGGCTGACACCTAGCTTTCCTATAAAAAGGTCTTGCTTGTGGACTGGTCTTACTGAGTGTTCCAATCTCTTAATTTGCAGCAGCTGTTTGTCCAGCATACGACATGTTTACACCTCCCTCAATGGGAAAACTCCCCCCACGGGGCCGTGGTCTCACCACTTGGCGCAAGCACCCATTAGAGTGCCGTTTGTCTGAAGAGGTGGGTGTGCCCGCTTTTGGTCGACGGCACTGCCACTGGGTCCCTCATAGTACAATGTAGTGTCTCTGGCGGTGGTGGCGCGCACCCAACGTCAGACACACCGTTGTAACATGAGGGGCCCTGGGACGGTACCGCCGGCCACAAGAGAGTTCCCCCCCCCCAGCTCAAACTGTGCTCTACCCCGTGCAAAATTATCGCGCACAGCTCCACCAATGTTTAGTCTATGCGCTGACATCATTCAATGTCTGGCACTGACAATACCAATTTGTTGACATCTATGATGCTAGCTAAAGTAGTCTGGGTCAGTGTCCTATATTGACACCAGTAAATACTTACTGCCAAATTACTTTGTCAGAAACTCAGCAGATGAGCCCACTCCTGTACCTAAGTATGCCACACTTTTTTTTTTGTTGTTTTGCGAGACATTAACATCTATTTATTTTTTGTGAGTACTAACTGTGTCAGACACTCCTTGCAATCCTCCTCCGCTGACCACAATGCTGCCTGTGTATCCATGTAACCGATTTAAAACTGCCTTGAGCCTATTTTTATTTATTTTAGGCCTTCATTAGCCTGTCTGCAGTCCCTCCTTGCAATACTCCTCCACTGACCACAATGCTGCCTGTGTATCCATGTAACCTATTTAAAACTGCCTTGAGCCTATTTTTATTTATTTTAGGCCTTCATTAGCCTGTCTGCAGTCCCTCCTTGCAATACTCTTCCACTGACCACAATGCTGCCTGTGTATCCATGTAACCTATTTAAAACTGCCTTGAGCCTATTTTTTGTTATTTTAGGCCTTCATTAGCCTGTCTGCGGGCCTTCATTAGCCTGTCTGCAGTCCCTCCTTGCAATACTCCTCCACTGACCACAATGCTGCCTGTGTATCCATGTAACCTATTTAAAACTGCTTTGAGCCTATTTTTTGTTATTTTAGGCCTTCATTAGCCTGTCTGCGGGCCTTCATTAGCCTGTCTGCAGTCCCTCCTTGCAATACTCCTCCACTGACCACAATGCTGCCTGTGTATCCATGTAACCTACTTAAAACTGCCATGAGCCTATTTTTTGTTATTTTAGGCCTTCGTTAGCCTGTCTGCGGTCCCTCCTTGCAATACTCCTCCACTGACCACAATGCTGCCTGTGTATCCATGTAACCGATTTAAAACTGCCTTGAGCCTATTTTTATTTATTTTAGGCCTTCATTAGCATGTCTGCGGTCCCTCCTTGCAATACTCCTCCACTGACCACAATGCTGCCTGTGTATCCATGTAACCTATTTAAAACTGCCTTGAGCCTATTTTTTGTTATTTTAGGCCTTCGTTAGCCTGTCTGCGGTCCCGCCTCCTTGCAATACTCCTCCACTGACCACAATGCTGCCTGTGTATCCATGTAACCTATTTAAAACTGACTTGAGCCTATTTTTTGTTATTTTAGGCCTTCATTAGCCTGTCAGCGGGCCTTCACTAGCCTGTCTGCAGTCCCTCTTGCAATACTCCTCCACTGACCACAATGCTGCCTGTGTATCCATGTAACCTATTTAACCCCTTAAGCCCCGAGGGTGGTTTGCACGTTAATGACCGGGCCAATTTTTACAATTCTGACCACTGTCCCTTTATGAGGTTATAACTCTGGAACGCTTCAACGGATCTTGGCGATTCTGACATTGTTTTCTCGTGACATATTGTACTTCATGTTAGTGGTAAAATTTCTTCGATATAACTTGCGTTTATTTGTGAAAAAAACGAATATTTGGCGAAAATTTTGAAAATTTCGCAATTTTCCAACTTTGAATTTTTATGCCCTTAAATCACAGACATATGTCACACAAAATACTTAATAAATAACATTTCCCACATGTCTACTTTACATCAGCACAATTTTGGAACCAAAATTTTTTTTTGTGACGGAGTTATAAGGGTTAAAAGTTGACCAGCAATTTCTCATTTTTACAACACCATTTTTTTTTAGGGACCACATCTCATTTGAAGTCATTTTGACGGGTCTATATGATAGAAAATACCCAAGTGTGACACCATTCTAAAAACTGCACCCCTCAAGGTACTCAAAACCACTTTCAAGAAGTTTATTAACCCTTCAGGTGTTTCACAGGAATTTTTGGAATGTTTAAATAAAAATGAACATTTAACTTTTTTTCACACAAAATTTATTTCAGCTCCAATTTGTTTTATTTTACCAAGGGTAACAGGAGAAAATAGACCCCAAAAGTTGTTGTACAATTTGTCCTGAGTACGCTGATACCCCATATGTGGGGGTAAACCACAGTTTGGGCGCATGGCAGAGCTTGGAAGCAAAGGAGCGCCATTTGACTTTTCAATGCAAAATTGACTGGAATTGAGATGGGACGCCATGTTGCATTTGGAGAGCCCCTGATGTGCCTAAACATTGAAACCCCCCACAAGTGACACCATTTTGGAAAGTAGACCCCCTAAGGAACTTATCTAGATGTGTGGTGAGCACTTTGACCCAACAAGTGCTTTACAGAAGTTTATAATGCAGAGCCGTAAAAATAAAAAATCATATTTTTTCACAAAAATTATCTTTTCACCCCCAATTTTTTATTTTCCCAAGGGTGAGAGAAGAAATTGGACCCCAAAAATTGTTGTGCAATTTGTCCTGAGTACGCTGATACCCCATATGTGGGTGTAAACCATTGTTTGGGTGCAGGGCAGAGCTCGGAAGGGAAGGAGCGCCATTTGACTTTTCAATGCAAAATTGACTGGAATTGAGATGGGACGCCATGTTGCATTTAGAGAGCCCTTGATGTGCCTAAACATTGAAACCCCTAACAAGTGACACCATTTTGGAAAGTAGACCCCCTAAGGAACTTATCTAGATGTGTGGTGAGCACTTTGACCCAACAAGTGCTTTACAGAAGTTTATAATGCAGAGCCGTAAAAATAAAAAATCATATTTTTTCACAAAAATGATCTTTTCACCCCCAATTTTTTATTTTCCCAAGGGTAAGAGAAGAAATTGGACCCCAAAAATTGTTGTGCAATTTGTCCTGAGTACACTGATACCCCATATGTGGGTGTAAACCATTGTTTGGGCGCAGGGCAGAGCTCAGAAGGGAAGGAGCGCCATTTGACTTTTCAATGCAAAATTGACTGGAATTGAGATGGGACGCCATGTTGCGTTTGGAGAGCCCCTAATGTGCCTAAACATTAAACCCCCCCACAAGTGACACCATTTTGGAAAGTAGACCCCCTAAGGAACTTATCTAGATGTGTTTTGAGAGCTTTGAACCCCCAAGTGTTTCACTACAGTTTATAACGCAGAGCCGTGAAAATAAAAATTATTTTTCTTTTTCACAAAAATGATTTTTTAGCCCCCAGTTTTGTATTTTCACAAGGGTATCAGGATAAATTGGACCCCAAAAGTTGTTGTCCAATTTGTCTGGAGTACGCTGATACCCCATTTGTGGGGAGGGACCACTGTTTGGGCGCATGACAGAGCTCGGAAGGGAAGGAGCGCCATTTGGAATGCAGACTTAAATGGATTGGTCTGCAGGCGTCACGTTGCATTTGCAGAGCCCCTGATGTACCCAAACAGTACAAACCCCCCACAAGTGACCCCATATTGGAAACTAGACCCCCCAAGGAACTTATCTAGATGTGTTGTGAGAACTTTGAACCCCCAAGTGTTTCACTACAATTTATAACGCAGAGCCGTGAAAATAATTTTTTTTTTTTTCACAAAAATGAAATTTAGCCCCCAGTTTTGTATTTTCACAAGGGTATCAGGATAAATTGGACCCTAAAAGTTGTTGTCCAATTTGTCCTGAGTACGCTGATACCCCCTATGTGGGGGGGAACCACTGTTTGGGCGCATGACAGAGCTCGGAAGGGAAGGAGCGCCATTTGGAATTCAGACTTAAATGGATTGGTCTGCAGGCGTCACGTTGCATTTGCAGAGCCCCTGATGTACCCAAACAGTACAAACCCCCCACAAGTGACCCCATATTGGAAACTAGACCCCCCAAGGAACTTATCTAGATGTGTTGTGAGATTTTTGAACCCCCAAGTGTTTCACTACAGTTTATAACGCAGAGCCGTGAAAATAAAAATTATTTTTCTTTTTCACAAAAATGATTTTTTAGCCCCCAGTTTTGTATTTTCACAAGGGTATCAGGATAAATTGGACCCTAAAAGTTGTTGTCCAATTTGTCCTGAGTACGCTGATACCCCTTATGTGGGGGGGAACCACTGTTTGGGCGCATGACAGAGCTCTGAAGGGAAGGAGCGCCATTTGGAATGCAGACTTAAATGGATTGGTCTGCAGGCGTCACGTTGCATTTGCAGAGCCCCTGATGTACCCAAATAGTACAAACCCCCCACAAGTGACCCCATATTGGAAACTAGACCTCCCAAGGAACTTATCTAGATGTGTTGTGAGAACTTTGAACCCCCAAGTGTTTCACTACAGTTTACAACGCAGAGCCGTGAAAATGAAACATATTTTTTTCCCACAAAAATGATTTTTAGCCCCCCAAATTTTTATTTTCCCAAGGATAACAAGAGAACTTGGACCCCAGAAGTTGTTGTTCAATTTGTCCCTAGTACGCTGATACCCCATATGTTGGGGTAAACCCCTTTTTGGACGCACGGGAGAGCTCGGAAGGGAAGGAGCACTGTTTTACTTTTTCAACGCAGAATTGGCTGGAATTGAGATTGGACGCCATGTCGCGTTTGGAGAGCCCCTGATGTGCCTAAACAGTGGAAACTCCCCAATTCTACCTGAAACCCTACCCCTAACCGTTTACTGAACATTTTCTGACAGTCATAAGTGCCACGTATATAAGTGCCACGTATATAAGTGCCACGTATATAAGTGCCACGTATATAAGTGCCACGTATTTAAGTGCCACGTATTTAAGTGCCACGTATTTAAGTGCCACGATATTTCAGTGCCACAATATTTCAGTGCCACGTATTTCAGTGCCACGTATTTCAGTGCCACGTATTTCAGTGCCACGTATTTCAGGCACTGAAAAATACGTGGCACGTAAATACTTCAGTGCCACGATATTTCAGTGCCACGATATTTCAGTGCCACGTATTTCAGTGCCACGTATTTCAGGCACTGAAAAATACGTGGCACGTAAATACGTGGCACGTAAATACGTGGCACTTAAATACGTGGCACTTAAATACGTGGCACTTAAATACGTGGCACGTAAATACGTGGCACTTAAATACGTGGCACTTAAATACGTGGCACTTATATACGTGGCACTTATATACGTGGCCACTGAAATATCGTGGCACTTATATACGTATATACGTATATAAACGTATATTTCAGTGCCACGTATTTCAGTGCCACGTATTTCAGGTTAGGGGTAGGGTTAGGGTTTTTTGTTTTTTTCTTGTTTTCTTGTGTTTTTCTATAAAAACGCATGCGTTTTACCGCGTTTACATGAATTTTTTCACACATGCGGTTTTTTTAAAAAACGCATGCAGATAAAAACGCAAATGTGAAACCAGACTAAAAGACGCTTTTTATAGCAAAAAAGTTTTTGCGTCTCCACATTTTGAGACCTATAATTTTTCCACATTTTGGTCCACAGAGTCATGTGAGGTCTTGTTTTTTGCGGGACGAGTTGACGTTTTTATTGGTAACATTTTCGGACACGTGACCATTTTTTATCACTTTTTATTCCGATTTTTGTGAGGCAGAATAACCAAAAACCAGCTATTCATGAATTTCTTTTGGGAGAGGCGTTTATACCGTTCTGCGCTTGGTAAAATTGATAAAACAGTTTTATTCGTCGGGTCAGTACGATTACAGCGATACCTCATTTATATAATTTTTTTATGTTTTGACGCTTTTATACGATAAAAACTATTTTATAGAAAAAATAATTATTTTGGCATCGCTTTATTCTGAGGACTATAACTTTTTTATTTTTTTGCTGATGATGCTGTATGGCAGCTCGTTTTTTGCGGGACAAGATGACGTTTTCAGCGGTAACATGGATATTTATATCTGTCTTTTTGATCGCGTGTTATTCCACTTTTTGTTCGGCGGTATGGTAATAAAGCGTTGTTTTTTGCCTCGTTTTTTTTTTTTTTTTCTTACGGTGTTTACTGAAGGGGTTAACTAGTGGGCCAGTTTTATAGGTTGGGTCGTTACGGACGCGGCGATACTAAATATGTGTACTTTTATTGTTTTTGTTTGTTTTTTTTAGATAAAGAAATGTATTTATGGGAATAATATTTTTTTTTTTATTATTATTTATTTAGGAATTTTTTTTTTTTTTTTTTACACATGTGGAAATTTTTTTTTTTACTTTTTTACTTTGTCCCAGGGGGGGACATCACAGATCGCAGATCTGATAGTGTGCACAGCACTCTATCATATCTGCGATCATACTTTCATCGGAGCAGGCTGCAGCTTTCATCTGCAGCCTGCTCCGACCCGGAAGTGCTCCCTGCAGGACCCGGATACAGCCCCTCGGCCATTTTGGATCCGGGGCCTGCAGGGAGAAGACGTTCGGTATGAGGTGAGCACATCGCCTTGTACCGATCGTCTCAGGGAAGCCCGCAGGGAGCCCCCTCCCTGCGCGATGCTTCCCTGTACCGCCGGCACACCGCGATCATGTTTGATCGCGGTGTGCCGGGGGTTAATGTGCCGGGGGCGGTCCGTGACCGCTCCTGGCACATAGTGCCGGATGTCAGCTGCGATATGCAGCCGACACCCGGCCGCGATCGGCCGCGCTCCCCCCGTGAGCGCGGCCGATCGCGTATGACGTACTATACCGTCACCGGGAATTAAGGCCCACCCCACCTCGACGGTATAGTACGTCATATGGGATTAAGGGGTTAAAACTGCCATGAGCCTATTTTTTGTTATTTTAGGCCTTCGTTAGCCTGTCTGCGGTCCCTCCTTGCAATACTCCTCTGTTGTGGATTCTGTTTTTGGGCTCCCTCTGGTGGTTACAACTGGTACTGGGTGACTTTGGTGGGTTGCGGTCTCTGGTTTCCACCTGTCCATCAGAGGCTGGGTGTTTCCTATTTAACCTGGCTTTCCTGTCATTCCCTTGCCGGCTATCAATGTATCAGTGTGTCTCTGTTACCTTTGCTACCTGCTCCTAAAGCCTTCAAGACAAGCTAAGTCTGGATTTCCCTGTTTCATGTTTGCTTTCATGTTTTTAGTCCAGCTTGCAGATATGTAATTCTCTGCTGCTGGTTGCTCTAGTGGTCTGAAATTACCACTCATGTACCATGAGTTGGCACATGAGTTCAAGTAATTTCAGGATGGTATTTTGAAGGGTTTTAAGCTGACCGCGCAGTTCACCTTTTGTATCCTCTGCTATCTAGCTTAAGCGGGCCTCATTTTGCTGAATCTGTTTTCATAACTACGTTTGTGCCTTCCTCTCATTTCACCGTCATTATATGTGGGGGGCTGCTATTTCTGTGGGAATATTTCTCTGGAGGCAAGATAGGTCTGTGATTCTTCTGATAGGGGAAGCTAGATCTCCGGCTGGCGCGAGACATCTAGGGGCCCCCCAGGAACGTTCCCCGGCTACTGTTAGTTGAGTGTTGAGGTTCAGGATCGCGGTCAGCTCAGGTTCCATCACCCTAGAGCTCGTCCTGTTTTTGCCCGTGTTATGTTGACAAATTCCCTGCCATTGGGATCATGACAGTATAGCCGGCCCACAAAGTGTTAATTGTTTGGGCTGAAGCAGGAGAAAAAGAAGTGTTGAAGGGAAATTTTTTTTTTTTTTTTCCCTCAGAGTTTTGCTGCCTAGCCCTTAATTGCTGTCTAGCTGCTTCTTACCTCCTCTTAACCCTTGAATGGCTCTGACCTTAGCTGTTTAACATGGATGTCCAGAGTTTGGCTTCCAGCCTGAATAATCTTGCTGCAAGAGTTCAAAACATACAGGATTTTGTTGTTCACACTCCTATGTCTGAACCTAGAATTTCTATTCCAGAGTTTTTTTCTGGAGATAGATCTACCTTCCTGAATTTCAGGAACAATTGCAAACTGTTTCTTTCTTTGAAATCTCGCTCCTCTGGAAACCCTGCTCAGCAGGTCAAGATTGTAATATCTTTCCTGCGGGGCGACCCTCAGAATTGGGCATTTGCATTGGCACCAGGGGATCCTGCATTGCTCAGTGTGGATGCGTTTTTTCTGGCACTGGGATTGCTCTATGAGGAACCTAACCTGGAGATTCAGGCTGAAAAGGCTTTATTAGCCCTCTCTCAGGGGCATGATGAAGCGGAAGTATATTGTCAAAAATTTCGGAAATGGTCGGTGCTTACTCAGTGGAATGAGTGCGCCCTGGCTGCAAACTTCAGAGATGGTCTTTCTGAGGCCATTAAGGATATTATGGTGGGGTTCCCTGCGCCTACAGGTCTGAATGAGTCTATGACTATGGCCATTCAGATTGATCGGCGTTTACGGGAGCGCAAACCTGTGCACCAGTTGGCGGTGTCTTCTGAACAGGCACCTGAGACTATGCAGTGTGATAGAATTCAGTCCAGAAGTGAACGGCAAAATTATAGGCGGAAAAATGGATTGTGTTTTTATTGTGGTGATTCAGCTCATGTTATATCAGCATGCTCTAAACGCACAAAAAAGGTTGATAAATCTTTTGCCATTAGTACTCTGCAGTCTAAGTTCATTTTGTCTGTAACTCTGATTTGTTCACTGTCATCCATTTCCGTTGATGCCTATGTGGATTCGGGCGCTGCCCTGAGTCTTATGGATTGGTCATTTGCCAAACGCTGCGGTTTTAGTCTGGAGCCTCTGGAAGTTCCTATTCCTTTGAAGGGAATTGACTCTACACCATTGGCTATGAATAAACCGCAGTACTGGACACAAGTGACCATGCGCATGACTCCCGTTCATCAGGAGGTGATTCGCTTCCTTGTACTGTATAATTTACATGATGTACTAGTGCTTGGTCTGCCATGGTTACAAACTCATAATCCAGTCCTGGATTGGAAAACAATGTCTGTGTTAAGCTGGGGATGTCAGGGGGTTCATGATGATGCACCTCTGATTTCAATCGCTTCATCTACTCCTTCTGAGGTCCCTGCGTTTTTGTCTGACTATCGGGATGTTTTTGAGGAGCCTAAGCTCAATTCGCTCCCTCCTCATAGGGATTGTGACTGTGCTATAGAATTAATTCCTGGCAGTAAATTCCCTAAGGGTCGTTTATTTAATCTGTCAGTGCCAGAGCATACTGCTATGCGGAATTATATTAAGGAGTCCTTGGAAAAGGGACATATTCGTCCATCTTCGTCCCCTCTGGGAGCAGGGTTTTATTTCGTGGCTAAAAAAGATGGTTCCCTGAGGCCTTGTATAGATTATCGCCTTCTGAATAAGATTACAGTCAAATATCAGTATCCATTGCCATTATTGACTGATTTGTTTGCTCGCATTAAGGGGGCTAGGTGGTTCACTAAGATAGATCTTCACGGTGCGTATAATCTTGTGCGGATAAAGCAGGGTGATGAGTGGAAAACCGCATTTAATACGCCTGAGGGCCATTTTGAGTATTTGGTAATGCCTTTTGGACTTTCTAATGCTCCTTCAGTCTTTCAGTCCTTTATGCACAATATTTTCCGTGAATATCTGGATAAGTTTATGATTGTGTATTTGGATGATATTTTGGTGTTTTCTGATGACTGGGAGTCTCATGTTCTACAGGTCAGGAAGGTGTTTCAAGTCCTGCGGGCCAATTCTCTGTTTGTGAAGGGCTCAAAATGTCTCTTCGGAGTCCAGAAGATTTCTTTTTTAGGGTACATTTTTTCTCCTTCTACTATTGAGATGGATCCCGTCAAGGTTCTGGCGATTTGTGACTGGACACAACCTACATCTGTTAAGAGTCTTCAGAAGTTCTTGGGTTTTGCTAATTTTTATCGTCGGTTCATTACTAATTTTTCCAGTGTTGTTAAACCTTTGACTGATTTGACTAAAAAGGGTGCTGATGTTGCTGATTGGTCTCCTGCGGCTGTGGAGGCCTTTCAGGAACTTAAGCGCCGGTTTTCTTCTGCTCCTGTGTTATGTCAACCAGATGTTTCACTTCCTTTTCAGGTTGAGGTTGATGCTTCCGAGATTGGTGCGGGGGCGGTTTTGTCACAGAGAAGTTCCGATGGCTCGGTGATGAAGCCATGTGCGTTCTTTTCTAGAAAATTCTTGCCCGCCGAGCGCAATTATGATGTGGGTAATCGGGAGCTTTTGGCCATGAAGTGGGCATTTGAGGAGTGGCGTCATTGGCTTGAGGGTGCTAGACATCGTGTGGTGGTCTTGACTGATCACAAAAATCTGATTTACCTTGAGTCTGCCAGGCGTCTGAATCCTAGACAGGCCCGTTGGTCGTTGTTTTTTTCTCGTTTCAATTTTGTGGTTTCATACCTGCCAGGTTCAAAGAATGTGAAGGCAGATGCTCTTTCCAGGAGTTTTGTGCCTGACTCTCCTGGAGATTCTGGGCCTACTGGTATCCTTAGGGATGGGGTAATATTGTCCGCCGTCTCCCCAGACTTGCGACGTGCATTGCAGGAGTTTCAGGCGGATAAACCTGATCGTTGTCCACCAGAAAGACTGTTTGTTCCGGATGATTGGACCAGTAGAGTCATCTCCGAGGTCCATTCTTCTGTGTTGGCTGGTCATCCTGGAATATTTGGTACTAGAGACTTGGTGGCCAGGTCTTTTTGGTGGCCTTCCTTGTCAAGGGATGTGCGCACCTTTGTGCAGTCTTGTGAAGTGTGTGCTCGGGCTAAGCCTTGCTGTTCTCGGGCCAGTGGGTTGTTGTTATCCTTGCCTATCCCGAAGAGGCCTTGGACGCACATTTCCATGGATTTTATTTCAGATCTCCCTGTCTCACAGAAAATGTCCGTTATCTGGGTTGTGTGTGACCGCTTTTCTAAGATGGTTCATTTGGTACCCTTGCCTAAGTTGCCTTCCTCCTCTGAGTTGGTCCCTTTGTTTTTTCAGAACGTGGTTCGTTTGCATGGGATTCCGGAGAATATCGTTTCTGACAGGGGATCCCAGTTTGTGTCTAGATTTTGGCGGACGTTTTGTGCTAAGATGGGCATTAATTTGTCTTTCTCGTCTGCATTCCATCCTCAGATGAATGGCCAGACGGAGCGAACTAATCAGACCTTGGAAACTTATTTAAGGTGTTTTGTTTCTGCTGATCAAGATGACTGGGTTGCCTTTTTGCCACTGGCCGAATTTGCCCTTAATAATCGGGCTAGTTCTGCTACTTTGGTTTCTCCTTTCTTTTGTAATTCGGGGTTTCATCCTCGTTTTTCCTCTGGTCAGGTGGAGCCTTCGGATTGTCCTGGAGTGGACGTGGTGGTGGACAGGCTACATCAGATTTGGAATCAGGTGGTGGACAATTTGAAGTTGTCTCAGGAGAAGGCTCAGCAGTTTGCTAATCGCCGTCGCCGCGTGGGTCCCCGACTTCGTGTTGGGGACTTGGTGTGGTTGTCTTCTCGTTTTGTCCCTATGAAGGTCTCTTCTCCCAAGTTCAAGCCTCGGTTCATCGGTCCTTATAAGATCTTGGAGATTCTTAACCCTGTATCTTTTCGTTTGGATCTCCCAGCATCGTTTGCTATTCATAATGTGTTCCATCGGTCGTTATTGCGGAGGTATGAGGTGCCCGTTGTTCCTTCGGTTGAGCCTCCTGCTCCGGTGCTGGTGGAGGGAGAATTGGAGTATGTTGTTGAGAAGATCTTGGATTCTCGTGTTTCCAGACGTAAACTCCAGTATTTGGTTAAGTGGAAGGGTTATGGTCAGGAGGATAATTCCTGGGTGGTCGCCTCTGATGTTCATGCGACTGATTTGGTCCGCGCCTTCCATAGAGCTCATCCTGATCGCCCTGGGGGTTCTCGTGAGGGTTCGGTGACCCCTCCTCAAGGGGGGGGTACTGTTGTGGATTCTGTTTTTGGGCTCCCTCTGGTGGTTACAACTGGTACTGGGTGACTTTGGTGGGTTGCGGTCTCTGGTTTCCACCTGTCCATCAGAGGCTGGGTGTTTCCTATTTATCCTGGCTTTCCTGTCATTCCCTTGCCGGCTATCAATGTATCAGTGTGTCTCTGTTACCTTTGCTACCTGCTCCTAAAGCCTTCAAGACAAGCTAAGTATGGATTTCCCTGTTTCATGTTTGCTTTCATGTTTTTAGTCCAGCTTGCAGATATGTAATTCTCTGCTGCTGGTTGCTCTAGTGGTCTGAAATTACCACTCATGTACCATGAGTTGGCACATGAGTTCAAGTAATTTCAGGATGGTATTTTGAAGGGTTTTAAGCTGACCGCGCAGTTCACCTTTTGTATCCTCTGCTATCTAGCTTAAGCGAGCCTCATTTTGCTGAATCTGTTTTCATAACTACGTTTGTGCCTTCCTCTCATTTCACCGTCATTATATGTGGGGGGCTGCTATTTCTGTGGGAATATTTCTCTGGAGGCAAGATAGGTCTGTGATTCTTCTGATAGGGGAAGCTAGATCTCCGGCTGGCGCGAGACGTCTAGGGGCCCCCCAGGAACGTTCCCCGGCTACTGTTAGTTGAGTGTTGAGGTTCAGGATCGCGGTCAGCTCAGGTTCCATCACCCTAGAGCTCGTCCTGTTTTTGCCCGTGTTATGTTGACAAATTCCCTGCCATTGGGATCATGACACTCCTCCACTGACCACAATGCTGCCTGTGTATCCATGTAACCGATTTAAAACTGCCTTGAGCCTATTTTTATTTATTTTAGGCCTTCATTAGCCTGTCTGCGGTCCCTCCTTGCAATACTCCTCCACTGACCACAATGCTGCCTGTGTATCCATGTAACCGATTTAAAAGTGCCTTGAGCCTATTTTTTGTTATTTTAGGCCTTCATTAGCCTGTCTGCGGGCCTTCATTAGCCTTTCTGCAGTCCCTCCTTGCAATACTCCTCCACTGACCACAATGCTGCCTGTGTATCCATGTAACCTATTTAAAACTGCCATGAGCCTATTTTTTGTTATTTTAGGCCTTCGTTAGCCTGTCTGCGGTCCCTCCTTGCAATCCTCCTCCGCTGACAACACCAATGCTGGCCGTGTACCCCTGGAACCTATTTAAAAGTTCATAGAGCCTATTTATATATTTTATTTAATATTAATAAAGCCATGATGGACTACGCTGTACCACGCTACAAGCTAACCAGTCGACACTTCTTTTGCGAGAAAAGCCATCCCAACCCTCCACCAGCATGTAAAAGACCGCATTGTCCATGCACTCTGGCAATCTGTGAGTACAAAGGTGCACCTGACAACAGACGCATGGACCTGTAGGCATGGCCACGGAAGGTTACGTGTCCATTACGGCGCAATGGGTTAATGTGGTGGATGCATGGTCCACAGGGGACAGCCTACTAAGTCTGTCTGCAGTCCCTAATTCAAATTGTCCTCCACTGTCTAAATCTGAGCTTCAACCTTCTGGCTCTCCTTAAGTGTTTTTTTTTTTTTAAATTGGTGTTTGGGGC